>NC_035443.2:159630079-159989245 GCF_002127325.2 Helianthus annuus
ATATTGTTATATTGCCTATGCCGTTTGGATTAAGGAATGCAGGTGCAACATATCAAAGGCTGGTGAACATGATGTTCAAAGATCAGATTGGACAAACTATGGAAGTATACATAGACGATATGGTGGTGAAATCCAAGCGGTTTATATTGTTATATTGCTATGCCGTTTGGATTAAGGAATGCAGGTGCAACATATCAAAGGCTGGTGAACATGATGTTCAAAGATCAGATTGGACAAACTATGGAAGTATACATAGACGATATGGTGGTGAAATCCAAAAAAGCTGAGGATCACCTAAGGGACTTGGAGGAAGCATTTGATATCCTTGATAATTATAACATGAAGCTTAATCCTTCAAAATGTCACTTTGGTGTTAAAGCAGGCAAATTCTTAGGATATATGGTAACCTAGAGGGCATCGAAGCAAGCCCGGAACAAATCAAAGCATTGGTGAATATCAAATCCCCTGCCAACGCTAAGGATGTGCAAAGGCTAACAGGAAGGATAGTAGCTTTAAACAGATTTATATCCAAATCCTCAGAAAAATGTAAAGAATTCTACGATATCCTAAGAAAGAACAAGAAATTCGAATGGACTGAAAAGCATGAGAATGCTTTACAAGCCCTCAAAGAATACATGTCCTCAGCTCCAGCATTGATGAAACCAGAAAAAGGAGATGTGTTATCCTTATATCTTGCGGTATCCTCAAAAGCAGTAAGTGCAGTCCTTGTTAAGGATCATGAAGGTACACAATATCCTGTCTATTATGTAAGTAAGAGTTTACTTGATGCTGAATCCAGGTATTCACACCTTGAAAAACTTATTCTTGCACTAATTATGGCATCTACTAAACTAAGACATTATTTTGAAACCCATGTTATTGTTGTTAGAGCTAATTTTCCAATTAAGAATGTCCTCAGGAAACCAGAGATGTCCGGAAGGATGGCTAAGTGGGCAGTAAAGCTTAGTGCCCATGATATAAGATATGAGCCTAGAACAGCCATCAAATCTCAAGCATTAGCAGACTTTGTGGCTGATTTCAGTAGTGATTTACAAAAGGAAGCCGAATTGGAAGTCCAGCAGCTGGATGAAACCAAGGATCCTTGAATACTACATACTGATGGATCCTCAAATGTTAAAGGCACGGGGCTTGGTATACTACTAAAATCGCCACAGGGGGACATAATACCCCACTCCATAGCTTGTGAGTTCCAAGCCACTAATAATGAGGCTGAATATGAAGCCTTAATCGCTGGTTTGCAAATTGCTAAGCATATGGGGATCAGGTATCTTGAGGTATACGTGGATTCATTGTTAATCACTAATCACTTTAATGGATCCTATGCTGTTAAAGGTGAAAAACTAACCAAATATTTAGAGATAGTTAAAGAATTGGCACTCTCCTTTGCTTTCTTCAGTTTGACACAGGTACCAAGGGAAGAAAATACAGAAGCTGATGCATTGGCCAATCTAGGATCATCTTTGAAGATCCCAGAGGATACAAGTATCCCCATCATCCATATCCTGGCTCCTGCTATTGAAAATCAGGTGGCCATGGAAATAGAAGAGGATTCTGCAATGATCCCTAGTGAGGATACTCAATCTTGTTCAGGATCGTGGATCTTACCAATCATGAGATACTTACAACACGGAGAGATTCCTATGGGAGAAAACTCTAGGGCTTTCAGAATTAAGGTATCTCAATTCACAATCTTAAATAATATGTTGTATAAGCGATCTCTTGCAGGACCATATTTAAGATGTATCGAGGATCCTGAAGTTCAAGAAGTTTTAAAAGATTTCCATGAAGGAGATTGTGGAAACCACACTGGGGGCAGGGCATTGTTCTCAAGGATCTTACGGACAGGATACTACTGGCTAACTATGAAAAGGGATGCTGTGGAGTATGCTAAGAAGTGTGATCCTTGTCAAAGACACAACAATATCCTTCATCAGCCGGCTGAATTTCTACATCCTATACCATCCTCTTGGCCATTTATGAGATGGGGGATGGATATAGTCGGCAAGCTCCCTAAGGCACCTGGTGGAAAAGTGTTCATGCTTGCTATGACTGACTACTTCTCCAAGTGGATAGAGGCTGAAGCTTTTGCCCAAGTCAGAGAAAAGGAAGTTATATCCTTTATTAAGAGAAATATTATAACTAGATTTGGCATTCCTTCTGAAATTGTATGTGATAATGGTTCCCAATTTATTGGGAGCAGAACTACTAACTTTTGTGACAGCTGGGGGATTAAGATGATAACATCAACACCAGTCCACCCACAAGCTAATGGTCAAGCAGAATCATCCAACAAGATCATCATCAATAATCTGAAGAAGAAACTTGGATCCAAGAAGGGGAAATGGGCAGAAGAATTACCTTATGTGTTTTGGGCTGATAGGACAACCCCCAAGAATGCTACTGGTCAAACACCATTCTCTTTGGTATTTGGGGCAGAATCAGTAGAAATGGTGGTTCCAACTGCTAGAACAAGTACCCGTGATCCTGAGGAGAATGATGCAAACCTGGCTCAAGACTTGGATACTATTGAGGAAATCAGGGATCTGGCTAGGATAAGGATGGCTAGCTACCAACAAAGAATGGCTGGTGCTTATAACAAAAATGTCAGGATAAGGAAATTCCAAGTTGGGGATATGGTATTGAGAAAAGCATTCCAGAATACCACCAATCCTGCTGATGGGAAATTGACACCAAAATGGGAAGGCCCTTATTTGATCGAAGCCGAAGCAGGAAAGGGGGCATATAGACTGCTGACCATGGAGGGTAATTTGTTACCAAGAGCCTGGAATGTTGTCCACTTGAAGAAATATTTCATGTGAGCAGGATCCTTCTGGCACATATGATCCTTACATTAGAAGTATCCTTCAAGGATCCCTGAAGTATCGATGATCCTTACTCTGGTAATGTCCTAAGCTTGAACTCTTATTTACATATTTTCTTATTTAAGGATAAGGATCATGTATCCTTCATCCTTCTCTCACGAGATTTTGAGTTCTGATAGTCCAGGTATCCTTAGCATATTGTCGACAATCTTCAGAAGCAACTCAGATCCTTGGGTTCAGCCCCAGTTGTTTGGGCTTGTCCCCAGTTATCCTTGGGCTTGTCCCCAGTTTTCGCCTGTAGCGCACGATGATCCTGGTATAGTTCACGTCTTTGGGACCAGTACTCGCTTTAGGGGCTGATAATTCCATCGTACTGGCTATACCTAGGATCCTACGTATAATGGTAGACGTACCATACATCCGTTCCTAAGGTTTCTAACGTTTTCACGTTAGCTAAGGTTTTGGCATTTTCATGTCACTAAGTTTGGATAGTGATGTCTGTCGTTAAGGACATGCAAAAAACCTAATTAACCTAGGTAGCTAGGGTAAGCAGGGTATCGAATCCAGAGGAGCATGTGGTTAGTGTTACACGTTTTGTTTGTAAATTTTACTAAACTAACTGATGAATATAAAACTGATATGAAATTAAAAACACATGAAACAAGTTGTAATTAAGAAAAGGATTGAGTTGTAATAAACAATGATGAGAAAAGGTGATCACTCCGGGATTCAGATTCTGTAATTACTAAAAACCTAGTTCTGATTTTATTGGATGCTATTGATTGAATAGTAAATCTGTCACATCTACCAATTACCTACGCAGTTCAAAATCTTAATATTAATTGATCAGATAAATATTAAAACAAACATACATAAGAATCATTCAATCAACAAAAGCATAATTAGATTCAAAACGTAATTATAACTCTGACTGTCACTCAGGATTTGTCTGTCACACAAATTATATAATCACGTAAATAGTCGGCTGTCACCCGACTACAAATCCAATTCTCAATACAAAACAGAAACTAGAATTAAAAGTGTCTCACAAGAATCATTCACCCGAAGTGTTCACAAGAGATTTAGCCGCTCATGACGGTCGAACAACCCTGAGAAGCTTGAAAGAATGACGAATTGATCCTTGAGTCGATGTGTTGCGTCCCTGGTTAATGATGTTCGATCCCCCTTTTGTGCCGTCCAAGGTGAAGCCCACGTGATATTGTTCTTGTTATCGGCCCAATCCAAGTCTGCGCATGTGTGATGATATTGTTGTAACACCAAAGGTCCACTCCAATTCACACCACGTGACTACCTCCAAAGACTACATATGGGCTGCTCTAATTGATGTCTCATGTGCGGCCCACTCCCAATAATGATGATCATAAGATGTCGGCCCACTCAAAGAAATCTGCCCAGCCCATGTGCGCCGCCAAAAATGTGTGTATCGATGATGTGATGTTTTTTTTTCTTATCTGCCCTCACTTGTGTTTTGTGTAGGATGTCAAATCCCTTTTTTCAAAGATGATCATTCATTTAATAATAAAACCCTCCTAGAATATGTATTAAATGATGATAGATGGTCTTGACTTCATGTTAGCGGCCCAATTAGAATGATCCAACAGTCCTTTGTCGTGATGTTGATTTGATGATGTTGAGCTCCAATAATCGGCTATGTATGCAGGCCCAAAATGTACTGATGTATTAATTGTTATTGTCATGATTTCCCCAAGAAATACCAAAAAGTCATTTCCCCTAAGATGATGTTGAGATTTGACTTTTGGTGCCTCCAATGCTGCTGTACACATTTTAATTTGATATGTACTTCAACCGTAGGCTACACTAGAGAAGTCGTAGCCTACGTCCCTTCTTGTAAATCCATACATTGTTGCATTTTAACTTTCAACACATGATATTCCGGCCCTGGACTTTATTATGCACATTTTTCTTGTTCCTTCGAGCTATATTTTGACCCGAACATCTCCCGTGTAACGTGATATCTCTTTAATAATCACCCATTCTTGTTCCGTTTCATCACTAACCACTTTAAATTCACCGAATTAAGTGATTAACCTGCAAAATCACAATCTCGCGTAGTTAACACATTCAACGCGCACAATCACGTAAACGGCAATAAAATACACAATTTAAACACTTTAACACACG
This sequence comes from Helianthus annuus, assembly GCF_002127325.2. NCBI lineage: Eukaryota > Viridiplantae > Streptophyta > Magnoliopsida > Asterales > Asteraceae > Helianthus > Helianthus annuus. The sequence continues at coordinate 159,635,086 of NC_035443.2, forward strand.
GCTCTCACACTCTCCATCACATCCCCACACTTAACTTTGATTGTCCTCAAGCAACCATTACAAACGTTACTCACCTTATTAACAAATCACCGCCAAATTCCTTCACCGAATTAACAATTTAAGATCCCAAGTCATACCCATCCCATAGACTAATACAATCGAGGTTGACAATCTGACAAATAGTTGATGCGCAATTAAAACACTTAAGACTTGCCTAACTAAAACTAACATGCTTATGATATACACATGCCACACGCCCCTCACAATGATCACTCCTCTCGGTTTAATCAAGACTAGCGTGTAGTGTGCTAGTATATATTTCGCTCAAAACCAAATATGCTACTTTGCAATCATAAGCTTGTATAGCAATCATACCTCCACTGTATCAAATAACGTAACACACATCAAAAGGACTTTTGGGTTTTGGGTTAAAGGTAAAGGTAAGGAAATATTTTTGGCTTTTTTATATTTATTTGGCGAGCACAAATGAACATACCAAACCATGATAACTTATTCACAATAATACTATCACTTTGGGTATTTTCGACCCATTTATTCAACACGAACATAACAATTATTATTTTTATTTTTTTTTGCTTTTCTTTTTTTTCTTTTTTATTCTTTTTTTTTCATAACATATACACACTTGTTATTCATGGTTGGTAATCAAACGGGTCAAACAAGGTGTAGCAAACGAAGGATAAAAGGCTCAACATGGTTAACTACGGTGAGTGAAATCAACATCAACAAATAACACAATGAAGGGATCCTAATGCCTTTATCATCTATGTGTATACGTTAAACCACAGTCTCGGCACATATCAAACCACACAAGTTCTAACACAAAGCAACATATGGCCTACTCTCAGCAAATGAACATGTATTGCAATTCAACTATAATTCTAGTAGGCTCAAGTATCTCACCGAACAAAAGGAATATGGGTTACCGACATATAGCATGTGTAATTCTTAAAGCATGTTACCCCTAGTTAGGCATCTCTTCTCAATTATTTTCTAAAAACTGTCAGAAAAACTCTGATGAAACTTAAAGGGACAACCATGACTAGGGATCTAAGTTCGTTTAATATCAGTAGGAACCCATTAGCGATTGAAAATGTTGGTTTTCATGTAGTTCAAGCATACTTGAGAACAAAAATTTTCAATTTTTAGCACAAATTCAACCCTTCAAGCTTTTAAGATCAACAATCCTACCAACCCTCTCCCGAGTTACCGCATCCCACACTTGGGATACATTGTCCCCAATGTATGGTGCAATTTATAACAAACCGGGGAATACCCACCAATAACCCCATGAGCGGCCAATCCCTAACACAAATAACTAAAACCCATTCCCTAACACATAGAGTTTAACACCACCAAAAACACGAATAGAAATGCAATAATAAAAGTGGAATAGACTCCCCTGGTTTAAAGCATAGAAGCCTCATGTGTCATGTTCCACCACGACCGTATAGCATTTCATTCGCGGTCGTGTCCAACAAGTACCCGGGTCAATCTCTACAATTAGTGTGCAAATCATCCCCGTCCAAATGGAGATTGAGTATGGACAATTCTGACTGAACTCTAATCCATGCATTGTCCGCAATTGCAACTAGAAAGTACGGGGACTTCACCAAACATCCCCACACTTGGACCATTGCATCCGTAGAGATTAATAACCTGGTAACCTGCAAAAATACTCATGCAAAACAAAACAAATAAAAAAATACACTACTCTACATCCTCGGGCTGCCTCCCGAGAGCGCTAAGTTTATAGTCTTCAGCCAGACCGTATCTGGTTAAGCTCATGGTGGTTCATATATTATCCCCTGTGTATGAGACACATGGTTATCATCCCACATCCATCCATCATCTCTTATGGCATCCCAATGATCGGGGTTATCTGGATCTGTGTCATCGAAAGAATATAATAACTCGCCCGTACGTGTCTCTATGGGATTCTTCTTGGATTTGGTTGCTTCCTTTGGTGGCATCTTTTTTCGCTTGGCTAATTGCTTTTTAATTCTCAATTTGAGCCACCAAGGTGACTTGGCCTCTTTATCCTTCACGATCTTGTCATCTTTAGACCTGCCAATCATAGCAACACTCTCTTTCGGGCCATCGTCACACACTCGAGAATAACTCGTGTTAGTAACAAAATCCCATGAACAAGTATTTATAAATGAATAATCAAAAGAATGTGAAAGGAAGTCAATAGAAAGCTTACGGCTCCCGTATGTCATATCAACTGTACCTTTCCAGCAACAGATCTGAGCATCTACAGTGGCCAAGAATGGTCTGCCAAGTATCACCCTCAGTTGTTCCTTCTCTGTATATGGATCTAAGACAACAAAATCTTCAGGATAATAAAAGTCACCTACCTTTACAGTCAATCCCTTCAAAATCCCTCGGGGCCTTCCTCGTGAGTATTCAGCTAAAACCATAGGATCATTAACCTGTTGCAATGGGCCCAAATCATACCTGTCATAAATATACCCTGGAAGAACACTCATACTAACTCCAAAATTCAATGAAGCGTTATCTGTCTTGAGATCCCCAAGTTGAATTGGGATGAGCGGTTCCCCTGGATCTCTATCTGTCTCTGATCCAGCATCCTCAACCAGGCTAACTGTAGCTTTTCTTTCTGCAAAATTGTCAAACTGATTACTTAGTTGTTCAATTCGCTGGTTAAGTGATTTATTAATATTTTGCTGTTCCTTGAGAGACTGGGTGAGTTCCTCTACATGCTTGAGGAGGGTTTTGAATAACTCTAAAATCTTATCTTCCTCAATTGCGTTTCGATTCTGCTCGTTACCGCCTTTATCGGATTGATTGTAATTTTGATATCCTCTGGAGCCATGATCCGGGTGGTAAGAATGTGGACAATCTTAAGCCCAGTGATTGTGACTCCCGCAACATGAGCATGCTTCAACATCATAATCCCATTCCATAGTTGCTGCACATGTAACAAACTAAAAGTAGTACTGAAAAAAAAATAAATAAATAAAAATCAAATAAAAGATATAACACTAAGCGCACTAGCTCCCCGGCAACGGCGCCATTTTGATGGCTGTCGTTAAGGACATGCAAAAAACCTAATTAACCTAGGTAGCTAGGGTAAGCAGGGTATCGAATCCAGAGGAGCATGTGGTTAGTGTTACACGTTTTGTTTGTAAATTTTACTAAACTAACTGATGAATATAAAACTGATATGAAATTAAAAACACATGAAACAAGTTGTAATTAAGAAAAGGATTGAGTTGTAATAAACAATGATGAGAAAAGGTGATCACTCTGGGATTCAGATTCTGTAATTACTAAAAACCTAGTTCTGATTTTATTGGATGCTATTGATTGAATAGTAAATCTGTCACATCTACCAATTACCTATGCAGTTCAAAATCTTAATATTAATTGATCAGATAAATATTAAAACAAACATACATAAGAATCATTCAATCAACAAAAGCATAATTAGATTCAAAACGTAATTATAACTCTGACTGTCACTCAGGATTTGTCTGTCACACAAATTATATAATCACGCAAATAGTCGGCTGTCACCCGACTACATATAACAACCCTCGGTAAAACCGACATCCTCATAATATTTCTAACACCCTAATATATCTTTAAAAATATCAATATGTCTTTATATGCACCCCGTATGTGAAAACCGAGCCCAAATTAGAATATAATATATAAAATAAAATAATTATTAAAGCTGAGGCGGGCCGCGTAGGGCCTCACCTCAAGCTCATGCGGGCCGCATTAGGGTATAACCGGACTCAGCTGAATTCTTTAGTTGACGCGGGCCGCATAAGAGATTCCATTAGTTAACGCGGGCCGCGAGTGTTCAAAAGGGTGGCGCAGCCCGGTGACGACACGTGTCATCATCGTGGCGGACCTACGTATCGAATCAGCCAAGCTATAGGTTGACCGTGTGTTGACGCGGGCCGCGTAAGGCTTAGCCTTACCTTACGCGGGCCGCCTGAGAGTCAATATCAGCAACTATATAAGAAAGCCATCAGTCTACGTTTTTCGTCGCTCACATTCTCAATCTCAAATCACAATTTCTGTAGGGAGTAATTATACGCGGGCATTATACCCCCTAAAATAGCGAGGTTCTGCTACGATGTAAGTATTATAACCCCTGGAGACGTATTAGATACGCTGCCCGATTGATCTAGGGTTCCGTAACGGCTGTCGTGGTTCTGCCCGACATAGTCGTTGGAATGCCGTCTCGGGGAGGGTATTACTAATGTTAAAATGGGTTATTATACTAACACACGTGCATTTGTGTAAATTATAGATATTCACCAGGAAACCCTAAAGAATAACCTAAGACAGCAATGTGAGTAATCTCCTTTTTGTTAATAGTTTTTACAAAACCTTAACCTTTTTATAATGCAATTTAGCAGTGATTGAGTCTTTGTAATTCTACAATTACTGCCGGTATGTTGGGGTTTTGTATACAAAATGTGAGTAACGTTACCATTGGACGAAGAGTTAGCCAATGTGTAATATGACCCTCAGTCAGACTTGACACTACTGAATGAGTAATTGGGTAGATATAAACATTGTAATCGCCCTCAATACTGTTTAAAGTAAATTAATATTTCTTGATTAAACTGGGATTCACTCACCAGTATTTCCCACTGACAAAACCTTTTTAAAACGCGTTTCAGGTAACAAAATGTGAAAGCCAAATAGAAGCCAGCTGGACAGCACTGAAGGCTTGAAAAAGTGGCTATAAAAGTTACCTAAATAAAAGAAAGCGTTTATTTCAATAAAGTGGGATTTATCCCTGTAAATCAGTTTGTAATAAAAACTTGGGTTTTACCCATTTGTTTAAGATTATAAAATATGGTGGTTTACTCTGATTTAATATTTCCTAACTACGGTCCTGATGAAAATTTCCGCTGCCAAATAAGTAATTAACGTGATACCACCGAAACTGGCTCACGGCCGCCCGTTCCCGGGAGATAGGGATCGGGGGCTGTGACAGAAGGTGGTATCAGAGCTATGCCACTGATTCAGCCACAGAAGTGTTCTGCTGACATCAAAATTCAAAGTGTTAGGAAATAATTTATGGAAATACGTGTATAATTGTATTTCTTGCTATGTGTTATCTGACTATTTGTTAGTTTACAGTATGAGCGACCAAGGACCTTCTGACGCCTATCGTCAACTGTCTGGTTCGCCTAGGAGCGAAGGCACCTCCTCTTCTCAGCCTGCCCTCTCAGGGTATTCTGCTGACACAGAAGAAGGGATCTTTGTGTTTAAGGCTCAGTCTGAAGAGCCATTTCCTCAGAAAAAGAGGGGATGGTTCAGTAGGGGAGCGCACGAGCGTAGGAAAAGAATGAAAAAGTTGCAGGAACAACGAGTGTTAGCCGCAGCAAAAAGAGAAACTGATGCTTATAATCAGGATATGCTCAATAGGGGTATTGCTAATATCCATATTTTAGCAACCACTGCTGCTGACCCAAACCTGGAACAAATGCTAGCACCACAACCACAAAATCCTGACCAACCCATGGAAGTAGAAAACCAGATAGAAATGCCTGATTACAACCCGGAGGAGATACCTAGGGTACCTGCACCAGATCCTGTAGACCCAAACAATTACGACCCCTGGTGGGACGATGTTAGGGACTACGTGCAACAAAACCCAATACAGGAAAATGTGCCAATGCCTAACTTAGGAGCTTACCCAGGGTTATATCCTCAAGATCCCTACAACATTAGTGATGCATATGTTAGGGAAATTTTAGAGAATCCATACCCGTACCAGGCCCCTATGCCTCCGTATCAGGAACCCGTACCTCAGTTTCCAAACCCAGTCCTAGAACCTACACCCCCAATGAGTGCAGAAAATGTCCAAGAACTCAGGACTTTTGGGGAGGAAATTTTAGAAAGCAGTGATAGAATGCGACAGGTGGGAGAACGCCTCGTATGGAAATACGATGAGCGTAATATGGATTTTTGGATGAATCCATATCAGTGAAGGTGATGACAGGAACGGTAGTAGTAATAATAATAATAATAATAATAAAATAATATATATGAGTATGTGTTAGAAAAAAAAACTACGGATACCTACTATTAGTATTGTAGCTTTACATTTCAGTCAGTATTATAATTTAAATTTCAGTACTAGTGTGTAATGATACATACTATATAAATAGAGTAAAAGTCGCAATGCTTGACGTTTTTGGTTAAACGTGCGTGTCATGTGATTGGCTATATTCAAATATTAATTGTGATATTAATATTTGGTCAATTGTTTAAAATTCAGATGGCCGACGAGGAAAATCAGGATAATCTGAATAACGATAACCAGAGTAACATTAACGTGGTTAATGAGAATCCGGACAACAATAACAATGGAAACCAAATAGATAATAGTGTCGTTCAACATATAGTGGCACAAGGAATTATAGATGCAATGCCATTTATTATTCAAACGGTTCAAGAAGCGAATAATAAAAGTAAGCATAGCAGTAAACGACCAAGTGAACCGGAACACAGCGTGAACAATGGACCCGTACTTCAAGCGCCCATTCCCAAAAGAAGAAGAACCATGCCATATGGTTGTTCTTACAAAGAATTCTGGTCCTGTAAACCAATAGAATTCTCGGGCAATGAAGGACCCATTGCAGCCTTACGCTAGATCGAGAAAACTGAGGCTATTCTAAAAATAAGCAAATGTGCTGAAGAAGATAAGATAATGTTTGCTTCAAATCTGTTTAAAAACGCAGCCTTAGAATGGTGGAACACTGTCCTCCAGTCAAGAGGAAGTGATAAGATTTATAACATGGAATGGGAGGAATTTAAAAATATGGTAGAAAGGAAATTCTGCCCTCCCAATGAAAAGGAACAGATAGCAAATAAGTTTCTAAATCTTAGAATGACCGGGGTGGACAGTAAGGGTTACACTACCACATTCTTTGAATATGCTAGGATAGTACCTACCCTTGCATCACCCGAACCGGTATTAATCTCCCGTTATATCTGGGGATTAATTGGAGAGATTAGACATGTAGTCAAGGCAGCTAGACCTCAAACTATAGAAGAAGCTGTAGAACTAGCCAATACCTTGACAGATGAGTTAATCCGTACTAGGGAAGAAGATCAGAGGAGAAACTTAACCCAAAAGCTTACCCAAGAATTCCGTTCTGGGAATTCCAACCGTAGGAATGTAGGATCTACATCTGCACCTTATTGCAAGTATTGCAAAAGGAAGCATTCTGGAAAATGCTCCATTTATTGCAATTTTTGCAAAATATCAGGTCACAAAGAAGAAGACTGCAGGAAGAAAGCTAATAGCAGGGTGTGCTTCAACTGTGGGGAACAAGGTCACATCAAGACCAACTGTCCAAAGTTAGCCCCAGCTGCAAACAACAAGAACACTAAAAATGCTAGAGCATTCGTTCTAACTGCAGACGAAGCTAGGATGATTCCGGACGTCATTGCTGGTATGTTTTTAGTTAATGATATTTTTGCTAAAGTATTATTTGACTCTGGTGCCAACCAAAGTTTTATTAATACTTCATTTTGCAAACTCCTAAATCAATCATTAACTAAACTACCACAAGAATGTCTAGTAGAGACAGCAAATGGAGAAACCGTTAAGATTTCTGAAATCTTGCAAGGAGCAAGAATAGAAATTTTTAATCAAAAATTTATTGCAAACCTTTACCCAATGAATCTGGTAGGATTTGATATCGTGTTAGGAATGGATTGGTTAATAGCCAATAAAGCCAATATCCTATGTGATCAAAAGTCAATTCAGATAAAATCACCAAGAGGTGAAAAGATCACAATTAAAGGAGATAAGTTATCTAGATCCACTAAATTCATCTCTGTGATGAAAACTGCAAGTTGTATAAGGAAAGGATCTATAGTGTATTTGATTTCTATAATCACTAACACTAAAGGAAAAGAATTAAAAGATATTCCAGTAGTGTCCCAATTTTCAGATGTCTTTCCAGAAGAATTGCCAGGACTACCGCCAGACAGGGAAGTTGAATTCAGAATTCACCTGTTACCAGGGACAGCACCGATTGCCAAAGCACCTTACCGTTTGGCACCCGCTGAAATGCAAGAACTGAAGAAACAATTAGACGAATTGTTGGAGAAAGGATTTATACAACCAAGCTCATCGTCATGGGGAGCGCCGATTTTATTTGTTAAAAAGAAGGACGGATCAATGCGTATGTGTATTGACTACCGTGAATTGAACAAAGTCACGATTAAGAATCGGTACCCATTACCGAGGATCGATGATTTGTTTGATCAACTTCAAGGAGCTCGATTTTTCTCTAAAATCGATTTAAGATCAGGATATCATCAACTAAAGGTACAGGAAGAGGACATTCCTAAAACCGCATTCAGAACAAGGTATGGTCATTATGAATTTACTGTCATGCCATTTGGTTTAACCAATGCCCCAGCCGCATTTATGGACATGATGAACCGAATATGTAAGCCATATTTGGATAAATTCATAATTGTTTTCATAGATGATATTCTAATTTACTCTAAAAGTAAAGAAGAGCATGCAAAGCACTTGCATTTACTTTTAAGTTTATTGAGAAAGGAAAAGCTTTATGCTAAATTTTCAAAGTGTGAATTTTGGTTAGAACAAGTACAATTTCTCGGACATTTAGTTAACCATGAAGGAATTCATGTAGACCCAACAAAAATCGAGGCAATTACCAAATGGAAAACCCCAGAGTCACCAACTGAAGTTAGAAGTTTCTTAGGATTGGCCGGTTATTATAGAAGATTTATTCGAGATTTTTCTAGAATAGCCATTCCTTTAACTAAGTTAACCTGTAAATCTGTTAAGTTTGAATGGGGACCAAAACAAGAAGAAGCCTTTAGAATTCTTAAGCAAAGATTAACCCATACACCCATACTAGCATTACCAGAAGGAACTGGAGACTTTGTAGTCTATTGTGATGCTTCTAAATTAGGATATGGATGTGTGTTAATGCAACGTCAAAAGGTTATAGCTTATGCATCTAGACAGCTTAAGAGTCATGAAGAAAATTATTCGACCCATGATTTGGAATTAGGAGCCATAATTTTTGCCCTTAAGATTTGGAGACATTATCTATATGGTAGTAAGTTTACCATATTCACGGATCATAAGAGTTTAAGATATGTCTTCGGGAAAAAAGAATTGAATATGAGACAGAGACGCTGGATGGAATTACTTAGTGATTATGATTGTGATATCCAGTATCATGCAGGAAAAGCCAATGTGGTGGCTGATGCTTTAAGTCGAAAATATCACGAAAAGCCAAAAAGGGTACATTCTCTTAAATTAAATCTACAAGTAGATTTAAACAATCAGATTAGAAAAGCACAAGAAACAGTAATTAAGGAGGATACTGAAAAATTAAAAGGAATGATTAAGGAATTAGAACAAGGAACAGATGGAATTTGGAAGTTCCATAAAAAGAGAATGTGGATACCTAAATTAGGAAATTTACGTCACCGTATATTAGAAGAAGCCCATAAGTCTAAACATACGATGCATCCAGGAAGTGATGAAATGTACCAGGATTTAAGGAAAAATTTCTGGTGGATAGGAATGAAAAAGGATGTAGCAGCTTATGTTTCTAAATGTTTAACCTGCTCACAAGTTAAAGCTGAACATCAGAAACCCTCAGGTTTGTTACAACAATTAGAAATACCAGTTTGGAAATGGGAATTGATAACAATGGATTTTGTTACCAAATTGCCTAAAACAAGGAAAGGAAATGATACAATCTGGGTGATTGTAGATAGGTTAACCAAGTCAGCTCATTTCTTACCAATGAAGGAAACCTTTAGTATGGAACAATTAGCCCAATTGTATGTAAATGAAATCGTTTCTTTACATGGCATTCCTTTATCAATTGTTTCAGATAGAGATAGCCGTTTTACTTCTCATTTTTGGTCAAGTTTCCAAAAAGCAATGGGAACCAGGTTAAATCTAAGCACAGCTTATCATCCTCAAACGGACGGACAAAGCGAAAGGACAATTCAGACAATGGAGGACATGCTTAGAGCTTGTGTAATTGATTTTGGAGGTAACTGGGATGAACACTTACCTTTAATAGAATTTTCTTATAATAACAGTTATCACACAAGTATCAATGCTGCACCATTCGAAGCACTTTATGGACGAAAGTGCAGAACCCCAGTCTGTTGGGTAGAAATTGGGGAAAAACAATTATCTGGACCCGAGATAGTACAGGAAACAACTGTCAAAATCATTCAAATCAAGGAACGACTGAAAACAGCACGTGATCGCCAAAAGAGTTATGCCGATAACAGACGCAAACCATTAGAATTTCAAGTAGGAGATAAAGTATTATTAAAAGTCTCTCCCTGGAAAGGAGTAGTAAGATTCATCAAGAGAGGAAAGCTTAGTCCCAGGTATATTGGACCTTTCAAAATTCTTGAAAAAGTAGGACCGGTAGCCTATCAGCTACAACTGCCAGAGGAGATGGCAGGAATACATGATGTATTTCATGTATCTAATCTTAAAAAGTGCCTAGCTGATGAATCACTCGTAGTACCTCTCAAAGATATAGATGTTAATGAACAACTCAAATTTGTAGAAAGGCCTCTACAGATTGAAGATAGAAAAATTAAGAATCTCAAACATAAGAGATTAGTTCTGGTCAAAGTGAAATGGGACTCTAAAAGAGGACCTGAATACACATGGGAACTTGAATCAGAAATGCAAAAGAAATATCCACACTTGTTCCAGTAGATCTCGAGGATGAGCTCTAAAACAAGGTGGGGAGGATATAACAACCCTCGGTAAAACCGACATCCTCATAATATTTCTAACACCCTAATATATCTTTAAAAATATCAATATGTCTTTATATGCACCCCGTATGTGAAAACCGAGCCCAAATTAGAATATAATATATAAAATAAAATAATTATTAAAGCTGAGGCGGGCCGCGTAGGGCCTCACCTCAAGCTCATGCGAGCCGCATTAGGGTATAACCGGACTCAGCTGAATTCTTTAGTTGACGCGGGCCGCATAAGAGATTCCATTAGTTAACGCGGGCCGCGAGTGTTCAAAAGGGTGGCGCAGCCCGGTGACGACACGTGTCATCATCGTGGCGGACCTACGTATCGAATCAGCCAAGCTATAGGTTGACCGTGTGTTGACGCGGGCCGCGTAAGGCTTAGCCTTACCTTACGCGGGCCGCCTGAGAGTCAATATCAGCAACTATATAAGAAAGCCATCAGTCTACGTTTTTCGTCGCTCACATTCTCAATCTCAAATCACAATTTCTGTAGGAAGTAATTATACGCGGGCATTATACCCCCTAAAATAGCGAGGTTCTGCTACGATGTAAGTATTATAACCCCTGGAGACGTATTAGATACGCTGCCCGATTGATCTAGGGTTCCGTAACGGCTGTCGTGGTTCTGCCCGACGTAGTCGTTGGAATGCCGTCTCGGGGAGGGTATTACTAATGTTAAAATGGGTTATTATACTAACACACGTGCATTTGTGTAAATTATAGATATTCACCAGGAAACCCTAAAGAATAACCTAAGACAGCAATGTGAGTAATCTCCTTTTTGTTAATAGTTTTTACAAAACCTTAACCTTTTTATAATGCAATTTAGCAGTGATTGAGTCTTTGTAATTCTACAATTACTGCCGGTATGTTGGGGTTTTGTATACAAAATGTGAGTAACGTTACCATTGGACGAAGAGTTAGCCAATGTGTAATATGACCCTCAGTCAGACTTGACACTACTGAATGAGTAATTGGGTAGATATAAACATTGTAATCGCCCTCAATACTGTTTAAAGTAAATTAATATTTCTTGATTAAACTGGGATTCACTCACCAGTATTTCCCACTGACAAAACCTTTTTAAAACGCGTTTCAGGTAACAAAATGTGAAAGCCAAATAGAAGCCAGCTGGACAGCACTGAAGGCTTGAAAAAGTGGCTATAAAAGTTACCTAAATAAAAGAAAGCGTTTATTTCAATAAAGTGGGATTTATCCCTGTAAATCAGTTTGTAATAAAAACTTGGGTTTTACCCATTTGTTTAAGATTATAAAATATGGTGGTTTTCTCTGATTTAATATTTCCTAACTACGGTCCTGATGAAAATTTCCGCTGCCAAATAAGTAATTAACGTGATACCACCGAAACTGGCTCACGGCCGCCCGTTCCCGGGAGATAGGGATCGGGGGCTGTGACACTACAAATCCAATTCTCAATTCAAAACAGAAACTAGAATTAAAAGTGTCTCACAAGAATCATTCACCCGAAGTGTTCACGAGAGATTTAGCCGCTCATGACGGTCGAACAACCCTGAGAAGCTTGAAAGAATGACGAATTGATCCTTGAGTCGATGTGTTGCGTCCCTGGTTAATGATGTTCGATCCCCCTTTTGTGCCGTCCAAGGTGAAGCCCACGTGATATTGTTCTTGTTATCGGCCCAATCCAAGTCTGCGCATGTGTGATGATATTGTTGTAACACCAAAGGTCCACTCCAATTCACACCACGTGTCTACCTCCAAAGACTACATATGGGCTGCTCTAATTCATGTCTCATGTGCGGCCCACTCCCAATAATGATGATCATAAGATGTCGGCCCACTCAAAGAAATCTGCTCAGCCCATGTGCGCCGCCAAAAATGTGTGTATCGATGATGTGATGTTTTTTTTTCTTATCTGCCCTCACTTGTGTTTTGTGTAGGATGTCAAATCCCTTTTTTCAAAGATGATCATTCATTTAATAATAAAACCCTCCTAGAATATGTATTAAATGATGATAGATGGTCTTGACTTCATGTTAGCGGTCCAATTAGAATGATCCAACAGTCCTTTGTCGTGATGTTGATTTGATGATGTTGAGCTCCAATAATCGGCTATGTATGCAGGCCCAAAATGTACTGATGTATTAATTGTTATTGTCATGATTTCCCCAAGAAATACCAAAATGTCATTTCCCCTAAGATGATGTTGAGATTTGACTTTTGGTGCCTCCAATGCTGCTGTACACATTTTAATTTGATATGTACTTCAACCGTAGGCTACACTAGAGAAGCTGTAGCCTACGTCCCTTCTTGTAAATCCATACATTGTTGCAATTTAACTTTCAACACATGATATTCCGGCCCTGGACTTTATTCATGCATATTTTTCTTCTTTCTTCGAGCTATATTTTGACCCGAACAACTCCCGTGTAACGTGATATCTCTTTAATAATCACCCATTCTTGTTCCGTTTCATCACTAACCACTTTAAATTCACCGAATTAAGTGATTAACCTGCAAAATCACAATCTCGCGTAGTTAACACATTCAACGCGCACAATCACGTAAACGGCAATAAAATACACAATTTAAACACTTTAACACACAGCTCTCACACTCTCCATAAGATAGTCGCCAGTGAGGGCCATACTCCAGTTTACATACGATCTTTGGGCTTGTCCCCAGTTATCCTTCGGGCTTGTCCCCAGTGATCCTTTGGGCTTGTCCCCAGTTATCCTTTGGGCATCTCCCCAGTTACTAACTTATCTATGATATTGGCTTAGTCCCAAGTTATATTCTATTTTCAGGTTTTCAAAGATAAACAATTAAGGATCCTCAATCCTTATTATCCATTAAAGTTCTTCCTATGGTTATCCTGATTAAAGGTTAGGATCCCAACTTGGATTCTCAGATATGATCCTTAACTGTTTTGATTACATTCATTATTTTGAATAACCCTTACACTTTGACAACTGAACCTATGATCCTTAAAATTAACTACTTTTTGGAAGTTTTCAACTATAGGATATTTGATCCTGGATCATATCCTAAATTTTCTTAAACATAATTTGCTTAACCTTTCTTACTCAGACAAATATAAATCAAAACAATTGAAAGTTTAAAGGATATACAAGGATAACATCACAAGATAAGTCGAAAGTTAAAGTTTTATTCATTCACAAAATATTTAACCCTTTAAAGTTGTCAAAATTGCCAACCCACGTTTCTACCAGCAAAACGTGGCCCGTCCACATGGGTTGGCAAAGGGTGTCCATTGTTCATGCGGTCATAGCAAGTGCAGGAAATTAAAGGCGGCAGGATCACAATGGCTTCATCCCCCAAACAGAGGATCCCTCCACCATATGTAATCCTACCTATTGTTCACAGGATCTTGGATCCTCAACCCTAAACCTATTGTTCAAATACAGACCATAATTGTTTTAAAACATCACAACCACCAAACAAAAAATTGGGCTCCGGCTAAGTCTCGAAATTTCCATCATTGCCCAATCCTACAGCTTAATCCTTCGCTGCACCATCACCACCAGCTCCGCTTGCCTCACCACCTTGGTCCTTGCCAGTGCCTCCACCCTCAAGCATCGGGATCTCCTCAGCCTCTTCATCATCCTCCAGTTCTGCCAGCCTAGCCTTCCAGCCTTCGACATCCCAGGTGCTCTTATCAAAAGCAGGATCCTGAGCTTCCATGGCCATTTGCAGCTGGATCTTGTACATAGTTATCGCGGCAGAAACCTTGGCATCCTGGGTGATCTCGTGCTTCTCATAGTCAAAGTTGATCAGCATCTTGGCAACATCATTCTTGGTGGCCTGGAGCTCCTTCTGAAGATCGGCTATCTTGAGATCCTTCAACACCCCAACCTGTTGAAGGTCAGCAATCTGGCGATCCTGATCCTCAACGTGGCCAACATATGTCTCTACCTCAGCAAATTTCTGCAAGAAAGACAAGGAATGACCTCAGAAATCAAGTAATCCTTAGACTAGCAGGATACACAAGTAGGACAGTGATCCTTACCTCGTTGATGTAATCCAGACACTGTTGGCGGAGCAGGGGCAGACCTTGCAAATCCTCAGAGGCCTTTCTCTTCTTGCTTCCTTTTCCCCTGATAGGTGCTTTAGGGGCTGAAGCAGTTGGGCTAGCAGCAGGAGTCTTCTTCCTTGCGGATTTGACATTGGTAAGATCATCAATGCCGAACTTCGAAGCAGACTTAGAGGATTTTCCAGCGCCTGCACAACCAAAACAAGATAAGTATCTTAATTTTATTTGACTCTCATTATATAAATACTCCTTAAAAGAGGATACTTACTTGACATTGTGACAGAAGCAGAGGATACTTCCTGAGAATCCCGGGTGGTGACCTGGAAAGTTCTTATTTCAGGATCAAGCTTCCTAAAGGCCAAGAGTCTCTCTTTTGCAGCAGGAGTCAACTTAAGATGAGAAACGGATATAGCTGCACAATAAGGAAACAAAAGAATGTCAGTGATCCTTATGCTAAAGGATAAGTTCTACGGTGATCCTTCCAGGATCCTCTATCCTACCATGGGTAGCCCACTTCTTGGGCAGATCCCTCCCATCAGGGATGGTATCTCTCCTCACAAAAAAGTACCGCCGCTTCCAGTTCATGTCATTTTTGGTAACTTTGAGAACAGGGTGCTCTTCTCCAGCCTTTCGTTTGAACAAGTATCGGTGGGATCCAAAAGTTGTGAGATCATACATCTCAGCCAGCTCCGCCATACCCAGATCAATTCCTTCTTGTTCGATGATCCTTTCAAGGGTGTATAAAACCCTCCAAATCATCGGCATAGCCTGGATATAGCAGATGCCGGTAAGAGAGAAAAAGGACTCGGTGAACTGAGGGAAAGGATACGAGTATCCTATCATGAAAGGAGTGACCGGGAAAGCAACCCAAGTCTCAGAGATGTAATCGCTCAGAGCGGTAGGACTAAAAGATTTAAAGAGGGTGTTCGCCGGAAAACAATGACGGATCTTGTCAATTTGAGAATCTGTAAAACAACACCTCTCGGTGGGGGAATCCTTGATGATCCCTTGACCCTTCAAGGGGCTGTTATTCTTAGGATCCTTGCTGGGAGAGTTCCGGAGCAACATATTGAACGAAATAAGAAAAACAGAGCAAGCAAGAGAGAAGGTGAAGGGGAATACCTGTTCAATCCTCTGGTCGCGGTTATAAAGGGAAGAGTCCTTGAATTTAAATGCAAATGATCCTATCCCTATTTCTATTTATAATGATGATTTGTGCAGGGCTGTCACCTCCATGACATCAGATCGCAACGGATAGTTCATTCTTAACGGCTATTGTTTTGGTCAAAAATCACACAAGGATAATGCAACCAAACTTTATGTAAACGGGGAATGATGCTTGGTATGATGAACAAAGTGAAGGATCACTCAAATGTAAAATGCACAAATGACACAAGGATTTATACAAGGAAAAAGCCCTTGATCAATGATCTCCGGCATAAAAAACCTCGGGTGATGGAAACTACCGATCACCAAACTTCAATATAACAAATAATGGTTACAACTTTGGGTGGTAACGAGCTAGGTACAAGGATCACTATAGTATCGTATGCTAAAGCGTGTGAGAAATGTGTTGTGTCTTCCGAATGTTGAAGAATGCTACTTATACAAGTGTGTGTGGTCATATTTTAGGTAAATAACCTAACTATTAGCTCGTTACCCCTTCAAGAATAGAAGTAAATTTAGCCTAAATTATCGCCCTTAAATTGTGCTGAGTTTCCATATTGTCCACAACGTCCATCTTTGATTATGCATATGCCAAAGTAGCGTGACAGGTTCCTTGTTTACGTTGCTAAGACCAAGTCCAACTCGTAATTCCTGCAAAACAACATTTAATCCAAAGAGAACAATCGTTAGTGTGAGGATCCCTAGGTTGCTCCGTGATCCTGATCCTGGAACTCTTCTGAGGATCACTATCTGCCAAAGAAACAAGGATCACTGGTTAGGATCACGTGAAAGGATCACATGTAAGGATCATAAGTCATAAAAATCCAGCCCTAACAATTGCCCCCAAAATATAAGGAGTAATATTGTAAATAAACGAGTTGTATTTTGTTGATCTTATCCGCAACAAACTAACGGATAACTAGCCGTTGGAGACGGACTAGCCGTTGCAAACCTGACGTCACTGAAGTGACTCTCCTGCAAATCATCATTATAAATAGAATTAGGGATAGGATCGTTTGCATTTAAATTCGAGAACTCTTCCCTTTATAACCGCGATCAGAGAATTGAACAGGTATTCCCCTTCTCCTTCTACCTTGCTTGCTCTGTTTTTCTTTTTCTTTCTATCGTCTTGAAAAGATGTTGCTCCGGAACTCCCCGCACAAGGATCCTAAGAAGATCAGTCCCTTGAAGGGTCAAGGGATCATCAAGGATTCTCCCACTGAGAGGTGTTGTTTTACCGACTCTCAAATCGACAAAATTCGTCATTGCTTTCCGGCGAACACCCTTTTCAAATCTTTTACCCCCACTGCTTTGAGTGATTTTATTTCTGATACTTGGGTAGCTTTCCTGGTTACTCCGTTCTTGATAGGATATTCGTATCCTTTCCCGCAGTTCACTCAATCCTTTTTCTCTCTTACCGGCATCTGCTATATCCAGGCTATGCCCATGATCTGGAGGGTGTTATACACCCTTGAGAGGATTATTGAACAAGAGGGGATAGACCTTGGTATGGCGGAGCTGGCTGAGATGTATGATCTTACCACTTTCGGATCCCATCGCTATTTGTTTAAGCGAAAAGCTGGGGAGGATCACCCTGTCTTCAAAGTTACCAAGAACGATATGAACTGGAAGCGACGGTTCTTTTTTGTTAGGAGAGATACCATCCCTGATGGGAAGGATCTGCCCAAAGAGTGGGCTACTCATGGTAGGATAGAGGATCCTGGAAGGATCATCATAAGACCTGTTCCTTAGGATGAGGATCACTGATATTTTCTTGTTTATTGTGCAGCTATCTCCATCTCTCGTCTGAAGTTGACACCTGCTGCAAAAGAGAGACTTTTGGCCTTCAAGAAGCTTGATCCGGAGACAAGAACTTTCCAGGTTGCTACCCAAGATTCCCAAGAAGTATCCTCTGCCTCTGTCACAATGTCAAGTAAGTATCCTCATTTAGAAAGTAATTCTATGTAGGATTTTCAAGTTTAATTAGAACACTTATCTTATTTTGGTTGTGTAGGTGCTGGAAAATCTTCTAAGTCTGCCTCAAAGTTTGGCATTGATGATCTTGCTAATGTCAAATCTACAAGGAAGAAGACTCCTGCTGCTAGCCCAACTGCTTCAGCCCCTAAAGCACCTATTAGGGGTAAAGGAAAGAAGAGAAAGGCCTCTGAGGATTTACAAGGCCTGCCCCTGCTCCGCCAACAGTTTCTGGACTACTTCAACGAGGTAAGGATCACTGCCCCTGTTTGTTATCCTGACAGTTTTGAGGATCACTTGTTTCTGACGTTATGCCTTGTTTTCCTTGCAGAAATTTGCTGAAATAGAGACTTATGTTGGCCACGTCGAGGATCAAGATCGCCAAATTGCTGACCTCCAACAGATGGGTGTGCTGAAGGATCTCAAGATTGCTGATCTTGAGAAGGAGCTCCGGGCTACCAAGGATGAAGCTGCCAAAATGCTGATCAACTTTGATTATGAGAAGCATGATATCACCCAGGATGCCAAGGTCTCTGCTGCGATAACCATGTATAAGATCCAGCTGCAGATGGCTATGGAGGCTCAGGATCCTGCCTTCGACAAGAGCACATGGGACGTGGAGGGCTGGAAGGCGAGGCTGGCAGAGTTGGAGGATGATGAGGAGGCTGAGGAGATCCCGATGCTTGAAGGTGGTGATGCTGGCAAGGATCAGGGTGGAGAGGCAAGTGGAGCTGGTGGTGATGGTGCAGCGAAGGTTTGAGCTGCAGGATTGGGCGATGAAGGAAACTTCTAGACATAGCCGGAGCCCAATTTTTTTTGTGTTTGTTGATGTTTTTGAACAATTATGGTCTGTAACTTTGAATAATAGTTTTAGGATTAAGGATCCAGGATCCTTCAGACAATAAGTAGGATTGCAAGTGGTGGAGGGATCCTCTGTTTGGGGGATGAAGCCATTGTGATTCTGCCGCCTTTTATTTACCTGCATGCTATGACCGCACAAACAATGGACACCCTTTGCCAACCCATGTGGACGGGCCACGTTTTGCTGGTAGAAACGTGGGTTGGCAATTTTGACAACTTTGAAGGGTTTCAAACCTTTGTTAATAAAATAACTCTAATCTTTTTGGCTTATCTCGTATTGTTATCCTTTTAATTTCCAATTGTTTTGATACATGTTTGTTTGAGTAAGAAAAGTTGAGCAAATTATGTTTAAGAAATTTAGGATATGATCCTGGATCAAATATCCTATAATCGAAAATTTTCAAAGTAGTTTATTTTAAGGATCATAGGTTCAGTTGTCAAGGTCTAAGGGTTATTCAAATGAATAATGAATGAAATTAAAAATAGTTAAGGATCATACCTGAGGATCCAAGTTAGGATCCTAACCTTTAATCAGGATAACCATAAGTAAAACTTTAATGGATAATAAAGATTAAGGATCCTTAATTGTTTAACTTCGAAAACCTGAAAAAATGGAATATAACTTGGGACTAAGCCAATATAAAAGATAAGTTAGTAACTGGGGACAAGCCCAAAGGATAACTGGGGACAAGCCCGAAGGATAACTGGGGACAAGCCCGAAGGATAACTGGGGACAAGCCCAAGGATCGTATGTAAACTGGAGTATGGCCCTTACTGGCGACTATCCATACTTAGTGACATGAAAATGCCAAAACCTTAGCTAACGTGAAAACGTTAGAAACCTTAGGAACGGATGTATGGTACGTCTACCATTATACGTAGGATCCTAGGCATAGCCAGTACGATGAGGTTATCAGCCCCTGGAGTGGGTACTGGTCCCAAAGACATGAACTATACCAGGATCATCGTGCGCTACAGGCGAAAACTGGGGACAAGCCCAAGGATAACTGGGGTTGAACCCAAGGATCTGAGATGCTTTTGAAGACTATCAATAATATGCTGAGGATACCTGGACTATCAGAACTCAAATTCTCGTGAGAGGAGGATGAAGGATACATGATCCTTATCCTTAGGTAAAAATAAGAAAATGGAATAGTTTAGGATTAGGATATTACCAGAGTAAGGATCATTGACATCATCGGGATCCTTCGAGGATGCTTTCAATGTAAGGATCATATGTGCCAGGAGGATCATGTTCACATGAAATATTTCTTTAAGTGAACAGTATTCCAGGCTCTAGGTAACAAATTTCCTTCCATGGTTAGCAATCTATATGCCCCCTTTCCTGCTTCAGCTTCAATCAAGTAAGGGCCTTCCCACTTTGGTGCTAATTTCCCGTCAGCAGGATTGATGGTATTTTGGAATGCTTTTCTCAATACCATATCCCCCACTTGGAATTTCCTTATCCTGACATTTTTGTTGTAAGCACCAGCCATTCTTTGTTGGTAGCTCGACATCCTTATCCTAGCCAGATCCCTGATTTCCTCAATAGTATCCAAGTCCTGAGCCAAGTTTGCAGCATTTCCTTCAGGATCACGAGTACTTGTTCTAGCAGTTGGAACCACCATTTCTGTTGGGATCACTGCTTCTGCCCCAAACACTAAAGAGAAGGGTGTTTGACCAGTAGCATTCTTGGGAGTTGTCCTATCAGCCCAAAGCACATAAGGCAATTCCTCTGCCCATTTCCCCTTCTTGGATCCAAGTTTCTTCTTCAGATTATTGATGATGATCTTGTTGGATGATTCTGCTTGACCATTGGCTTGTGGGTGGACTGGTGTTGATGTTATCATCTTAATCCCCCAGCTGTCACAAAAGTTAGTAGTCCTGCTCCCAATAAATTGGGAACCATTATCACATACAATTTCAGAAGGAATGCCAAATCTAGTTATGATGTTTCTTTTAATAAAGGATATAACTTCCTTTTCTCTGACTTGGGCAAAAGCTTCAGCCTCTATCCATTTGGAGAAGTAGTCAGTCATAGCAAGCATAAATACTTTTCCACCAGGTGCCTTAGGGAGCTTGCCAACTATATCCATCCCCCATCTCATAAATGGCCAAGAGGATGGGATAGGATGTAGAAATTCAGCCGGCTGATGAAGGATATTGCTGTGTCTTTGACAAGGATCACACTTCTTAGCATACTCCATAGCATCCCTTTTCATAGTTGGCCAGTAGTATCCTGTCCTTAAGATCCTTGAGAACAATGCCCTGCCCCCAGTGTGGTTTCCACAATCTCCTTCATGGAAGTCTTTTAACACTTCTTGAACTTCAGGATCCTCGATACATCTTAAATATGGTCCTGCAAGAAATCGCTTATATAGCACATTATTTAAGATTGTGAATTGAGATACCTTAATCCTGAAAGCCCTAGGATTTTCTCCCATAGGAATCTCCCCGTGTTGTAAGTATCTCATGATTGGTGAGATCCATGATCCTGAATAAGATTGAGTCTCCTCACTAGGGATCATTACAGTATCCTCTTCTATTTCCATGGCCACCTGATTTTCAATAGCAGGAGCCAGGATATGGATGATGGGGATACTTATATCCTCTGGGATCTTCAAAGATGATCCTAGATTGGCCAATGCATCAGCTTCTGTATTTTCCTCCCTTGGTACCTGTGTCAAACTGAAAGAAACAAAGGAGAGTGCCAATTCTTTGACTATCTCTAAATATTTGGTTAGTTTTTCACCTTTCACAGCATAGGATCCATTAAAGTGATTAGTGATTAACAATGAATCCACGTATACCTCAAGATACCTGATCCCCATATGCTTAGCAATTTGTAAGCCAGCGATTAAGGCTTCATATTCAGCCTCATTATTAGTGGCTTGGAACTCACAAGCTATGGAATGGGGTATTATGTCCCCCTGTGGCGATTTAAGTAGTATACCGAGCCCCGTGCCTTTAACATTTGAGGATCCGTCAGTATGTAGTATCCAAGGATCCTTGGTTTCATCCAGCTGCTGGACTTCTAATTCGGCTTCCTTTTGTAAATCACTACTGAAATCAGCCACAAAGTCTGCTAATGCTTGGGATTTGATGGCTGTTCTGGGTTCATATCTTATATCATGGGCACTAAGCTTTAATGCCCACTTAGCCATTCTTCCGGACATCTCTGGTTTCCTGAGGACATTCTTAATTGGGAAATTAGTTCTGACAACAATAACATGTGTTTCAAAATAATGTCTTAGTTTAGTAGATGCCATAATCAGTGCAAGAATAAGTTTTTCAATGTGTGAATACCTGGATTCAGCATCAAGTAAACTCTTACTTACATAATAGACGGGATATTGTGTACCTTCATGATCCTTAACAAGGACTGCACTTACTGCTTTTGAGGATACCGCAAGGTATAAGGATAACACATCTCCTTTTTCTAGTTTCATCAATGCTGGTGCTGAGGACATGTATTCTTTTAGGGCTTGTAAAGCATTCTCATGCTTTTCAGTCCACTCGAATTTTTTATTCTTTCTTAGGATATCATAGAATTCTTTACATCTTTCTGAGGATTTGGATATAAATTTGTTTAGAGCTGCTATCCTGCCTGTTAGCCTTTGCACATCCTTAGCGTTGGCAGGGGATTTGATATTCACCAAAGCTTTGATTTGTTCCGGGCTTGCTTCAATGCCCCTCTGGGTTACCATATATCCTAAGAATTTGCCTGCTTTGACACCAAAGTGACATTTTGAAGGATTAAGCTTCATGTTATAATTATCAAGGATATCAAATGCTTCCTCCAAGTCCCTTAGGTGATCCTCAGCTTTCTTGGATTTTACAACCATATCGTCTATGTATACTTCCATAGTTTGTCCAATTTGATCTTTGAACATCATGTTTACCAGTCTTTGATATGTTGCACCTGCATTTCTTAATCCAAAAGGCATAGCAATATAACAATATAAACCGGTTGGGGTCATAAAAGCTGTATCCTCTTGGTCAGATGGCTCCATCTGAATTTGTTGGAATCCAGATGATGCATCCATAAAGGTTAACAGTTCATGCCCCGCCGTTGCATCCACCATGGAGTCAATGTGGGGTAATGGGAAAGAATCCTTGGGACATGCCTTATTCAAATCAGTGAAATCGACACATACCCTCCACTTTCCGTTTTTCTTTTGAACAACGACCACATTGGCTAGCCATTTTGGATACTTTACCTCTCTAATCATACCTGCTCGAAGTAATCTTTCTACTTCTTCTTGGATAATGGCACTTCTTTCCGGTGCAAACTTCCTCCTTTTTTTATGGATTGGTTTGATTGACCTATCAATGGCAAGTTTATGAGTGATAATATCCTTAGATATACCTGTCATATCCTCGTGTTTCCATGCAAAGGTAGACTTTCTTCTTTTGAGGAAGGATACTATGTCTTCTTTCATCTTGCCAAGGATCCCTGATCCGATATAGATTTTTGATTCAGGATCATTAGGATCCAAAAGGATTTCGTCCACATCCTGTTCTCTCGCCTCCAAGACATTCCTTGGAGGATACTGTAATTGCTATTGCTCCCTTGGCTTCGAGGCTGGTTTCATTGACGAGGTGTAACAATCCTTAGCCTCCTGCTGATCACTGTCGATCTTGATTATTCCCCATGGGCTACGGAGCTTCACACATTGATGGTAGGTGGATGGGACTGCCTTCATATCATGTATCCAGGGTCTGCCAAGGATAACATTACAACAAGACAAACAGTCAATAACACAAAATTCTTGATAATTATGTAATCCTTCCACATAAATTGGGAGTTTGATGTCCCCCAGGGTTTTCTTAGTTTCGCCACTGAATCCCACAAGTACGGAGGATCTTGGTGTGATATCTGATTCAGGGATACCCATCTTCTTTAGAACATCAAGCTGGATAATGTTTACTGAGCTTCCTCCGTCGATAAGGATCCTGCGGACAAAACGGTTAGAGATAAAGAGAGTGATGACTAGACTATCATGATGAGGATCCTGGATGTTAATTCTATCATCCTCATCGAAGGTTATAACTTTTCCTTCCGAGACACTTGATGTTCGAATAGGTCTTTCTCCGTTATCCATTTTAGCTTCTTTTGCATGCCTTTTAGCTGCCGAGAAGGATGTACCACATATGTCTGATCCTCCAGAAATAAAGTTGATTACTTGTGCATCTGCCGGAGGAGCTGGAGCTTTCTCAGGGATCCTCTCAGGATCCTGAGTCCTTTGCTTTTTTCTTCCCAACAACTCTTTTAGATGCCCCTTGCTTAGCAGATATCCAATTTATTTTCTTAACGCGATGCATTCTTTGGTTAAATGCCCAAAATCCTCGTGGTATGCACACCACTTCGATTTGTCTTTAGTTCCAGTTGGTTTGTCGTTTTTTCTTGGCCATCTGGCTTTTTCTCCTAGATTCTGCATTGCAAGGATTAGTTCATGATTATCAACAGAAAAACAATATTCAGAAATCGGAGGATAATCCTCATCATCCTCTTCTTGGTCAACGGCATGCACGTTCTGGTTGTCATTCCTATTGTAAGATTTGAATCTGTTGCTTTTGAAAGAGGATCCTTGCTTTTCTTGTTTTGAGGATCCTACTTGTCTTTCCTGGATCCTTTTGTCATCCTCTAGCCGGATGAACCTGAGTGCACGAGTTCTTACTTCATCTAGGTTCCTGCATGGTGTCATAACAAGATCATCATAGAACAGTGAATCCCTAAGCAATCCCATTTTGAAGGCCTCAACAGCTATGGCCATATCCAAGTTGGGAATGTCCAAGGATTCTTTACTGAGTTTGGTTATATAATCCCTTAATGATTCATTATGACCCTGAGTTACCCTATATAAATCACTAGTCAATCTTTCAAATTTTCTACTACAAGAGATTGATTATTGAATAAATTAACTAAATTAGCAAATGAGGTAATAGAGTAAGGGGGAAGACTTAGCAGCCATTTAAGAGTTGATCCAGTAAGAGTGGATCCAAATCCTTTGCATAGGCACGCTTCCTTTAATTTTTCTGGAATTGGATTGATCTCCATCCTCTCCCTGTATTGTGCTATGTGTTCCTCAGGATCCGTTGTACCATCATACAGCTTCATAGTAGGGATATGGAACCTTTTGGGTATCTCAGCATCACAAATCGGTGGTGCAAAACGAGATACCTTATGGCTTCCGTCTGCAATTTCCGGCACGCTTCCTTTAATTTTTCTGGAATTGGATTGATCTCCATCCTCTCCCTGTATTGTGCTATGTGTTCCTCAGGATCCTTCAATTTTTGTAGTTCTCTGGCCATAGCATGATTGATACCTGTATCCTGCACGAATCCATGGTTAGTGGTATAAGAATTATTAAAAGTGTTACCTCCCATCGGGTTCAAGTTAGGAACATTGGATGTGAATCCATGTTGCTGGGATTCTGGGATGATGGAGGGACCAGTGGAAGCAATGGTTTGCATTGGAATAAAATCTCCTTGATGGACATCTGGACTTCCTGTTTGCAAATTCTTCAAGGATCCTGGTATCTGAAGGGATCCCTGAATATGGGATGATCCTGGAACTAAGGAGGATCCTTAAACCTGGGATAATCCTGGAACGAAGAGGGATCCTTGAACCTGGGATGATCCTGGAACGAAGGAGGATCCTTGAACCTGGGATAATCCTGGAACGAAGGAGGATCCTTGAACCTGGGATGATCCTGGAACGAAGGAGGATCCTTGAACCTGGGATAATACTGGAACGAAGGAGGATCCTTGAACCTGGGATGATCCTGGAACGAAGGAGGATCCTGAGTTCATGAAGGATCCCATATGCTGAGTATAGGATCCTGCCGGTTGGAAATATGATCCTGATGCCTGAGTCACTACTGCTAGGCCGAAATGCACTCCTCTTAATCCACCCATATGTTGAACGTCTGGGGCCTCTGATGGCTGTGAAGTAATCATCGGTGTATCAAAATTCAAAGATTTGGGCATCAGTGGGGAATGATCCTCTGCTGTTCTCTTTTGTCTTTTGAGATCTCCGATTTCTCTGAGGATCCTGTCATTAGTTTCATCCTGCTGCTGCATACGATCCCTCATCTGCAAAATCAAAGTAAATATATCACTAGTACTGGGAGCAGAAGAAGTTAGAGCAGAAGATGAAGGTTTAGAGAAGATAGGAGTTGGTCTCTTCTCAGTATTTTTCTGAGATCCAGCTGGTGGTGGAGGCAAAGGTGGAATGCCATTAGACGAATTGACTGCAGACATCGCTGTGGAAGTATTCTTCAACGATGAAGCCATGCAACACTTCCGGAATGATCACCAACAGAAAAACTTTCTTATGAATAAAGCACCAATTGCCCCACGGTGGGCGCCAAACTGTTTTGGTCAAAAATCACACAAGGATAATGCAACCAAACTTTATGTAAACGGGGAATGATGCTTGGTATGATGAACAAAGTGAAGGATCACTCAAATGTAAAATGCACAAGTGACACAAGGATTTATACGAGGAAAAAGCCCTTGATCAATGATCTCCGGAATAAAAAACCTCGGGTGATGGAAACTACCGATCACCAAACTTCAATATAACAAATAATGGTTACAACTTTGGGTGGTAACGAGCTAGGTACAAGGATCACTATAGTATCGTATGCTAAAGCGTGTGAGAAATGTGTTGTGTCTTCCGAATGTTGAAGAGTGCTACTTATACAAGTGTGTGTGGTCATATTTTAGGTAAATAACCTAACTATTAGCTCGTTACCCCTTCAAGAATAGAAGTAAATTTAGCCTAAATTATCGCCCTTAAATTGTGCTGAGTTTCCATATTGTCCACAACGTCCATCTTTGATTATGCATATGCCAAAGTAGCGTGACAGGTTCCTTGTTTACGTTGCTAAGACCAAGTCCAACTCGTAATTCCTGCAAAACAACATTTAATCCAAAGAGAACAATCGTTAGTGTGAGGATCCCTAGGTTGCTCCGTGATCCTGATCCTGGAACTCTTCTGAGGATCACTATCTGCCAAAGAAACAAGGATCACTGGTTAGGATCACGTGAAAGGATTACATGTAAGGATCATAAGTCATAAAAATCCAGCCCTAACAGCTATATATCCGTTGAGTTAGTTACAGATAAGATCAGCAAAATATAACTCGTTAATATTACATAATTACTCCTTATATTTTGGGGGCAATTGTTAGGGCAGGATTTTAATGACCTGTGATCCTTACATGATATCCTAACGAGTGATCCTTGTTTCTTTGGCAGATAGTGATCCTCAGAAGAGCTTCAGGATCAGGATCATGGATCATCCTAAGGATCCTCATACTAACGATTGTTCTCTTTGACTTTAATGTTGTTTTGCAGGGATTACGAGTTGGACCTGGTCTTGGCAACGTTATTAAGGAATCTTTCACGTAAATCTCGCACATACATCACCGGAAATAGACGTTGTGGAGAATATGGAAACTTAGCACAAATTACGGGCAATTAGTTAGGCTAAATTTACTTCTATTTATAAAGGGGTAACGAGCTAGTAGTTAGGTGACTTGCCTAAAATTCAACCACACACACTTATATAAAGGGCACTCTCAAGCATTCGGAAGACATAACACATTTCTCACCCGCTCTAGCATACGATACTATAGTGATCCTTGTACCTAGCTCGTTACCATCCAAAGTTGTAAACATTGTTTGTTATATTGAAGTTTGGTGATCGGTAGTTTCCATCACCCGAGGTTTTTTATGCCGGAGATCATTCATTGATCAAGGGCTTTTTCCTCGTATAAATCCTTGTGTCACTTGTGCAATTTTCATTTAAGTGATCCTTATCTTTGTTCATCATATCAAGCATCATTCCCCGTTTACAAAAAGTTTGGTTGCATAATCCTTGTGTGATTTTTGACCAAAACAGTTAATTTAAAACATCTCGGGATATTATCCAGGATGCTAGCAATATCCCCGTCCAGTATCCTGATCACAAATAGACAATCATAATCAGAATATTAGTCAAGATACACGTTCAGAAAATGGCCCATAACAATTGTCCCCAAAATATATCTGTTGATATACCAACTCCAACGGATATATTTTAAGATTTATTCCGTGTATCGAGGTAATTAAACCAGAATGACCCTTGAAGTGACATTGTGCAACTCCCAACACGTTTTTCACTCAATGGCTATCCATTTAGCCCCTATATCTTCTCTATTTCTTATTGATATACCATCATCTTCCCCAGAATTCTCAGGTACTTCTCTTTTTCTATCTCTTAACTTCTTTTTTCGTTCAAGTTTTCCGATGGCCACCAGAACACACTCCCATTCCGGCGAGTCCACTTCGTCGTTCGTTAACCAGAACTTGCTGAAAAACCCTGAGAAGGAAGTGTGTTCCTTTGATAAGGCAGATATCAACGCATTAAGAACCTCCGGTGCTTTTTCTGACATAGTAATCATCCGTCCATTCGACCGGAATATTCGTTCCGACGTATGTTCCGAGGAGTGGATCTGCTTCTCCTCATATCCTTTTTGCCTTGGCCTCCGATATCCATTCCCTGAATTCATCATGGAGTTCTTTCGGATTACCGGTCTCTGCTTTGCTCAGACGATGCCTATGGTCTGGAGAGTGTTGATTGTGCTTAACCAAATCAAAACCCTTCACGTCCCCGATCTTTGCATCGAAGACCTTCCTCTTGCTTACCGTCTCCGATCTCACGGCAATAGTCGCTTCTTGCTCTTTTCAACCTCTAGCAATCCCCTCATCCTCAAAGCTTCAAAAAACGAGGATGGGTGGCAACAAAAATTCTTCTTTGTTAGACGGGATTCCATTCCCGAGGGCAAAAGCCTTCCGGTGAAATGGTTGACCTCCGGTAGGGTTTAGGGTTTTTGGATATCCCCAAACATATCCTGGTGATGTATCCTGTCTTATATCCTGACTTCTCTTTTTTGCAGCAAACTTCAAAGAGTTAGCTCCTCCTTCTGAAGAATCTCAAGAACGAATCAACCGGATCTACCAGTTGCCTGATTGTGACAGATCCTTTTCACAGCATCTTCCGAGTTCAAGCCAGTATTCCTCGTCAGACATGTCTGGTAAGAATCTCATAAGTTTTGCACATTTATTAATATTAAAGTAAGAGACAAAAATAAAGTTCTAGATATCTTCCCTGTTTAGCAGCACCACTCAAAGCTCCAGAGATCTTTGATCTTGACGAATTAGATAGTTATGCCATTCCTGTTCAAGTAAAGAAAGAGCCCAGCAAACCTGCTTCTACCTCCAAACCAGCATCCGGCCCCAAACCGGCAAGTGTTCCTAAGCCTTCCCCTGCTACCAAGCCACGTGCTTCAAGTTCCCGAAAAAGGAAGGAGACTGACTCTCCAGTCTCGTCTGAAACCTTCCCCTTTGAGAACCACGGGTTCGTTGAGTCCGGTGGCTTCATGACTGGCTTTCTTAATCAGGTTCGTATCCTTAACCTATATCCTGCAGCATATACTGGTTATTTTTTTTATATATATATTGATACCTGTGTTTTTGGTTGTAGGGTCTGGAACGTCTCATGTTCCTTTATGAGGATGCTTGTGGGCTGAACAAGATGCTGGAGATCAAGCTTAAGAAAGCTGAAGAAACCATTTCTGACCAAGGGATGATCGCCAAGGCACAATCTCAGCATTATGAAGACAAATTCAAGGTCGTGACCCAAGAAGCCAAAACTGCTATCAACAAGGCCACCGAAGATGCCCGAGCCAAAATAGACGCCGCCCAACTCCAATGTGAGCAGGATAAGACTTCCTACCGAGAAGGTCTCAAGGGGTCAGTTGTAATCTCCCTCCTTCAAGCCAGATTAAAGATGGCCTATGAAGCCAAAACCCTGGGCTTTGAATGCCCTTCCTGGGATGTGAAGGCTTGGGAGACAAAACTGAAAGACCTCGGGGGAAGTCCTGTTGAGTATCCTACCAAGCTTGCGGGTGAAGGACCTTCCAAGGCAGCGGAGGAAGCGGCGAATGCTGAGAAGAATCCCGGGGGCGATGCTGGAGCAGGTGCTGATGGAGTGGTGGTTGAAGAGGGTGCTGCCCCTTGAAAGCAACAAAGTGGGCGATGATGGATGTTTATGCCTAGGCCGGAGCCCACTCTTTTAAGCTTGATGGTTGTGACCTGTTGAACAATTTACTTTCCATGTCTTTTGAACAATTTACCTTTCCTGCATTAGAACAATTTGATAACCAAAGGTGGATGGGTCCTGAGTTTCAGGATGAAGCCCTTGGTTATCAATTAGTATATTTTTTTTTTGGACAATACAACGGTTGGAGGTGGATGGGTTTCAGTTTGAAACGAAACCTTCAATCGTTGTGTAAATATGGTTATGAATCCCTTGTGCTTTTGGTTGATGGGCCTTGGTTTAAGGTGAAACCAAAAGCACAACTTTTGACATGTTAATAATATAACCTACCTTTAACTTACCTGCCTTTGTCAATACTTTAGATTCTTATTACATATTGTCTTAGTATCAACTAGCGTAATCATTCAAATGCTTTAACCCATATTTTCAGCAATACTTTGTAAAAACAAACTTTGGTATACAGATCTTCTCAAAATCCCCATATCTTGGATAAAGTTTCAAAATAATTTCTTTGTAAAACCTCGAATATCTTAAAGTGTTTAAATAAAATGGTCTACTTAGCTTTTATAAACAAATTCCATTTTGATTTTATACTTAAATCCCTGTAACTCCAAATATTCCAAACAGATATCCCGTACCATATCCTGGGAATATATTCTGAAAATATATTCTGAGGATATATTCTGAGGATATATTCTAGTTAGTATGATTAAACTTCTGACACGGTTTCAAAAGCTCAATCAAATTTCGTGGGACTCTCAAAGGAAAGATCATACCAGAGATAGAGTATAAGCCTAGTTTCAAACTTCAACCCTTTTTGAAATTCCTTGTACCAATATGTCCCCAGTCCTTGCATGCTTGGTCTTAACTCTTAGCGCCTTACATAATTGCCTTAGGAGAAATGTCCCCTGTGTACAGAATCTTAGAAAACATTACTTAGAGTGCATAGACAGTTCTTGTGTTATTGAGGTAAAATCCGAAAACATCCTGGAGATAAATCCTTAGTATCCTGGGGATAATCCCAAATTTTCATGCGCTACAGGCGGGAGTGTATAAACTCCAAGACTTAGAAAGGTGAAAACCTTTAAACCTTAGAGAGTATGAAAATACCCTTTCGTGAGAGAGGGTGATCAATCCTCATATACCTTTAGGATTCAGGATATAGCCAACAGTAACGAAATTGTCAGCCACTTTTACATGGACTGGTCCCGCCACCTTGAACTATTCCCGAATAACTTGCGCTCCAGGCGGGGTGTTTAAACCCAATTCGGATGAAAGGTGAATACCTTTAAACCTATGAAGGGATCGGGATCCCTTTTACGTGAGAGAGGGGGCCAATCCTCTAATCTTTCGAAGCATCCTGAGCACATATCCTGAAGCTATAACCCGAAGCATATACTGCAAAATATTCCAAAACTAAGGTGGGTGTTAGCTTGGCTAACACCCCTCCGATGCTTAAGTTAGTATTGGGTTCAAATAAAATAAAGTATATTCAAAAAGAGACAGAACTCATACCTTCTTGAGTTAAGAATTAAATTCTAAACTCACGTGAAATAGGCTTTGAGATGTATAGCATTCCAGGATCTTGGTAATATATCCCCCTCCATATTCTTGAGCTGGTATGCTCCCTTTCCAGATTCTGATTCAATCTCGTATGGTCCTTCCCATTTTGGGGCCAACTTTCCATCAGCAGGATTCGTAGTATTCTGAAAAGCCTTTCTTAACACCCAATCTCCAACCTTAAATCTCCTGGTCCTGATATTCTTATTATATGCTCTGGATACTCTTTGTTGGTATGCTGCCATTCTCATCTTTGCCGCATCCCTTGCCTCATCAATAGTATCTAATTCTTGACATAGGGCTTCAGGATTCTTCTCAGGATCCCTGAGGTTGGATCTTGCTGTAGGTATCACCATCTCTGTCGGGATTACTGCCTCTGCTCCAAATACTAAGGAAAATGGAGTTTGCCCAGTAGCATTCTTCACAGTTGTCCTGTCAGCCCATAGGACAAATGGTAATTCTTCTGCCCATCTTCCCTTCTTAGCCCCAAGTCTCTTTTTCAAATTGTTGACAATTATCTTGTTTGAGGATTCTGCCTGCCCATTCGCTTGAGGGTGTACTGGAGTAGATGTTATCATTTTAATCCCCCAACTCTTGCAGAAATCAGTGGTCCTCTTGCTTATAAACTGGGACCCATTATCACAGATGATTTCAGCTGGTACCCCAAACCTGGTCAGGATATTTCTTTTTATGAAGGATACTACTTCTTGGTCTCTAACTTGGACAAACGCTTCAGCTTCAACCCACTTAGAGAAATAATCCGTCATTGCTAGCATAAAGACTTTTCCTCCCGGGGCCTTTGGTAATTTTCCTACTATATCCATCCCCCACTTCATAAATGGCCAAGGGGAAACAACGGGATATAACGGTTCAGCAGGCTGATGCAATATGTTACTATGTCTTTGACACGCATCACATCTTCGAGCATACTCTGCGGCATCTTTTCTCATTGTTGGCCAATAATATCCTGTCCTCAATACTTTTGAGAATAATGACCTGCCCCCAGTATGGTTACCACAATCCCCTTCATGTATATCCTGAAGTACTTCTTTGGCTTCAGGATCCTCCAAGCATCTCAAATATGGTCCTGCAAGAGATTTCTTGTATAAAATGTTATTTATAATAGTGAATCGTGATACCTTCATCCTAAATGCCTTAGGATTTTCATCTCCGGGGATATGTCCTTCCTTGAGATATCTCATGATTGGGGCCGTCCAGGATTTAGGATCCTCTTCGGGATACACCGCTCCGGGATCCTGAATACCTGCTACTTCCTTATCCTGAGTATTCGTTGCAGGATACAGGATATGTAATATCGGTATTGGGGTTCCTTCCGGTATCCTGATTGATGATCCCAAGTTTGCCAATGCGTCTGCTTCAGCGTTATCCTCTCTTGGTACCTGTTCAAGTGTAAAGATATCGAAATATCCTGCTAATTTTTTAAGAATACCGAGGTATTCAATTAGTTTCTCACCCTTGACTGCATAAGATCCATTAAAATGATTAGTAATTAACAAGGAATTAACATATACTTGCAAATTTTTGATATTCATATTCTTAGCCAATTCTAATCCTGCAATTAAAGCTTCATACTCTGCCTCATTGTTAGTAGCAGGGAATTCACATCTAACAGCCTGGGGTATTATGTCCCCCTGTGGCGATTTTAGTAGTATACCTAAACCTACACCCCTTACATTAGATGCACCATCAGTATATAATGTCCAGGATTCTAAATTTTCTCCTAGTTGTTGCACTTCTAGGTCTACTTCATTTTGAATATCACTACTGAAATCAGCCACAAAGTCTGCTAGAGCCTGAGACTTTATTGCATTTCTAGGTTCATACATTAAATCATAGGCACTTAATTTTACCGACCACTTAGCCATTCTACCCGACATCTCCGGTTTCCTAAGCACATTCTTAACAGGATAATTAGTTTTAACATGGATCCTATGTGTTTCAAAATAACGTCTAAGCTTTGTTGATGCCATTACTAGAGCCAATATTAGTTTTTCTAGGTGAGAATATCTAGTTTCAGCATTTAACAAACTTTTGCTAACATAATAAACAGGATACTGCTGACCTTCGTGATCCTTTACGAGTACTGCACTTACTGCATTCCCTGATACTGCAAGATACAGGGATAATGGTTCACCATCCTCAGGCTTCATCAATAGAGGCGCGGTTGAGAGATACTACTTCAAATCTTGTAGGGTTGCTTCATGCTTCTCGCCCCATTCAAATTTCTTATTCTTTTTCAGGATATCATAGAATTCTTTACACTTTTCCGAGGATCTTGAAATAAACCTATTCAAGGCTGCCACTCGTCCTGTTAACCGCTGAACATCCTTCATATTCGAGGGTGACTTTATATTCAAGATAGCTTTAATCTGCTCCGGGCTTGCCTCTATCCCCCTTTTTGTCACCATGTATCCAAGAAACTTTCCTGCCCCCACTCCGAAATGGCATTTAGCAGGATTCAGCTTCATGTTGTATTGATCCAGGATATCAAATGCTCCCTTGATATCCTGGAGGTGATCCTCAGCCTTTTTAGATTTCACCACCAAATCATCGATATATACTTCCATGGTGTCCCCCAGTTTGTCTTTGAACATCATGTTCACCAATCTTTGGTATGTTGCACCTGCATTTTTTAAACCAAAAGGCATAGCAGTATAACAGTAAATACCTGTCGGTGTCATGAAAGCAGTATCCTCCTGGTCTGAAGGTTCCATTTAAATCTGTTGGAATCCTGAAGATGCATCCATGAAGGTTAACATTTCATGGCCGGTAGTGGCATCCACCATCGAGTCTATATGAGGCAGAGGGAATGGGTCTTTTGGACAAGCTTTATTCAGGTCTGTGTAGTCTACACAGACTCTCCACTTCCCATTCTTCTTTTGAACCACTACCACATTTGCTAGCCATCTAGGGAATTTGACTTCTCTAATCATCCTAGACTTCAATAATCTTTCAACTTCCTCTTGGATAATTGCATTCCGCTCAGGGGCGAATTTCCTTCTCTTTTGTTGTATAGGTTTGTATGACCTGTCAATTCCAAGCTTGTGAGTAATAATGTCTTTTGATATACCTGTCATATCCTCATGCTTCCATGCGAACGTTGACATCCTGCATTTCAGAAAGTTAGTTAATTGTTTTTCAATATCCTGAGGGATATTGGTTCCTACGAGCACCGAGATATCAGGATTATCCTGGTCCAGGATAACTTTTTTCACATCCTGCTCCGAATTCTCCACGATATCCTGGGCCCGCATCTTTAATTGCTATGCTGGACTTGGTTGGCCGAGGATTTCATTGAGGATGAGTAACATTCTTTCGCTTCTTGTTGATCACTATCGATCTTGACAACTCCCCAAGGGGTAGGGATCTTGATGCATTGGTGATATGTTGATGGTACAGCCTTCATATCGTGAATCCACGGTCTTCCCAGGATGATGTTATAGCAGGATATGGAATCCATCACACAGAAACGTTGCATCTTGTTGACTCCTTCAACATATACGGGCAGCTTTATCTCTCCCACTGTGTTCCTAGCTTCTCCACTGAAACCAACGAGCACAGTAGACTTCGAAGTGATATCCATCGGAGACACATTCATTCTCTTCAGAGTCTCCAGTTGGATTATGTTGACGGAACTGCCATTATCATCTAGTATCCTGCGTACAAAATGGTTAGCCACATATAACGTTATTACCAGAGCATCATGGTGAGGATCCTGGACAGTATCCCTGTCATCAGCGTCAAACGTGATCATTTTGTCAGTTGTGAGGGTAGTCATCTTGACAGGTTTGTCTCCCCTCTCGGCCTTAGCTTCTTTTGCATGTCTCTTCGCCGCCGAATACGAAGTCCCACAAATGTCGGATCCTCCCGAAATGAAGTTGATTATCTTGGCATCCGCGGGAGGTGAGGGTGCTTTTTCAGGATCCTTCTCGGGATCCTGTCCTTTATTTTTCTTTTTTCCCAGCAAGTCCTTCAGATATCCTTTGCTCAGAAGATAGCTTATTCCTTCCTCAAGGCGATGCAATCCTCCGTAACATGTCCGAAATCTTCATGGAAGGCACACCATTTGGATTTATCCTTCCAATCAGCCTTTTGTTGATTCTTCCGAGGCCACCTGGCTTTATCTCCTAAACCCTGCATAGCATACATTACTTCAGGTATATTAACAGAAAAACAATATTCGGATAATTCAGGATATTCTTCAGGATCCTCGTCTTCAACAGCATTCACCCTCTTGTTATCATTTCTGCCATACGGCTTTGAGCGATATGGCTTATATGAGGATTCAGACTTCCTGTTAGTCGATTCGTATGTTGAGGATGCATTCATCCTTTCTTGCATTTTCTTGTCATCCTCCAATCGAATATATCTTAGAGCCCTATTACGAGCCTCGTCGAGATTCCTGCAGGGATTCATTACAAGATCCTGATAAAACTGAGAATCCTTTTGCAACCCCATCTTAAAAGCTTGCACAGCTGTTGCAACATCAAGATGTGGGATGTCCAAGGATTCTCGACTGAATTTGTTCACATAATCCCTCAAGGATTCCTGAGGTCCCTGAGTTATCCTGTAAAGATCACTGGTTAGTTTTTCAAAACTCCGACTGCAAGAAAATTGACTATTAAATAAATTCACTAAGTGGGCAAATGATGTAATCGAATGCGGAGGAACATTTAACAGCCATTTTAAGGCTGATCCTGTAACCGAAACCCTTGCACAGGCAAGCTTCCTTGAGATCTGGAGGGATAGGGTTGATCTCCATCCTTTCCCTATACTGGGCAATATGCTCTTTAGGATCTGTGGTTCCATCGTAAAGCTTCATGTTCGGAGTCTGAAATCTTTTTGGGATTTCAGCATCACATATAGGATGTACGAACCGAGATATCCTGTGACTATCCTGGGATACTTCAAGAATTGGCTGCACCACCCCAGGTACACTGGATATCATATCCTTTAGCTTCTGAAGCTCCCTGGATAATTCTGACGTTACAGTTGTATCCTGCAAAGATCCAACACGGTTAGTGGCAATAGCATTATTA
This sequence comes from Helianthus annuus, assembly GCF_002127325.2. NCBI lineage: Eukaryota > Viridiplantae > Streptophyta > Magnoliopsida > Asterales > Asteraceae > Helianthus > Helianthus annuus. Next base: position 159,671,680 of record NC_035443.2, read on the forward strand.
TTATTAGATACGTTACCAGTCGGAGGATTCTGCCCATATCCCGAAGCATATCCTGAGCTCCTCACGGTTGACATCCTAACCGAGGAGGGTATTCCAGGGGTACGATTCTGAGGAAGGTTGGGCACAATATTCCCCCTATTATCCTCAGTATACACAGCTGAACTAAAGTTCAAAGCTCTGGGTTGTAATGGAGTGATGATATCCTCAGCAGGTCTGCTCGAGCCGGACTTCAGGAGTTGTATCTCCCTCAACAGCATCTGGTTTGTTTCCTGTTGCTGCCTCATTTGTTCCTGCACACTCCCAAATAAAGTTAGAATTTCATCATTAGAAGCCAAAATCGGAGCAGATCCCTGAACAGTCCGAGTAGGGATAATGTCCTGAGGTTGCGAAGAAGATTGCATTCTTGGAGGAGGTGGTGGAAGCACTGGACCAGTAGTAGCAGAAGTTGTAGCAGACACGGTGGAGGAACTCATGTTTGATCTTGAGGCCATTATGGACAATGTGGCAAAAAATTTTGAAAATAGAAAACTGATTAGCGATTTGACAAAAATTTTTAGTAAAGAGAGCACCACTTGCCCCAAGGTGGGCGCCAAATTGTTTTGGTCAAAAATTACCTAAGCAATTTAGTGATCAAATTAGTTAAGTGAGGTAGTGTGCTAGAAAGTGTATTGAAAATGTGCTTGTTAAGTTGTTTAGAAAATCAGTATTCAGGATACGGCTCAGGATATCGAGCTGTATCAATGATCAAACAATGAGCAGAAAGTAAAGTAAATGACACGAGATGTACGAGGAAATCCCTTGATCAATCTAGATCGCCGGCATAAAACCTCGGGAGCTGACAATCGCAGCTGCCTAGTTCTTCTATTGCTTCAAATATCAGGATACAGTGCAGGATGTGGTGCGGATCAACTAAGTGTTACAATATGATTTGGGTACAAGTGTGGTGATTGCCGTAAACTAGAGAGTGAGAGTGTACGAGAGTGTTAGTGAAAAGATGGTGTGCCTTAAACTGATCTGCCCTCATCTATTTATAGTAAAGATAAAGCAACTAACTATCCTCTAAAACCGGGATCCAACGAATATTCCTCAGCCGAACGTTGTAGACCCAGTCTTTCGGGTTCAACGTCTCTCCCTTAACAGATACGTCCGATTCTTGAGGAGAAGAAGTCCAATTGACCGTTAGCAAGCTCCAGCCTCTAACCTGCACGTGGTTAATTTAAAACATCTCGGGATATTATCCAGGATGCTAGCAATGTCCCCGTCCAGTATCCTGATCACAAATAGACAATCATAATCAGAATATTAGTCAAGATACACGTTCAGAAAATGGCCCATAACAGATAGTACATCAGTGGTCTGTCCAAACCTCTTTGAACCTTAAATGAAAAACGATAAGCAGCTCTATATAAGATGTATCGGTAGGCTCACAATCATTTTAAAGTGTGCAGGGTGATATAAACCTAAATCGACTAAAGACTGTGTGGGAACCACTCATTGGCATATGGTCTTGGTACCGAAATTTCGTTTGATAGATTGCCGAGGTTCTGAGATACGTGGTCTTTATGTTGTTTATCATCTGGGTATCATGGTTGTTTCTTTTACCGAAAACAACGGGGACGCAAGTCTAGATCTTCCATGATACCATACATACGTGTAAATATCATACAAACATGTATATATTACATGATGCATACGACCTCAATAAGTGATAAACAATCACATGTCCCAATCAATAAGTGATATTATATCACATTTATCCGGGAGTCAAGTTCATCTCTTTGCTGTACGTTAGTACTGACCTGTTCACGGACTTGCTCCTGTGCCCTAATGCATCGAATATCAAGTTCCTCATCAATAAGTGATTTAATCATATAGGGCTTGTATTCATCCTAAATAAGTGAGTATCTCACATTTTATACGTTAAAACAGATGATAAATGGTATACTCACCAGTAAGATGAACTCTCGTGCATACCTTGATACGGGGATGTGTCGTGTGTGGATGAACACTGGTCGGTAAGTATAAATCATACCTTAACGTATCCCCTCGCCATGATTACATCTGATAAGTTGAGCTTATGTGGATAACAATACCGATAATCGTTATAGGATGCTTATCTAAATGTTAACTAACTGAACAACAAGAGCGTTTTGGCGTGACCGTACACTGATATGATTCTCTTACCCACGAAACTCGTAAAAAGATTGTTTGTAAATATTTATTTATTGCTTTCAGTTTCTGCATCTCTGTATATATTTATTTACTGCTTTCCGTCTTTACATTTCAAATATTCAAAAATTTCAAAAAGATTTTAGGTTTGTTTTAATATAAACTTTATAAAAGCAAAAAAGAGTTTATTTCTATCTTATTTTCGATTGCCCGATGTTGGAACTCGAGTCTTTGTTACCTGAAACCTGAATAGAAACCAAAATGACTGAATCTTCATAAACGGTCGAAATTTGCAAGTTTTTGAAAGTTAAAACCTAAAATTGATAAAAATGTGTTAAACCTTCAAACTGTCGGACGGTAGTTGATTCAAAACATGGTCACATGTGTGTCGTTCGTTTATGTTAACTATATTCCAAGCGGTTATTCTCATTACGTGTTTAGATTTCTTGCATGTGCAGATGCTAAAGACGAAGAGAACATGTTCGATGACAAGCTTCGGAATGAAGACCCGACATGGAGGCACTCAAAAGATAAAGATGATCGAGTTGCCGCTGACCTATCATCAACACCACAAGGATCTAAAGAATTGAAGATCAAAAGATTCACGAGCATAACTCAAGGGAGAGTTTATTTTAAGGGGGAGTTTGCTAACACACTTCCTAAATGAAATGGGGAGTTTGTTGATACACTTTCTACTTACGACGCGTGAAGACTTTGAAGATCCTCTGACATGAAAGACACGGAAGACGAACCATCACGAGTAGCGTCCAAGGGGGAGTTTGTTGGTACACTTTATGTGGACGCGACTCGACTCGGTTCGATTCAGTTCGGTTTGACTCGGTTAGATTCGGCTTAAGCCCGAAGTCACGACATTCCTCCGTCGTGCACCCCAGAGTTCGACACGCGAAGCACGGAAAGCCGCAAACCAAGTCTCGATGACACATCACCATGACATCATCATTGTGATGTCATGATGATGTTACATAGTGGAATTTGTGAAAGATCTGGACGAAATTGGACGAAACACATTGTAGGCCGAAACACAATTCATACATTGGGCCTAAATTGTTTGGGCCGAATCCTCCTTTGGCGAAACACACATATTGTCGACGAAACACTCCTTGTTTCGTCGACTTGGTCAAAGCTGTCAAAGCGTTTCGTTAAGTCTAACTGTTTCGCCGAGTACCATGTTCAGTTTCGTCGAGTGCTGTTTGTGTTTCGTCGACAACAATACGTTTCGTCGATTTGTTCTGTTCTGTCCCTATATAAACAGCAAGCTGAGACAGAACAGAAGGGTGAGACACACGAGAGAACAGAGTGAGTTTGTGAGAGCATTATCATTTGTAATCTTTGTAAACAAAACTCTGTGGTTCATAATAGATTTGAAGCTTTAAACGTTTTATCGTCTCTTTGCTTTATTTTGTGTCTCGATCTCGTTTTAACTTACCGGTTGGATTCCGCACAACCGTGTTTGTCGCATAACAAGGATACGGTTAACTAGACCCTCCGTTAGTGGACCTACACACCCGCACCCCTTGAAAATTTTCAACCGCCCCACTGAGAAAAAAAAATAATTATTAACCACTTATTCACTTAATTATTTAATCCAATCAAAGTCAAATCTGCAATCAGTTTTTATTAACACAAACCCCAACCCAACCTAAAGAAATTTGAACTAAAAAAAATAATCCAAACTCATCCACCCATTCCATTTTCAAATCCTGCCCCCAAAAAAACTCTCAGCGACTTGACGCCACTGCTCACGACCTGGTGGCTTTTTTTACCGGAAAAACCAAAATTCCGGTTGGACCGACCCATATTACGTCAGAATTCCAATATAGAACTAGTATGGTTTATTTATTTATTTTGTTTTATGTGATGATTAGGAGAACATATAGATGTGTAAGGGTTTGATCTTTTTATATTTTTTTGATTTTTTTGTTGTTCTAGACTTGTAGTTAAATGATTTTGTTCAGGGCCGGCCCTGAGAATTCATGTACCCTGTTCGAGCTCGAAAAAACATGCCCTTAGGGCCGCCCAAAATTCTTTTTTCTTATTAGTTTTTAGAAAATATTTGGGTATTGGGCTCATTAACCTAATGGGCTAAATAGTTTAAACAATATGATTATTTTTAAGTGGGCCTATGTTAATATTTTTTTGGTTATACCCTATTAAAAAGATTTTTTACATATATAATATCGGATTTTTTTTTAAAATTGTGTGCCCTACGAAATCATGGGCCCTGTTCGGTTGTCCTCCCCGCCCTCCTTAAGGGCCGGCTCTGATTTTGTTGTTTTATTTATAGTTTTGTTTGTTTAATGATTAGTTACAAGTAATCAACATTTAATATCCTGTAAAAAAAGCCTAAAGTGTGAGAAAGGTAAGAAAGAATCCCAGCCATTAGATCTTTGATCTAATGGTTGAGATAATAGGGACCAAATTGTAAAATATTTTTATTAATTTGGACTTAATTGAAATATCTAGGGGCAATTGTGTCTTTTTATCCCCATTTTCTAAATCAAAATCCCTACAATTTCTCTCTCTCTCTCTCCAGATCTCTCTCTATCATACGTTCAGAATTTCTCTCTCCATTATCAACTCCAAGACCACCACGAATCGGAAGATTAAACATCAATCGGAAGCCGGTGTCGGAAGCGGTTATTGAAGACGATCGTTAGAGATGCAGTGGTGTCGGAAGCCGGTATCAGAAGCGGTTGACTTCGCGGTTGTTAAACATCAATCTCAAAGACGATCGTTAGAGATGCAGTGGTGTCGGAAGCCGGTGTCGGAAGCGGTTGACTTCGCGGAAGATTAAACATCAATCGGTGTCGGAAGCGGTTGACTTCGCGGAAGCGGTTGATTCGGATGACGGATGCGAGCGGCAGCGGCGGTGGTGGTGGTTCGAGCGGCGGCGGTTGTGGTGGTGCTGGATCGGCAGCGGTGGTGCCGGAAGTGGCAGTGGTGGTGGTGCCGGAAGTGAAGAAGATGATACAGAGGTGTTTTATTTTATTTTCTGAATGGTGTTATTTTGTTTACTGAATGGTGTTATTTTGTTTGCTGAATGGTGTTTTTTTGTACTGAATGGTGTTACATTCTTTGTACTGAATAGTTTTTTTATTTTTATTTTACTGATGAATGGTGTTATTTTTGTACTGAATGGTGTTAGTTTTTTCTTTTCAGTAACGGTGTTTATTTTATTTTTCTGAATGGTGTTATTTTTTTCTGAATGGTGTTATTTTGTTTATTGAATGGTGTTATTTTGTTTGTTGAATGGTGTTATTTTTGTACTGAATGGTGTTATATTCTTTGTACTGAATGGTGTTTTTTTTTTATTTACTGCTGAATGGTGTTATTTTTGTACTGAATGGTGTTATTTTTAGTGCTGAATGGTGTTATATTTTATGAATTGTGTTATATTTAAAACACCATGTATGAACATGATCTGAATGGTGTTATATTTATGGACGGTTATAATTCCTAAAATCCAGGTTTTTCTCTCTCCAAATCCTTAAATCAAGGATTACCATATTTGAATTTGTTAATTAATTTACAATCTTACCCTTTTCAATTAATTTAGATCTAATGGTTGAGATTATTTCTTACCTTTCTCACACTTTTGGTCTTTTTTTCAATAACTCCACCCTAGGGCTTAAATGTTTAAAAATATAATTGAAAGTTATGCGCTATGGTTGAACATGATTGTTTATTTTGTTTAAGTGCTTAGTGTTGTTTTATGAACTTATGGAGCAAATTATATGTGTTAGGAACAATGAGTAAGAATGTAATGAACTTATGGCGTGTTTAGTATCTTTAGATGATATTTTGGATATATTTCAAAAAAAAAAAAAACTGTAGGGCATAATTTTAAATATGTTTGTAATTTGTAATGATATTTGACGTGTTTTTGATGATTTATAAATTTTAGTTTGATGTTCTTTTCTCTTACATGATCCGACCTGACCCGCTATGAACCGATATTTTTATACAGCTAGGGGCCTAAAATCTTTGAAAATATTCCGCACCCCCAGGAAAAAATTCCTGGGTCCGCCACTGTTTATGTGTAAGTATTAAAATTAGTGATTATTAGTCTTTGATTATGTAACGTGACACATTAGTAAATCCGGATAGTGTTACACAATTTGTTCAACTCAAGAATTACATAGAATCGGCTTATCCAATATAGGTTCAATTTGTATATTCTTGTTTCAATAACGATTTTGTTTATTATTGTTTGGATTGTACGACTTCTTTCAAACAATTAAACATTTTGGTCAAACATCTAGAGATTCCAATATTAATGCTTATGTTCTTCAGCTAACATTCACATTAGCCTAAAAATGCCGAAGAGAATAGTCGATTGTTTTTTAAATAAGGGTGTATTGATCATTTAATAAAATTATACCTCAAAAACTTTTTTTTGAAACGATCAAAATTTTATTAAAAAAGGAAAACCTGACTAGTAAGAAGCTAGACAAAGACAACAGTACGGCACTGAACCACATAGCTAAGAGAAACCGACCCCGCTATAAACGTAAGAGAAAACCAACAAAACATAAAATGAACACTCATGAAATACGCGGAAGCCTCACTTGAAACAAAACAACAACGAACCTGAAATCGAACAGAAACTTTTCCCATAGGACGAGCTGATAACCTGTTGAGTTATACCACAAACAACTCTTGATTATAGCTGTAAAGTTTCAATTAACTACATCTCTTAGAAAAATGCCATCTTTTTCCTTTTCAGGAGTTCTCCATATATTTGGATCTGTAGGGAAGAATTTATTACTTTTCCATGTATGCAACTCTGAAAACGAAAAAAAAAACCATGAATTTTCCTTGTAGGATCTTTATAATGCCATATTTTCGTTGTATCTAATACGACCTTAGGTCCATGTAAGAGTTCGCTAAGTCTTGGATCAACTCCATCATAAATCATCACAAAGATAAAATCAAAATATCACAAATATAGAGTGTACTCCTGCCACATAGGTGACTGGGGAAAGACACATGAAGTGATTGTGTAAATAGAGGAGATAAACCATAGTCACATGGATCGCGGTTCGCTCCGGTTCGCGGAACGAAAACGGGTATGTAGTTCGTGAAATTTTAAAATTCGGTACGAGGGGGTAGGTTCATTCGGAATGCTAATGCGGTACGCGGTACGGCGTACCAACGTCATATCGTATATAAAACAATTATTACCATATAGTTTATAAAAAAAATCCAATCTGAGAAAACAAATTTGATAATCATATCCAAAATTCAAAAGCATTTCATAACCATAATCATAATTCATAAGTTCATAACAGAAAACTCATAAAACAAAAGCAGTTCATAAGCATAATTCATAGCATAATCCATTAAAAAGGCGGGAAAAGTGTCTAAACACGTTTGCAATTCGTGCATCTATTGACTGGTACGCGAATCGAATTGTTCCGAAACGGCGAATTTTTCAATCGGAAACACGTTTTTCAGTGATTCGGAACGAGTATTGTGATAATCGGGTACGACCTTTTTTCCGATCTGGTTTGCAAACCCAGGCCGAATGGTTCGATTCTGTACCCGATTCTGGTACGGCCGAACCGATTCGGGATTCGAGGGGGGATCTGCGTTTCCTGTGACTATGAGATAAACCTACAGTTCTAAAATACAAGCATAAACCTAAATTAGAAGCAAACCTCCTTAGAAATGATTCAAAAACCTCTGTCAACTAATGAAAAATCAACACGTCATTCGGTCCACGACCTATTAATGCACTATATGCGAAATTGGTTAATGATCACCGAAAAATATATTATGTGAAAGATTAAGGTTTGAAGGATAACTCAGGATTAAGGAGTAAAAATATTATGTGAATGATTTAGGCTATAAGTCCTAAAATGATAGGGTTAAACCAGAGTAAGAGAGAAACTAGGGGTGAAGAAGATTGATAATATCTCTGAATGATTTATTAATACGTAGAAACAATTATAAATACTGTAATGAGTTACAAGGAGCCCCCTTAACTAATGACAAAAGACATAATAATACCAAATGTTTAATTATTAATAAATACCATAACAATACCCCATTCTTAACCACTTTTTGACCTCAATAAGTGAAATCTGGGAACCGAATCTTCATTTCATCCAAATACTCCCAAGTTGCCTCTTGAACTGTTTGATCTTTCCAACGAATTAACACCTTCATTGCTGCCTTACTTCCACGCTTTACTAACTTCCTCTCGAGCACTTCATCGGGCCGTAAGCGAAACCGTGAATCCACCGGAATGGGCAGAATCTTGTCGGGTGGACCCAGAGCTGGTTTTAGGAGTGACACATGAAACACCGGATGAATTTGCGCCTCGTCAGGAAGGTCCAACCGATAGGCTACCTGACCAATCTTTTCCACCACCAAGAACGGTCCAAAATACTTCGGGGTGAGTTTGGAGTGCTTATGAACACGCATAGAATTTTGCATATATGGGCGCAGTTTAAGATACACCCAAGTGCCCACCTCAAGTTCACGTTCTGAACGTTTTTTATCCGCTTGTTGTTTCATTCTGTTTTGAGCTTTGGTCAAGGATTGTTTTAGTAACCTTATTGTTGCTTCTTTATCCATTAAAAACTCATCAAGCTCCCCATTACCTGCATCTTTTTTAATATAAGGAATATAGAGTGGGGGCGGATACCCGTATAAAGCTTCAAACGGAGTCATGTTGATCGATGAATAGAAAGTAGTATTGTACCACCACTCGGCTAACGGAACCCACTTAGCCCATGTGTACGGTCGTTCCATCACCATGCAACGTAAATAACCCTCCAAGCACCTGTTAACCACCTCGGTCTGGCCATCAGATTGAGGATGGTAGGCTGTTGATAGGTTAGCTGCAATACCCTGTAATGATAAGAATTCCTTCCAAAAAGTACTCATGAATATCGGGTCTCGGTCAGACACAATAGAACTAGGACACCCGTGGAGCTTGTACACATTATCAATGAACACTTGAGCCACATCAGCCGCTGAAAATGGATGTCGAAGCAATATAAAGTGACTATACTTGGTAAGTCGGTCGACTACCACCAATATTGTATCCTTACCGTTAGACTTGGGAAGCCCTCCGATAAAGTCCATAGAGATGTCGGTAAAAACCGTGTTAGGTATGGGAAGCGGTTGTAGTAATCCTGGTGACGCCACATTCTCGTGCTTGGCTCTCATGCACACGTCACAACCGCGTATAAACTGTCGAACCATCTTTGTGATTCCCTTCCAAAAGAACATGCCCTTTACCCGTTGCGTTGTTGCATGAATTCCCGAATGGCCCCCAATTGGCGAGCTATGGCACAAGTTCAAAATATCTTCACGAAGTTGTCTGTCCCCTCCTACTACCAGTTTGCCCCGTTTTGTCAACCATTCCCCATTCCATTTAAAGTTGGCTACCACCTGACCATTTTTTAATTTGGTCACTATTTCCTGGAGTTGGTCATCTTTTTGTTGACTAGTGATGATTCGTTGCATGAGAACAGGTTCAAAGGAGTTTATAGATGTGGTGAAAAGTGATACCCCATGCACCCGAGATAATGCGTCAGCCGCTACGTTCTCTTTTCCTTTTTTATAATCTATAGAGTAATTGTAACCCATCAGTTTGGCGAGCCACTTGTGTTGGAGAGGCGTCGTCACCTTCTGAGTTAGCAAATGCTTTAAACTTTGCTGATCAGTACGAATGAGGAATTGCCCGGTTACAAGATAATAATGCCACTGTTTTACTGCCATCAGAATCGCTAATAACTCCTTTTCGTAGACCGATAAGACTTGTTGTTTAGGAGATAATGCTTTGCTAATAAAGGATATTGGGTGTTTGTCTTGCATCAATACCGCCCCTAGTCCATAAGCTGATGCATCAGTTTCGATAACAAACTGCTTAGAGAAGTCTGGTAGGGCGAGCACCGGGGCAGATGACAGGGCCGATTTAAGCTGATTGAACGCGAGCTGAGCTTCTTCATTCCACCCAAAAGCATCCTTTTTTAATAAGTCGGTCAATGGTTTTGCAATGATACCAAAGGATCGGATGAACCGTCGGTAGTAGCCGGCCAATCCTAAAAACCCCCGAAGTTGCTTAAGCGTTTTAGGTGGTGGCCAATTGGCGATTGCCTCGACTTTAGAAGGATCAGTACTAACCCCTTCACTCGAAATAATATGTCCCAAATACTCGATTGCCTTTCCTCCAAAAACACATTTCGATTGCTTAGCGAATAACTTATGCTCTCGCATTAACCGAAGAACTTGCTTGAGATGGAATAAGTGTTCTTTGTTATCTCTACTATAAACTAGAATATCATCGAAAAATACTAGCACCCCTTTTCTCAAAAGTGGCTGAAAGATGTGATTCATAAGTGCTTGAAAGGTCGCCGGAGCATTCGTGAGGCCAAAAGGCATTACAAGAAATTCATAGTGACCTTCGTGTGTACGAAACGCTGTTTTGTGGACGTCCTCCGAACACATGCGTACCTGATGATAACCCGAGCGCAAGTCGAGTTTAGAGAACACCGCTGCACCCCCGAGCTCATCCAATAACTCTTCAATCAGGGGAATCGGAAATTTATTTTTTACCGTTGCTTCATTTAACCTCCGGTAATCCATACACATCCTCCACTGGCCATCCTTCTTTTTAACCAAGACAACCGGTGCAGCAAAGTCACTTTGGCTATTGCGTATGATACCCGCTTCCAAAAGTTCGCGGGTTGTTTTCTCGATAACATCCTTTTGTACCGTTGGGTACCGGTACGGACGTTGACTGATCGGCGTTGTACCTTCCTTCAAAACTATACGGTGGTCAAACTTGCGCTCTGGCGGTAAACTAATGGGGGTTTGGAACACATCACTAAACTCAGTTAAAAGGGACTGCCATATGTACTCATCCTTCCCTGGTACTATCTTAGATTCAAAACAAGGTACATGAGGTTGTGTAAGTTGTAAACTAAACAACTGTGAAGAATTTGCCTTAGATTGTTTATGTATTATGGACCCCATTTTTTCCCCAGAACACACCAAGAACTTGTTATTCTCAATCCCCTTAAGCTCACAAGACACCCCATCTATCTTGAATTTCATGGTCATCTTTTGAAAATTCCACAAAATATCCTCTAGGGGAAATAACCACTGAACTCCCAGAATCATGCCATAATTTTCTAAATTGATAAGGAGTGCCTCGGTCGTGTACCATCTTCCTTCCATCGTCCACTGAAACTCGGGACAAACCTGAGTACAGTGAAGTTGTTTGCCATCGGCCACACCTACCTTAATCGGTGGGATGTCCTTTACTGGACATTGAAGTCTTTTAGCCAACCTGTTGTCAATAAAATTATGTGTCGAACCCGAATCTATGAGGATATGGAGTTGTCGTGTCCCCATTGATCCCATAACCCTCATTGTCGAGTAAGAAGGTAACCCGGTTAACGCGTGTATTGAAATCTGAGGATCTGATTCTTGTTCTTCAGTAGGCGGCGTGACATCCTCTCTGTCCACATCATCGTCCACCTCAATAATAAAAAGCTGATTTCTGGTACACTTATGGCCCGGTACAAACTTTTCGGTGCACCAAAAACACTCACCTTTTGATCTTTTTCGTTCCAGTTCCTTACTGGTTAGGCGGCGTGGATTGTTGGTAATAGGTTTAGTAGGTTTCGAATATGGAGCTGGTAGTAGAGGTAATTTATTTGCATTCATAGGTGGTGTAATACGCGTTGTCTCTTGGGTTTTTAGCGGTGCCCCTTTACTGGTAAGGATAGAGTTCATCAGGTTTTTGTTGTTAATGTTTTGAATTCTCGCCAACCCGTATGCCTCGTGTAGGGTTCGAGGCTTGAACATCTTCACCGGGCCCTTAATCTCTTGTTTCAGCCCCTTCAAGTAGAGGCTTACCGCCTGTTCTTCACTAATCGTAACCTTGTTGAGTAGCCTGTCAAAATTCGAGTTATATTCCTGCAAGTCATCTTCCTGGTTGAGAGATGCTAACTCTTCCATAGCATCCTCGAACATTGCATTAGAGAAACGGGCTGTGATGGCTCGTACATAGTCCTCCCAAGGTAACTCGGTTATGGGCGTCCCCCTGATTTTCATGTAGGCTTGGTGCCATTGAATCGCGTCCCCCTCGAAGTGGACGACGGCACACTTGACTTTCAAGTTCGCTGGTGTCTCGTCAATCGAGAAAAAGTGCTCACACCGGTATACCCAACCCTCGACATCTTCGCCCTTGAATTTGGGAAATTCGATTTTACCCACTCTCATCGGCCGATTGTTGTTGTTTTGGTCATGGTCGCTAAACGCACCCGAGTAGCGGTTCGAACCAGAGTTCTCGTTCGCCTTCTTCAAGAGTTGTTCCTGTTGGTTCATCATAGCCGCAAGAGAAGCCTGAAGTTCAACGATTGCCTTCTCATGCTCCTTGATCGATTTGTCTATGTCTTGGTTCCTTGTGTTGGTCATGGTTGAAATTGAATCCGAAAGGGATCGATAGAGAGCTCTGATACCCTTGATAGGGTTAAACCAGAGTAAGAGAGAAACTAGGGGTGAAGAAGATTGATAATATCTCTGAATGATTTATTAATACGTAGAAACAATTATAAATACTGTAATGAGTTACAAGGAGCCCCCTTAACTAATGACAAAAGACATAATAATACCAAATGTTTAATTATTAATAAATACCATAACATAAAACATCATCATTTAGCTTAAGAGAATCATTATGATGATCATGATGTTGCAATATCTCAATGATGAAACTTGTTTGGGATGATCCGCGGATAATTATTACACTTAGACTTCCGAAAACAAAATTGAATCACACTTGACTATTTGATTATTTCGATCAAGTTGATTTCTAAGTGAGTCTGTTTCACATGATTAAAAAAAAACCAACGGGGAAACCACCTAAGATCATAAATGTCCTCGACCCCTACGTGAAACCCACCCTACGGGTAATAAGCAATCGGTTTTGAAATGCATTTAAAACAAGTAATGTGTTACAAGAATACCAAAACCAACCCCAAAGCAGAACATTCACATTACAGGTTTTGAACATTGTATAAATTTAATACTCCCTCCGTCCCATTTTAAATGTCCAAATTTTCACTTTTGGTTGTCCCAATTTAATTGTCATTTCCAAAAATGTAAATATAATTTCCAGTTTTGCCCTTACCATTACAAACTTCCATTTTTTGTTGTCCCAATTTAATTGTCATTTCTAAGGACATTATTGTCATTTTACAACTCAAAAAATAAAATACTCAAATATTTCTTAAATTGTGTGAATGTGGGTCCCATGACATCTAAAATGGGACGGAGGGAGTATCTTTTATGAGTCATGTAATGTGTTTAAAACATTAGGGTGCAAGCATCCACGTCTCTTCCTGGGTTGTTAGTACTAAAGATTAGGGTGCAAACATAACAGGGAAATGCATTTAAAACAAGTAATGTGTTATGTTTGCTCCCTAGTGTTTAGTACTAACAATCTACGAGAGACGTCCATGTCAAAAGGACGGTGCCGGTGCCCCCTTAGACCACAAAATGAATGTGAAAAAGTGGTATGGAAGCCTGATCTCCACGTCGAACACACCGTCCCGTGGGTGGCCTACTCATGGTGCATTCATTTCGTCTTTTTCAAATCACCACTTTTTTTTTTTTTTTTTTTTTTTTTTTTGTAAAATTTGGTGGGAAAGCTGTATGAAGAATTTAGAATCCCTAGCACTCGCTCTCCTGCCGCATGTCATCCACATTTACCAATTGATGTCAAGAAACATACTTCTTTATGATTCTTGACATCAATCAATTGTTGAATGTGAATGATCTGTGACGCTGAACAACACTATTGATCGTAAGTGTTAGTGATTGATGGATTAGGGTTTCTTTTTTTCCTTTTATTTGAAGAAAATGATGTAGCTGTTAAGTTTACATGCACACCAACTGTTTGTTTTTATGCCTCGTCTAAGTTACTTCCATTTCTTTCATTATTTGTTTGTATTTGCTTTTTCCTAGTAGATTGTTTCTTGTAAATAGATGATCTTGTTGCAATTTAACTTGTTTTCGAGTTGGATTTTCAATTGATATCTTTACAAAATCCCTTTATATATCGTTTGATTTTTGTGTGTGTGTGTGTGGGGGGGGGGGGGGGGGGTACCTCGTATGGAAGTTAAATGTGTCTCCTTTTGGCTGTCTACCACTTGCATTCATTGTTTGAGGAAGAAGAAAAATCTTAACCCGTGCTTGATTAGATGCACCATCACGAATTTGATCAAACAGATAAAATGGCAGAAGAAGGGGATACGCTTGGATATTGCAAACTATGTGGATGGAGAAGAAGAAGAAGAGAGTGGTGGAGATCAAAGTCTTGATGATCATGATATGGTCAGTCAAATTTTTTAATTAAACGTTAGATGTAGTGTTATCTGCTAGATATTCAAAGTTTTAATGTTTAATAGTTTATAAATGTGACAGATATGTCCGATGCTCAAGCAAGAACGGGAAAGTACAGAAACTATGAAAACATTCTCTTATCGTGCGATGCTGTCTATAAGGTACGCTCATGTTGCTTGTATATATATAAAAATGATTCCTTTGTAGTTTGTACGATATCATGGCAACTTTTTACAAGCTTTTGTTTGTAAGAATTACGTATCTTTAACTGCCATGAAAATCATCTACAACATCCAAACAAATGAACTAAAGGGGTGTTTGGTTCGCAGGAATTCAGTGGAATTTAATGGAATTGGAATTTGAATTCCATCTCTTAAAATATTTGGTTCACAGAATTTGATGGAATTGGAATCCCAATTCTATCCTTCGTGTGTTTGGTTGACAATGGAATTGGAATTGGAATTAGGCATGAATTCTTTCAAATTCCTTTAACTAAAGGAATTCAAAATCCTTCCTATATGTGAAGGAATTAAAGTATATTCATTGGAATCTTCGATCATTTCGACCCGCACCGTTTCTATCCGAACCGTTTCGACCCGTACTGTTTCGACGCGAACGATTTCGACATGTACCGTTCCGTTTCAAACTGTACCGTTTCGACGTGTATCGTTTCGACGCGAACCGTTTCGACCCGTAACGTTTCGAATCGAACCGTTTCGACGCGAACCGTTTCAAACCGTACTGTTTCGAAGCGAACCGTTTCGACGCATACCGTTTCGACGTGAACCGTTTCGACCCGTACCATTTCGACCCGTACCATTTCGACCCGTACCATTTCGAATCAAATCGTTTCGAACTGAACCGATTCGACCCGAACCGTTTCGACGCGAACCATTTCGACCCGTACCGTTTCGAATCGAACCGTTTCGACGCGAACCGTTTCGACCCATACCGTTTCGATGCGACCGTTTCGACCCGAACCGTTTTGACGTGAACCATTTCGATCCGTACCGTTTCGAATCGAACCGTTTCGACACGTACTAGTGGTTGTGGGTGCCGGGGTGATGGATTCCAATTCATTTGACAACCAAACACAACAAAAATGGAATTGAGATTCCAATTCCAACAATTTCCAATTCCAATTGGAATGTTTAGATTCCAAATCCAATTCCTTTAAATTCTAATTCCTATTCAAATTATAATTCCAATTCCAATTCATTCCGCGAACCAAACGCCCCCTAAATGTTTCTTTTTTCTATGCCTGTTAATGGGAAGTTTCCACTGTTCAAAGGGAGTTACTTTCTGTTTAATGTTACGATCAAATTGTGTTTTGTATTATTGTATAAAGTATTGTTGTTTAGTCATTTATCTGTTATGTAATATGCAGAGATTGTATGAACAAGGAGTCAGGTTTTGTACAAGAACAACTTATGAAAACAAAAGCTGTTTAGATAAATAATACCCTGAGGTAATTCTGATTTGTGATCTAAATATACACTCCACAGTATATTCTTGTCAGTGCATTGACTTTTTTGTTACTTCTGTCACTTTGTAGCGGTGGAATGCATTTTACAGCGTCAAACAACGATTGCGGTGTGAGAGAATATGATATGGATGGATTTCAACTCGTGAATCATTATCTTTTTATTCGGCCAGTGAATGTGAGTTTCTTTTTATTTATTAATGTGAACTTTAAAAAAATGAAGTGTTCTAAATGGAACATATATGAATCCTACTTACTGTCTACTGATTATTTTTTCAAATTTAACTTGAAGTAGGAGGTAATAGCGATGAAAAGAGTTTACTAAAAGATAACCAAGTTTCATAGTTGTTCAGTTTAAGTCAAAATGGAAAAGAAATCACTAAATAGCAATCAAGATTCATATATGTTCCATTTATGTCACTTGACTTTTGTAGTTGATATCTCACTTAAACGTTCACGTTAGATTCTTTTGCTTAATTTTTAACCAAAGCTAGGGTGAGTCGAGACTAAAATGATCTTATATAGTTATATCCATATTGGTAATAATCAATAGTCTTCTGTATTTACTTTAACTGCTTTCCTATTGCAGTTAGGTTAAGCACCATCAAAACTACTCTGTCTAGCTTAACTAGTAATGCCAATTAATCTTGTTAACAAAACTTTACAACGTTCCCCAAGAGTTCGCACCTCATTCTTATCTAGGATATACTATTGCTTGATACATATAGTTGGATGTATGTGTTTTTGTTCCGATGTTGTGTATTGTTCTTATAGTTTCATAGTTACTTCCTCTTATCTATTTACTATCATGTTCTTGAGGAAGTATATGATCTGTGGTTCAACCCTACTGTTCATTTCGTTAGTTTTTTAAGTAGGTTTGTAACATTTCAGTTATACTTCGATCTAGGTACTCCGTTAAAAAAATATGAAAAAAGAAATTTTGTTTTAGCTTACTAAGAGTGTTGTAACAATAAGGGATCTAGGTTCAAACACAGAGAATTTTGGTTAGTTTCATTTGAAAATAATGATGCAACTATAGACGTGTTTGATGGGTATCGGTCTTAAGAAGTTGCCGCAGATTGGTTTGGAACTTTGAAACGGTAAATAATAAAATATTTATGATGATGTTAATAAACTAATATAATTATAATAATAAATAATAAATGTTACACATTACTTTATATCACATTACACTATATCATATTATATCGTATTACATTATATTACACCACTTTATATCATATTACATCGTATTACATTATATTACATCACTTTATATCATATTACATCGCATTACATCATATTACGCGATATGCATTACATAACGTGACGTGTGTTACATGTGTTACATTTCTATGTATATTCCACCATTTTCATCTCCCCTTTTCTTTTAAACACAACTGGAAGAAAGATTGAGCTGATTCATACCTCGATCTGAATCCGTTACAAAAAACAAAAAAGTGGAGGATCTTTTCCAAATTTCTGCTCTATAAGTAATTTAAACCTTTGTTTTAGTTACTATTTTGATTTCACTCATTGATCCTTTCTGGATCATAAATTTCAGCAATTTGAGTAGGGTTTTCTCATTTCCGTTTTTGTTAGGTTAATTGATCAATTAGGGTCTCTTTTATGTTCATTCCTTATGGTTTCTTGAGCATACTTTAAATTGGTCTTTTTTCCCTATTTTGGAAGTAATTGTAGCTATTTAGTTTTCATGCACACTAACTGTTGATTGAATGTGCGTAACCAAGTTGATTGAATAGATTACATGGCGGAGTATGGGGACATATCAGATTCTTCTGACCATACATATGAAGAAACCGACGATGAAGATCAAATTGGTTACGGTTCGATACGTCCGCTGCTCAAGCAAGAACCGGTAAAGATATTCAGGGCTTTCGTGGAGGGGATGCGTTTAACAAGGGAACAATATCGACGTGGAAGGCTCATCCAATACGTAAACTATGAAGACATTCCCTTATCCGGTCAAACTGCTGATATGGTACAATTAACAATCCTGTCGCTTGTATACGTAAAAGTGATTTCCACTTTTGATATCATTGCAACCTTTTACGTGTTCAGATATACAAACAAACGTCGAAAGGTGGTACCTACTACGACTTCTTTCATAATTCTAGAGCAGTGACGCCTACGGCCGTTCATTTTCAGGTTTCCACCGTTACATTCTGTTCGTTCAAATGTTCAATCACGTAATTTCTATTAACCGCCATAAAAAATGTGTACAGTTAAGGAACATGGTATGCGCTACCTCAAAGCATGATGTGTATGTCGTGTCTAACGACTCAATCATGCACTGGTCATCAGTGTCACAAAACTTAACCGAAATTCTTAATTTCTCTGGGCACGTAGCACCTACTGAGGTACTTTATTTTGATCATAAGTTTTGTAATGTTCCTGATATATATTTTTAAATCTTGTTGATAGTTTATTTAGGCCCACAGAAACATGA
The DNA here is from genome assembly GCF_002127325.2 of Helianthus annuus. Lineage (NCBI taxonomy): Eukaryota > Viridiplantae > Streptophyta > Magnoliopsida > Asterales > Asteraceae > Helianthus > Helianthus annuus. The sequence continues at coordinate 159,690,192 of NC_035443.2, forward strand.
TGGAAGCTTGTTGGAAGGATTTATGCAAACTGATATTAGTACATTAGCAGTCAATGATGATTTTCTGGTTGCCGGAGGCGCTGAAGGAGAGCTTGTATGCAAGGTATTTTAATCATCCGAATCTTGTATTTTATATAAACGTCGTTGATATAGTCCCGTCCGTATCTTGTTATGTGCACGTGTTATTAAATGATGCAGAAATTATATCAACAAGGCGTTTGCTTTTGTACAAGAGTAATTAATGAAGACAATGCCCTAACAACCGCTATTAAGATATACCCCGCCCTGAGGTAATTATGTATTATGATTTGTTTGTATACTACAAAACATATTATTGTTAGTTCGTTGACTTGTATACTACTCTTGTCACTTTGTAGCGGTGGAAAGCATTTTCTGACGTCAAACAACGATTGTGGTGTGAGGGAATACGATATGGATGGATTTCAGCTCGTGAATCATTTCCGTTTTCCCTGGCCGGTGAATGTGAGTTTCTTAATATGGATACGGTGGGCGTAGGGTTGTATACGAACCGAACGAACATGAACACTGGCTTGTTCGTGTTCATTCATTAAGGAATAACATGTTCATGAACGGTTCACGAACACTTACCGAACAAGATTTTATGTTCGTGTTTGTTCATTAAGGAAATGAATATGTTCATGAACTGTTCACGAACACTTACCAAGCGTAAACAAACACAAACAAATGTTCATGAACATAATCTTAGCCGAAACTGATTTAGGAGATAATTATATTTTTGTATAGTTGATATTATCTTGTAATTGTGTATATCTATTCCTAAAATAGGACTAGGGTTATCATTGTATTTATCCCTGTATAATGGGATCATTTTCAGTGTATCATGCATTCAGAAATAAGATACCAGAGAAAATTTCATGGTATTAGAGCTTCGGTTCTGACTACCCGGTTTCTTCTTTTTCTTTCCTTTTTGATCAAGAGCTTTGGTTCTTGATTTGTTTTCTTCGATCACTGCAGTCGATAACCCAGCAACCTTTGTCGATCCTTTTTGTTCGATACCCCTGCAGCCCTAATTTGATCACTATCCTGCACCAAACCCTAACCTTTTTCAGCCAATAACCTACTGCAGCCTCTTTTAGTCGAACCCATGGCTAAACCTTCAAACAGAAAACAACACTACAGGCAAAACCTTACACCAGCCTATTCTATCTCTAACATAAACACCAAGATCCGTACTCTAGACGGAACAAAAGTCACATACACTTCTTGGGTGAAACTTTTCAAGTTTCACGCCATAGCCTATAAGGTTTTAGATCATCTTGACGATACCCCAGCCCCCACCGAAACAGACCCATCCTATGATTCATGGAAGGAACTAGACGCTCTAGTTTCTCAATGGATTTATAGTACCATCTCAGATGATCTTCTAGGTCGGTTCCTTGACACAGAGACGTCTGCACGTCATACCTGGCTTTGGCTCGAAAAACACTTCTTGAGCAACAAGCAAGCCAAAGTCGCAGCCCTTGAAACCCGGTTCGTCAATCTAACCCTCGCTGCCTGCAGTTCAGTTGATGATTATTGTCAACAACTGAAAGATTTGGCGAACCAACTTGTTGACGTTGACCAACCTATTACCGAAAAACGACTCGTGCTGCAACTTGTTCGGGGATTATCCCCAGAGTTTGATACTACTGCTGCTCTTAATAACTCTCAAGGGGCCGACTGGGCGACTGGGATCTTGCACGGACAATTCTTACTGATGAAGTAATCCGCCAAGAAGCCCGAAACAAACAATCATCTTCCATTCTTGCAGCCCCCACAGCCAGCTCCAACCAGCTACCGCTTAATCAACAGCTGCAGACCAATCAGCCCCAGGAACACTGGCCGAATCAGCAGCAGAACAGTTCCCAATAGCAGCAAAACTCTCAGCAGAATTACTATCGGGCAAAGGCAGGGGCCGCAGACAGCAGACTCGCGGGCGCGGACGCGGTAGGGGAAATCGAAACTCCCAAACGAACTGGGCCTTTCAAAACAACTCTTACCTCCAATGGGCTTGGTGGAACACTCCACCCTGCCCTTATCCAACCCAAAAATCATGGAGGCCCAACCAACCACCGTCCCACCCGTCTCATAATACTAACCCATCGGCCCATTATGCAGGTTTTCCCTCGGGACAGTTAGGCGGTCCTCAATACACAGGTTTTGATGCTCTCAATCCATCAGCACTAAGCGCCGCGTTCAATGCAATGCAGCTCCAATACACATATTCGAATTCTTACTTTGACACCGGTGCTGAGAAACATGTCACTGATACTCAAGGTATGATCAAACACCCTAGTTCTTTTCCTGTACATACTAAATTACTTGTTGGAAATGGTCATGTTTTACCAATTGAGGCCTCTGGTACGGGCTTTCTCCCGATTCATAATCGGACCTACATCCTACCCGACCTACTTTATAGTCCACAAATCATTAAAAAGCTTTTATCTGTTCGTAAATTTACCTGTGACAATAACGTTTCAATAGAATTTGATCCCTTTGGTTTTTCTTTGAAGGACCTCAAAACGGGACGCCTCCTTTCCCGCCACAATAGCACGGGAAACCTTTATCTAGTCACTCCACCAACACTTCCGCCTCAAGCTTGCTCTACCACCGTAAGTACCTTACCATGGCATGATCGACTTGGACACCCCGGCGCTCAAGTCTTGGATCTTCTTAGTCGTCGTTTTACTTTTTCATGTAATAAAAACCATGGTTCTAAGTTTTGTGATTCTTGTCAACTGTCGAATAGTAAATGGTTGTTATTTTATGAATCTAATTCTTTTACTTTTACTCCTTTCGACGTTGTACACTGTGATTTGTGGACTTCCCCAATACCCAGTAAAACCGGATATAAATATTATATGGTTTTAATAGATAGTTTTTCCCACTTTATCTGGGTTTATGCATTAAAATTCAAATCCGAAACCTTCCCCACATTTGTTAAATTCCACAAGATGATTGCCACCCAATTTAATCGAAACATCAAAACCTTCCGGTGTGATTTGGGTGGTGAATTTGACAATCATGCTTTTAAAAACTTTGCAACTCAACACGGCCTTCTATTCCATTTTTCTTGCCCTCAAACATCATCCCAGAATGGTCGTGCCGAACGAATGATTCGCCGCTTAAACGACATCATTCGTGCCTTACTCATACACACACATCTTCCACCTTCCTTTTGGGTGGAGGCCTTACACACTGCCGCTTACCTTCACAACATCCTACCTACTAAATGCCTTAACTTCTTTACACTAACATTTGCCCTATACCTTCGTCACCCAACATATGAACACTTACGAGGGTTCGGATGCGCGTGTTACCCCAACTCTTCAGCCACCACACCTCACAAACTCCACACCTGTGCTGTTCGTTGCATCTTCCTTGGCTATCCTCCTGATTTCAGGGGATACCGGTGCTTCGACCCTACAACCGGCAAGGTCTCTATCTCTCGTCATGTCACCTTTGATGAGCACACCTTCCCTTACACAATCCCTACACCCCCCACCACTTACAACTTCCTTGATGACCAACCACCACCCGACTTCACATTTTCTCGGCCCAACCCACCACCACATCCACCCAACCTTCACCTAGCCCAACCAAACCTACATACTACATCACCCTTCCCCATTACCTATACTTGTTGTCCCAAAAACCACCCTCAGACCGATCCCACAGCAGCTGCACCAGCTTCGGCTGGCCCTACATTAGCTACAGCAGCTTCGGATGGTTCTGCCTCAGCTGCATCATCTTCGGCTGGCCCCACAGCAGCTGCGACAGCCCCGTTTACGGCTGTTCCTTCTGCTCCTACAGCCCCACCACAGCTTAACACCCATCCCATTACCACCCGTTCTAAATCAAAACATACCCTCCTGACCACACCAATCTTTCCCGTGCCTACCTCCTACTCGAAAGCTTTTACCGACCCTCATTGGTTACATGCCATGCAGGCAGAATTTAGTGTACTACAGGTAAATGATACTTGGGAATTGGTCCCCTGCCCGGTTGATAAACCGGTCATTCGATGTATGTGGTTCTTTCGCCACAAATTTAAATGTGATGGCTAACTTGAAAGGTACAAAGCACGTTTAGTCGTTAACGGGAAATCTCAAACAGTAGGTGTTGTTTGTGATGAAACCTTTAGTCCGGTTGTTAAGCTGGCAACTATTTGCACCGTGCTATCAGTTGCTGTTTCCCGTTCGTGGCATATTCACCAGCTTGATGTTAAAAACACTTTTCTTCATGGTAATTTGAATGAGACTGTTTTTATGAATCAGCCACCAGGTTTCGTTGATAAACGATACCCCACATATGTCTGCAGGCTTAAGAATTCCTTATATGGACTTAAACAGGCCCCTCGTGCTTGGTACACCCGTTTTGCCACATATATCTTATCACAGGGTTTCAGAGCAATGTCTGTGATAACTCTCTCTCTTCATCTATAGCAGGGGTCCTCACACAGCATATTTGTTATTATATGTTGATGATATTGTGCTTACAGCTTCCTCAGACATATTTCTACCGAAGATTATTCGCTTGCTCTCACGAGAGTTTGCTATGACAGATTTGGGTCAGTTACACCATTTTTTGGGTATTAAGGTTACTCGTGAGTCTCACGGTCTTTTCTTAGATCAATCTCAGTACACGCGTGACATCATTGCTCAGGCTTCCATGTCAACGTGCAAACCATGTACAACTCCTGTGGATCTCTCTGCTAAATTAAGTGCTACAGATGGGGCTTTGTTTTTGGATCCTACTTTGTATCGAAGCCTTGCAGGTGCTTTACAGTACCTCACATTTACTAGAACGAATATCTCATATGCTGTGCAGCGGGTGTGTTTATTTATGCACGAGCCTCGTGACCCACATTACGCTTTTCTTAACCGTATACTTCGGTATTTACAGGGTACCATCGACTATGGACTTCGAATAATTAAATCTGCATCGCATTCATTGGTTGCATATTCGGATGCAGATTGGGGTGGGTGCCCTGATTCACGTCGCTCAACGAGCGGCTACTGTGTTTTTCTTGGAGATAACTTGATTTCTTGGTCTTCCAAACGGCAGCCAACAGTTTCTCGATCCAGTGCTGAAGCAGAATATCGTGGGGTTGCAAACACAGTTGCAGAGGCTACTTGGATTCGAAATTTATTACTCGAGCTACAGATCCCTCTCAGGCAAGCTTCTGTGATTTATTGTCATAATGTCTCGGCGGTCTATTTATCTGATAACCCAGTTCAATATCAACAGACTAAGCACATTGAGATTGACATTCATTTTATGAGAGAAAAGGTTAAAGTTGGGGGCATTCGTGTGCTTCATGTTCATCTTCACTTCAGTACGCTGATATTTTCAATAAAGGACTCTCAAAGCAGTTATTTCAGTCCTTTCGATCCACTTTAAGCGTCTGTCCGCCGACCGCTCAAACTACGTGGGAGTCTTAGCCGACACTGATTTAGGAGATAATTATATTTTTGTATAGTTGATATTATCTTGTAATTGTATATATATCTATTCCTAAAATAGGACTAGGGTTATCATTGTATTTATCCCTATATAATAGGATTGTTTCCATTGTATCATGCATTCAGAAATAAGATACCAGAGAAACTTTCACATAAATGAACACAAACAAACGTTATATATACATTTTAAAATAAAAGCTGTATTTTTCATCTGAAAAATTACGAAGAGTCCACCAAAAAAATAAATAAGTACCTAAATACTTAACATAACTATCCCAACATAGTTGACATAATTATCATAAATATAATAAACACTAGACTTAAGAAATTTGTCGAGCTTTAACACAAACTGAAATTGAAATGCTCAAATGAGGGATGTTGGCAGCAGCAAAATTATAACCATGGTTTCAAATTTCTAGAAACTAAAACCAATAAAATAAATATATAACATAAACATCCTTAAGAAGAATGAACATAAATGAACACATTACCGAACGTTCACGAACATAAACAATTTGTTTAACTTATCGAACGAAATTTCTTGTTCATGTTTGCTCCTTTATTAAATGAACGAACCGCTGAACAGTTCACGAACTAGTCGCTGAACGTTCGGTTCGTTTATAGCCCAAGATGGGCGGATTGGGTCACGGGTTACAATGGGTTCTGGCCAAAAGATTTATTTTTTAAGTACGAATCAAAATTGTTAAGGTCGGGTTTGGCCTACCTGCAAACACTTTTACGAAAGATTTTAGTTACAATGATAATATAGAATACATTTTCTATGTCTTTTAACCTGACTGACCCGTTTCCTTATCGTTGCAGCATATATCCTTGAGCCCGGATCGCAAACTCATAGCTGTAGTTGGGGATCATCTTAATGGATTGCTTGTAGACTCTTCAAGTGGAAAGGCAAGAACGTGTGAATACAATATATTATTTTAACTCTTCATTTTAATTTTCGTATTTTCTTCTTTAGATAATGTCATCATTCTTGGTTACTCATATATTTTTTTTGGCAGAGGGCTGCCACAGTGGAAGGCCACCTAGACTACTCGTTTGCATCCGCATGGCATCCAGATGGCCGAATCTTTGCTACAGGCAATCAAGACAAGACTTGTAGGCTATGGGATATAAGAAATCTTGCAACCTCGGTCTCGGTTCTTAAAGGCAACATGGTCGCGGTTCGATCAGTTCGTTTTTCATCAGACGGGCAGTTTTTGGTGGTTGCAGAAGCTGCGGATTTTGTCATGTCTACAACACCAAGCTAAACTATGAAAAACGACAAGAGATTGATTTATTTGGGGAGATAGCTGGTGTCTCTCTTAGTCCTGATGATGAAACACTTTACATTGGCGTGTCGAACTGGATTTATTCGAGCTTGCTACAGTACAACAAACGACATAGGTATGGGTATCTTGATTCGTTTGTCTGATAAAGTAAGTCGACTTGTTTGTTTCTGTTTGTTGGAAGAGACCAAGTATCTTATAAGACTTCCATGAAAGAAAGTGTGTACCGAAAATCTTTGAAGTTTAGAAAGGCTTGTTGCTGTTAAATTATGTTTGGCTTATGCCGGAATCGCTTTATTTAGTTTTGTTTTTCGTTCTATTGTTCTATAGTTTTTATAAAAAAAACGCCCGTGTTTCGGTTTGGTCTAGAAACCCAAAGGAGTGTCTTTAATATGTTAATTGTTAAATTTTATAATAATTAACTTTATATGCAAAGAAGGAAATATTGCTTATAAAGGCAATTTAGTATAAGTTAATAGTCAATTGGGGGCGTGTATTTCCCTCTTGGGTCTAAATTAAGAGAGAAGAATTCTAGAGTAAATTTTGTTTTTAAATAGTTGCATCTCTCATGTATCCCATGTATAGCTTCTTTATATGCTAATAGAATCTAGGGAATAATTGTCACAATAAGTTAGTATTTAGTTGTTTGGCATGCATATCATTTTGTCCTGTTAACAGAAAGTTATTGCTCTTAGTTAACCTCTTATTAAGCTTGTAAATGAAACTAACGTTGGTTTATTTCACAAACGAACAAGAACACATTTATTTCACAAACAATATCATGTTGAGAACTATGACAACTATATACACCCGTGTACATAGCTCTTCAATGGTAACATTTAATATACTATAATGAGTATACCTATGTCCATTAGATAAAATACTACCAATACATTTCTTTTAGAAAATTTATCATAAACATATAAACATGTTTTTCAAGCTTAGCCGGAGAATCAAGAGGAATGGAGTTGTTATTAGATAACGACGATGGTACTCGGACGCCAACAACGATTCAACGGATTCTTTTGGTTGTCAGCCTGTAGTCAGCGCCGACCCAACCAAAAAACCCTAATCATCACTTCTGAACTTAATACGAACCTCCTACTGCGAAACGTCTTCGTACGTTCGTGTGTACAACTAGCCAAAGCTCCGATACCACTTGTTAGGTCTCAAGCGGTGCAGCGGAACCTGATACGTGGGTGAAAACCGGTGATCGTAATTGTTTAATTTAATGTTTTTACACAAGTTTTAATTCCGAATAGCCTACTTTTGATTAGATATGTATTTTCCAGGTCTAGAGGAGTTTAAGGAGCTTTTTGGGAGCTTTACGAGTCACCGGGATGAAAAACGAGCCATCGGGAAGCGAAACGGGTCAACCGGGAGCAAGGAATGCGAAAAACAGAAATTGAGAAATCTAAGCACCGTCGCCGACGCCCAAAGGAGCCGTCGGCGACGCCCCATATAATTAACCGTCGCCTGAAAAGTCCGTAGACAGTGAGATTAGCCGTCGGCAACTTTCGGAACTTGCGCATACCATCGGCGACGGACCTTATGGCCGTTGGCGACGGCTCGTCAGAAGTGGGATCGTGATTTTTTTGATTCTTTGGTCTTGGAACGAATAAAAGGACTTGGGAAGTATTCAATTCGGGGAGTTACACTTTTCTAGAGTTTTGAAAGTGATCTTGGAGCCTATTCTCATCTGTCTTTTATCACCAATCCACCTACCATCAATATTCATCACCCGAATCATTGGATCAAACATTCGATCATCATCATCACTTCTACAACCCTAATCATCATTCACCTTTCCAATCCATTCATCACCATCAATCATTCCAAACCCTAATCACTATTTCCACCACTTCAAGGCTTCAAGATGATGATGTTCAAGCTCTCTTCATCCGGTGATCAAGTCCTATCGATCATGCACGGCTAATTTCTTGGAGGTTTCACCCTGATGTAGGTTATTGTAAGTCTAGGGTTTGAACAATGTTTTAGTTTGATTTTGTGACAACTTGAATTGTATTTGAATTGATTGACATTTGTCTTGCATTTGAATTGAATTTGTGAATTGTCGAACGATGATAAAGTTATGACTTTGCGAAATGAATTTGTGCAATTATGCCTGTCATTCAAAAGGTTTTACTTGTCCGAAGTAACGAAGTGCATTGTGGTCCGTGATATGCGTTGATAGCAATTGGCACCTAAGCTTTGATGATAGAAATCCGTTAATAACATATTCAAGTGAATCAAATTTGAAACGTGTAAGAACCCTAGGATTGTAATTACCGAACCGGGTGTGAGCCTTGTTTTCTCTATCTTGTTTAAACCTTTAATTACATTCTTGCAATTGTTAATCATGTTATCAACCCAATTACTTTAGTAATTTTAATTCACATCTTTTCAATCAAACAAAAATACATAAAAACAAGATAGCAAGCTTCATAATTGTGACACCTTTTGAGAATTCACCCAAATCCATTCACAAACCACATACTCTTCGTGGTTCGACCCCTTGCTACCACTAGCTAATTGTTAAGGGTAATTAAGGTTATAAATATTATCTTTGACCGGAGCGCGACACTCCGATCAAATTTTGGCGCCGTTACCGGGGAGTGCGTGCGCTTTGTGTTTGGATATCGTTTGAATTTATGTGATTAACTGTTTAAATTGCATAGTTCTTTTCTTATACTTTGTCTTTTTCCTTGTTACGTGGGTGTGTTACTTGTGCAGGTTACAGGTGGTGCATGCGTACGCGAAACTCCGGGAGGACTTCACCGTTAATCTACGAACCGGAAATCGAAAGAGTTGCAAGAAGGAATTTAGCAAGCCGGTTGGAAGCAACACTTGTCTCTAACCAAACCACCCAAACACCACAAATTACACCATCCACTGAGACCGATTCAATGGCGAACCAAAATTCAAACCAAAACCCGAACCAATTCCAATACCGAAGCAACTTCAATCCCGCTCAAAATGTCCAACCTTTACCTCAAGAGCAACCAGGTGGCAATAACAACTCTGGACCACCCACACCACCTTTCCGAAACCAAAACCAAAACCCCAACAACACTCAAAGAACACCCCAACAACAAAACCTTCACCGACAAAATTCCTTACCCATTCACCTTGATGACCGGAATGTCAATTCCGACCGTCGAGGCAATCGAGATCGTGGCAATCCCGCGAATGAAGACCCGTTCTTTAATTTAGATGATTTGAGAAACGCCATTCCCGACGATGAGCCGTTTAGTGTTCCCGGTTACCAATCACCGGAACATGTGAGTGTTCATACGGAAAATTCGGATGATGGGGGATATTACGATGATCGGGCTAATGATGACGAAGATTGGGGGTATGTGAATAGAGGTAACGTCTACAATGATAGAGGTTTTGAAGATGATGAGTGTGGCTACCAAAACGCCCATTTTGTGAGGAACTACGGGTATGGGAATAGGAGAAATGATGGTTACGAAAATAACCGCCAACCACGAAACAACAACCAAAGGAACCAGAATGATGGGTTTTACAACAACAATAACAACAACAATGCTAACCCTAACCGGATTCCTCGTTTCGTAGGAGGAGGAAATCAAAGAGGTAATCAAGGTGGAAACCGAAGAGGTGATAGGGGAGGTGATAGAAGGGATAATCGAAGGCCGGTGGATCAAGAAGTTAACGGTCCGCATCGTCGTCAACAACCTCCAGGGGGAGTAAATGACCGTTTAGACTGGTGGTTACTGATAATGACTCTCTAATAGTTTGTGAAAGGAGAATGTTCGATTGCAAGCCTCACTACATCAACATACTTACCCATTTCAATGGGAGGTCTAATGATGAACCGTACACGCATTTGGCAGAGTTTTCGTCTATATGTAGCACTATCGGGGGGCACAATTTTGCATTGGAGGAGGTCAGGCTTCGATTATGCCAGCTTTCACTAAAGGATAAAGCGAAGCAATGGTTTCTTACACTCCCAGCGAATAGTATTCGGACTTGGGGCGAGATGCAACAAGTATTTCTTGACGAGTACTACTCAATGGCGAAGACCGATGATGCACGGGATGAAATAAGGTCGTTTCGGCAACTATCGAGTGAACCGTTGCATGAAGCGTTCACTCGATACAAAGAATTGATTCGGAAATGCCCACATCACCAAATAGAGAAGTGGGAATTGGTTAAGTGTTTTGTATGGGGTTTGGATGATGAGACATGGAATCACCTCGAGTCAACGAGCAACGGAACTCTATTGATCAATCATGAAGACGATGATTGGGAATTTCTCGAGCGGATGAGCAAGCGGTCAAAGGAAAAGGAATCGGCCGATAGAGCTAAGAAACATCCCGTTTCCCGGTCACTTCCCAATCTTGATTCTAAGGATTGAATTTCTACTTTAGAACGAGAGATAGCTTGTATGAAAAAGAAGGAGGTGAATGCGGTACAATTCGTAGTGTGTGAAGATTGTGGGGATATCGGCCATAGGACCGATCAATGTCCAACGGGACCGGTGATTACACCGAGGAGGTAAATCAAGTGTATGGGGATCGGAAGCAATACGATATGAATTCCAACACTTACCATCCAGGTTTGAGAAATTACCCTAACTTCCGGTATGGTAATGCCTCGAATCAAATGAACCCGAATTTTTAATCGGGAAATCAAGTTGGTCAAGGTGGTTCCTCTTACAACAATCGTCAAGGTGGTAACCAAGGGGGTTACCAAAGGAATTACAATCAATGGGGTAACCAAGGGTATCAAACCCGTGAAGGTAATTATCAACGTGGTTACAACCAAAGTGGAAATGGGGGTGGTGTTTCAAACTCTCAAGGTGATGACTCGATAAATTCTAAATTTGATGCCCTAATGAATGCTATGAGTGCTCTTACACTTGAAGTAAGAGATAAATCTCATAAGGCGAAATAAGAGATAAATCTCATAAGGCGCTGGAGAAGCAAGTGATATGAAGAAAGAGTTTGAAGTAAGAGATAAATCTCATAAGAGATCAAAACCGAAATGAAGAAAGTGTTTGAAGTAAGAGATAAATCTCATAAGGCGCTGGAGAAGCAAGTGGGGCAACTTGCTCAAGAGATGGCTCAAATTCGTGGAAGTGGAGGAAGACTTCCAAGCGACACCAATGTGAACCCTAAGCATCGAGGGTCAAACTCGAAGAACATGAACGAGGTACCAATTAATAAAATTACCTTACGTAGTGGTCGAGTGATAGATAATGGTGTTGAGCCACCACCACCCAAGTTTGTTGAAGGGGTGGTGGAAGATGCGAGTGATGATGAAGGTAACACCGGTCAAACGGGTCAAAATAAAAACGATTTAAAAACTAATAAAAATACACCCGTTGTGACCGTCCTTGTCCCAAAGGCTAAGGAAAAGGGTGTGAAGGTTAACACCGCCCCTTATCCCGAAGCTTTATTGGGACCATCTAAGAAAGTGGTAAATAAACGAGGCCCACAACAAGAAGAGATGTGGGAAATTTTTAAACAAGTTAAAATCAATTTACCACTCTTAGACGCAATTAAGCAAGTACCCTCATATGCTAAATACTTGAAAGATTTATGCACTCAAAAGCGGACTCACAAGTTTCCTAAGAAACTTGATTTAACTGAAAATGTGAGTTCGATTCTTTCGGGTGCACTTCCACCAAAACTTCAAGATCCGGGGGCGCCCATTATTTCAATACAAGTCGGCGAATTTAAAATGACCAGGGCACTTTTGGATCTTGGGGCAGGTGTGAGTATCTTACCGGGTAGTTTATATGACCAATATGATTTTGGTCCACTTCAAGTGTCGAACACCACCGTGGTGTTAGCCGACTTGACCCCTAAACTACCCTATGGGATAGTCATGGATGTAATAGTCAAGGTCGAGGACTTTTACTATCCGGTGGACTTTCTTGTATTAGATTATGTTTCTTTGGACCGAACCAAGTAACCAACGGTGATCCTCGGTCGACCATTTTCGGCAACATCGAATGCCCAAATTAATTGCAAATCGGGAACGATCGACATGACTTTTAGTAACCGTCGGTTGCGGTTAAATGCTTTTTCAATATTGACGGATCCTCTAGTCGGCTATGAATGCTATATGGCGGACATTGTTGACGAGTGTATACCTCTAAGCGACATTAGTGTCGAAGAGGAAAACACAATAGAGGAATGTTTCATGTTTAATAGGTTACAAGGAGAAACGAATCGGAGCATGGATGAGGAGGTGAAAGAGTTGGAAGTATTAGCGGCTAGGGAAGGAAGGCCCACTTGGACACACCAAGTGGAAAGCCTTCCAGAAAGCATTAACACAAAGTTGAAGCCGTCATTGGAAGAACCTCCGGTGGTAGAGTTGAAGGCGCTACCCAAGCATCTTAAGTATGCTTATGTGGGTGAGGGTAGCACGCTCCCGGTTATCATTGCATCTAACTTGACCGGGGAGCAAGAAGAGAAGTTGATGAAAGTGTTGGTCACTCATAGAGCCGCTATCGGGTGGACGATTGCGGATTTGAAGGGAATTAGTCCCTCGGTGGTGATGCACAAGATCATCACGGAAGATGGCATGAGTCCTTCTCGCGACACACAACGGAGACTAAATCCGAACATGCGAGAAGTGGTTAAGAAGGAGGTACTGAAGTGGCTAGATGAAAAAGGGTAATGCACGGTACCCCTGACCGCGGGCTAGATGCGTGTATCATATACCCTATCTCGGATAACCAATGGGTAAGCCCGACACAAACAGTTCCTAAGAAAGCGGGCATTCAAGTCGTCACAAATTACGCAGGTGAAGAGGTCGCCACTCGGCAAGTAACCGGGTGGCATATTTGTATTGACTATAGGAAATTAAATGTTGCAACTTCCAAGGATCATTTCCCTTTGCCATTTACTGACCAAATTGTTGAGAAATTGGCCGGAAAAAAATTTTATTGTTTTCTGGATGGCTATTCAGGATACAATCAAATGCTATACATCCGGAAGACCAAGCAAAGACTACTTTTACTTGTCTATACGGTACCTTCGCATTTAGGCGAATGCCCTTTGGACTTTGTAATGCCCCCACCACCTTCCAAAGTGTATGATGAGTATCTTTTCAGATATGGTGGGGGAGTCTTTGGAAATCTTCATGGATGATTTCTCAATATTTGGGTCATCATTTGCTACATGCCTTGACCAACTCGAAAAAGTTTTAAAAAGATGTGTTGAGAAAAATTTAGTTTTGAGTTGGGAAAAGAGACATTTTATGGTTCAAGAAGGGATTGTGTTGGGGCATGTCCTCTCGAGTCGCGGGATCGAGGTGGATAGAGCAAAAGTGCAAGTCATATCCACTTTGCCTTATCCCACAAGTGTTAAGGGTATTAGGTCGTTCTTGGGACATGCGGGGTTTTATAGGCGGTTTATAAAAAGCTTTAGTGATATAATAAAACCCCTATGTAATTTATTGTTAAAATATAAAACATTTGATTTTGATAAAAATTGCCAAAACGCTTTTAACATTTTGAAGCAAAAGTTGGTTGAGGCCCCAATCTTGCAATCACCGAATTGGTCTTTACCATTCGAAATCATGTGTGATGCAATTGATTATGCGGTGGGGGCCGTATTGGGTCAACGGGTAGACAAGAAACCGGTTGCCATCTACTACGCAAGTAAGACTCTCTCGGATGCACAATTAAATTATACAACTACCGAGAAAGAGCTACTTGCGGTGGTATATGCGTTGGATAAATTTCGTGCTTATATATGGGGTACTAAGGTCAATGTATATTCTGACCATTCTGCAGTTAGGTATCTCATGGACAAGAAGGTTGCAAAGCCGAGATTAATCTGATGGGTTCTCTTGCTACAAGAATTTGATTTGGAAATTAGGGACAAGAAAGGGAGTGAAAATGTGGTTGCGGACCACTTGTCCCGATTGGTTGTGGAGGAGGATTCTTCCCGTGAAGAGATTAACGAGAACTTCCCAGATGCGCAAATTCTAAAAGTTTCAATATTACCATGGTATGCTAATATTGTTAATTATTTGGTGACAGGTGACTTGCCGGCTCATTGGGATAAAAGGAAGAGGTTGCACTTCCTTTCTCAAATCAAGTACTACACGATAGAAGAACCGGACTTATTCAAGATATGTCCGGATCAAGTCGTTCGAAGATGCATACCCGACAAGGAGATTCCTAGCGTCTTGATGCACTTGCATTCATTTGCTTGTGGGGGCCATTTCATTGGTCACAAAACCGGGCACCAAGTGCTCAATAGCGGTCTTTATTGGCCGACTATTTTCAAGGATGCTTTTAATTTCACTAAAAACTGTGTGGAGTGTGAAAAGTTAGGGGGTATTTCTAAAAGGGATGAAATGCCCATGCAACCGATCCTCATTGTAGATATTTTTTATGTGTGGGGGATCGATTTCATGGGCCCATTCCCTAATTCGCATGGCAACTTATACATCTTGGTGGCGGTTGATTATGTATCCAAGTGGGTCGAAGCGATTGCCACCAAGACGAATGACCATACCGTTGTTTACAATTTTGTACAAACAAACATAATTTCTAGATTTGGGATTCCCCGAGTGATCATTAGTGATGGGGGATCTCACTTTAAGAATTTTAACTTTGGCAAACTCTTGAAACGGTATGGTGTTGACCATCGAATCGCTACCCCTTACCACCCACAAACAAGTGGTCAAGTGGAGGTTTCCAATAGGCAAATAAAAGAAATTTTGCAAAAGACCGTTCGACCCGACCGAAAGGATTGGTCGACGAAGTTGAATGATGCTTTATGGGCTTATAGAACGGCTCATAGAACACCTATCGGAACTACACCTTATCGCTTAGTTTATGGGCGAAATTGACATTTACCGGTTGAACTTGTGCATCGTGCTTGGTGGGCTATCAAAGAGGTTAACATGAAATATAACGATGCAGGAAAGGAGCGAAAATTAAAGCTTTGCGAATTGGAGGAGCTTCGGGAAGAAGCGTATGAGTACGCCTCGAAATATAAGGATGATATGAAGAGGGCACATGACACGAAATTGAAGCCAAAAGAGTTTGAAGTGGGTCAAAAGGTGTGGCTCTACAATTCAAGGCTTAAATATTTTCCCGGAAAGTTAAAGAGTAAATGGATAGGCCCGTACGTGATTACACGGGTCGGGAAGCTTGGAGATGTTACAATCAAGGACCCGAAGGATGGGTCGAAGCAAACGGTTAATGGGCATCGCCTTAAACCGTTCCTTGACGGTAACAATGATAAAAAGGATGAAAATGTGGAGTTGGTGAACTTCGTGGTAAGTGTACCAACTTATGAGGTCAACTGAAAGGACCGGTAATGAGTTTTGTAAAGTTATGTACAATTTATTTAATTGTGTGAGTGTTTTTATGTTAATCGTTCTCGTGTTGTACTAACCCTCTTGATTGTGTGAAGTTCGGATATCATGAATGGGTCTTGAAGACAAAAGGTATGTTTTTAGACTTATTTGTGTGTATTAGTGACAATACACGACTTTTCGAGGGGTGGTAGGGCCGTTAACGGTTGTCGCGTTTTCAAAATTTAACTTATAAAAAATTATAAAAAGATTTTTAATAATTTTTAGGAATTTTAAATGTATATAGTCCCTTTACAAAAAGTTCGTAAATTTCTTCCTATTTTTCAAAAAAAAAACATAAAAATTGAAAAAATAAAAAATGGAATTTCTGTGCACCGTCGCCGACGGTGGGTTTGACCGTCGCCTACGGTCCCTCAAACATGTCTGTCGCCCATTTTTTACCGTAAACAACGAGTTAGTCCGTCGCCTGGCTCACCCATTTTCACACGCCATCGCCGACGGTACCCTTAACCGTCGCCGACGGTGCCCTTAAACTCGGCCGACGCTGAATCAGGTTTTAGGTGCTAATTCGAACCAAATTATCTATACAACCATAAAAACAAGACCCGAACCTCATATTAACCATACATGTGACCCGAAAACCTCCACAATCCCCCAAAACATCTAGAGAACATCATCAATTTAGTCCCTATGTTTCCTTCTCTCTCTTTCCATCTTCATCTTCTACAACTCCACTCTAGAACCCTAATCCTTCAACTTCTCATATCTTCTTCAAATCTCCACCAAATCCACTGATTCTTGAGCCTATTTCGTGTATTTTTTCGAGAGGAACAAACCCCCCCTAGCGGTTTTCATTAATTCTTGCTGGTTTGCAAGATTTTTGAAGTCAAAAATTCAGGTTTTTGAAGGGTGTTCATCAAGTTTCTTGCTTTACACTTTTTCTTAGTTTTTCTTGTTCATCTACACTAAAGGTATGGAATTTCATTTAATTTATGCAGGATTTTCATATGGATTGTTGATTTCTTCTGAAATTTTAAGCTTATTGTTTAAGAGTAGGTTGTTTATCATAATGTATGATGTTTTAGCATAAATTTAATAACGATTACTTGATTTAGGTGGGATGAACATGCTCTAGTCTTAGTGATGTGATTACACTAATTAGTTGCATGATTGAGTATAGTTGTGATGTTGAATATTGTTGAAACCATGAAACTTGAGAAATTTTGTGAATAAACATATTAAAATTGATATGTAGATGATGAAATATGCGACTTTGGAAGTTTAAAAAGGCGATTTTACATCTAGTTATTGATTGAAATTTAACATTATAGATTATGCTCAAAGTTTGAGATTGTTTGAAGATTTGGGGTGTGCTAATTGTTCTTTTGTCTTTTGATTGTAGCTATGTTTGGAGGAAGAAAAAGATCAAAAACTTCCGGACAAGGTTCATCTTCTGGAGCCGGTTCAGGCTCGGGGCATTATCAAAGACGCTGGGAGCAGTTAAGCAATGTGGAAGAAGATGATGGGCAACTCTATCAACAGGATTGGGATTGAGATGAGGCCAAGAATAGTCGGTCGGCCTCAGTATGGAAAGACGAAAAGCAGAAGGCTCTTTCCCGGTACAGAAACAAAAGATTAGAGGCAAAGACGTGGAAGATGAAAATGGTCACGGGTGTTTCAAAGGCTGTACCCGATAGAGTAGTATGTGAACATGCGGTGAATGTTGAGGAATTCCGCACAATTGGCATAACTCAAAGGTTTGAGAAGATCGGGTGGGAACGAGTACTAGATTGGTGTGAGGATATCACCACATGAGTTTATTTGGCTGCGGTTTGTGAATGGTTGTCAACTTTACGGTTTGAAAATTCAGATGGGCCGGCTCCTACGTGGCAGTTAATTGGCAACATTGGCAAGAATCAAATGATTATGTCATTTGAGCACATGAATGCTATCGCGAGATTTGATTCATTGGGGGTTGAAGCATATGATTATTACGATTATGATCATTTTTTGGATAACAAAACGAACACTGTGGATCCGGATCAAATGCTAGCATCGGTCTTGCCAGGTTCTGGGGGTGCGGGGGAATCTAGAAATGATTTGTCCTTGGAGGGTAAAATATTACAAGGCATTTCGTTGGAGAATGTTATGGTGCGGTTCGGAGACCGCGGGACAGTGAAGGCACCCGACTGCCGGGTCTTACATTCGTTGTTGTATGGGACACCAAGGCTATCATGGCGTCAAATCATGATGATAAACACGTGGGATACAAGGGAGTCATTCAAACGGAAGATGATCCCCTATGTGAGGTTAATCAGCGCGATGATTTTGCAGCAAAATGCATTGCCCCAGGAATCGCTATGGGTTTCTAAACCCATCGATCAGTTTAACCTCGCTTCAATGAAGCGGCATTGGAAGATAACGGTTAAAGTCTTTGGTCATCTTCACACAGTGGAGGATGATCAAGGAAACAGTTACAGGTACACTGATCCGAGTGAAGCTGAAGAGGGTGATGAAGATGAGGAGATGGTTGATACGGAGGATGAGACGGAGCCTCCCGGTCCACGGAGACCAAGGCAGGGATACAGGCGGAAACATCAGGAAATTTCTGCCGATGTAGCAAACTTTGTGAATCAAAGACAGGGGCCGACGTACAGGAATTTTAACCACGGGCAACAGGCGGTTTATGATAATGTGTCGGCATGTATAGGCGAAGGAAGGGAATATGAGGAGAGAAGGAAGGCATGGGAAGAGATGCTTAGGGGCCAGATGCAAGAACAGTGGGCTCTACAAGCAGTCCATCATGAGAGGATGGAAAAACAGATGGAAGAGCAGCAATTGCAGCAAGCGCTTCAAAGGTCACAAATGGAACGCTTGTTACAATTGCAGGAGGAAGATAGGGCCCGAAGACGGGCATGGGAGGCAGACGAGGAGAGGCGTCAAAACGAGCGCAATGAATTGGAATGACACCGATGGAGCGCTTTATGTGTTTCTAATCAAATGGCTATTAATATTGCCAAGGTCCTCCACGATCAGGAGCGACATCAAAGAGACTATGAAGCCGGCCTTCCTTATGCCGAACACTCAACGTGGACCGATTACCCCAACCTCCCCGTTCCACGAGGCCCATCAGATCCATCCCCTCACTAGCCCGAGGCAGTTGGGTCCAGCTTCATTCCGATACCCTACCAGCCACCACCCCAAGGAGAGGAAGGGCCCCTTGATAACTACAGGGAGATGTTTGAGGCCCTCACTGGTTATCCATACCAGCCAAACCCGCCAATTAACCCCAACGATAGATATCAGCGGTGAGGGCAAGGTATGTTTTGTGTTGTTGTTGTATATTTTGGTTTCTTTATTTCTATTTCGTTATTATTTCTTTTTGCCTAGTTAAATGAACGTTGTGGGTATGTTCCCTATATAACCCTGACGAGACCTCTCGTCCTCCCAAGCTATTGGGGGGTTTAAAAGGGCTTGTTGCATAAGCTAAATGCAACCGTGATTCCTACGAAAGTGAGTTAGGATTGTTATTGTTGTAAATTAATTTCCACAAAAATCAAGGTATATTAACGCATGATTTGGTAAAACTTTCATAAAAATGGTAGAACTAAGAACCTAACAAATTTCAATGGTTGTGAGAAGCATGTTTCTACACAAGGGTATAGATTTGTAGGTACACCATGTTCGCGAGACAACCGTTTTTTGTGAAGAGAAGAAGAAGAAGGCAGGAGCATCTAGCGACAAAAATCAGGTGCATGCGTTTCCTTTTACCTTGATTCTTAGATTAGTAATAAGTGGATTGTAATTGTATATTATTTTTCAGGGTGGAATTTTTGGGAAGTTAGCCATGTTACATCCCTTGTGCGTTTTAAAACTCTAGTTCTTACACATTGAGGACAATGTTTACCTCAAGTGTGGGGATGGGGGAATAGTAAAAGTTTTCGATTTTGACCCGTTCATTTAAATACTACACATTGAGGATAATGTTTACCTCAAGTGTGGGGATGGGGGAAAATTTTAAAATTTTTTCAAAAGTTTCTTGTTTAAAAAGCGATCTTAAAAGCACAGGTAACTAAGTCAACGAGGGATGTCACAACCCATGTGGTCTTTTGTCATGGTCAAGTTCAAACTAATAGCATGACGGGTATTTAGCGAGTGGTTATTTGGGAATAATCTGCTTAAGAAACTAGTATTTTGTGCATGTCACATATCATACCCTTTACATATGTGAGGTTTTGAGCCACTTTTACATTAGATAGCACATGCTTATGTTTCTTTGTTTGAGTGGGCCATTAGTCATGTATTGTAGAACTTGCAACCTTTGATACGTTTGAGACCATAGACCGAATACAAACACGAGAATGATTAAGGCATTAGGTAAACCTTTTCCATTTTACACCATTTTTATATCCTTACCCAAAAATTTATCCCATAGTAGCCAATTTTGAGCCTAATCCTTTCGTTTGACCACCCTATAGCCCATAACCTTAAACCTTTTTCTTTTTAAACCTATGGGATGGAAATTCGATTATAGGAGTCGAGTTTGTATAGTTGTTTATGATTGATTATAAAAAAAGAGAGAAAAATTAGAAAATGTTATGAAAAAGATGAGAAAATTGTTGAGAAAAGAAAAAAATTATATATGTTCTTAGTTTGAGAAATAAAAGGCAAAAAGCATTGCCTCGTAGTTGATGTTATATTTCGTTTTGTTTAGTTTAGTGGTTTGTAATAAAAATCGAATTTTCATCACCTTAGCCACTTTAAATACCCTACTTCCTACCCTTAGCCTAGCCCCGTTACAACCCTTACAAAGACCTTTTGACTTGTGCTTAGTATTTGTGTTCAGTGGTGGAGAATGATTGAGTTGCAAGCCTATGCGGGTATGTGTTCTAATCGGTTTTGAGCGATTAATTGTTTAAGTGCTAATACATTATAAACGTTAGCGAATTTACAAGCCGAGTGGAGAGAACATTGTGAGGGATGTGCATGAATTGTTGGTTTAGCGGGCGGGTTAATCTTGGATAACCATTTTATAGGTGAATTACTTTACCGTTAAATATGTTGAAAATTGTAAAGAGTTTGAACTTTAGTATGACAATAGACCTTAACCTTCGTCTCGGGAATGGGGAGTGTATTCGTTGTTCAACCCACATGAAAGTGAAAAACAGATTTGCTTGAGGGCAAGCAAAAGACAAGTGTGGGGATGTGATACGTGGGTGAAAACCGGTGATCGTAATTGTTTAATTTAATGTTTTTACACAAGTTTTAATTCCGAATAGCCTACTTTTGATTAGATATGTATTTTGCAGGTCTAGAGGAGTTTAAGGAGCTTTTTGGGAGCTTTACGAGTCACCGGGATGAAAAACGAGCCACCAGGAAGCGAAACGGGTCAACCGGGAGCAAGGAATGCGAAAAACGAAAATTGAGAAATCTAAGCATCGTCGCCAATGCCCAAAGGAGCCGTCGGCGACGCCCCGTATAATTCACCGTCGCCTGAAAAGTCCGTAGACAGTGAGATTAGTCGTCGGCAACTTTCGGAACTTGCGCATACCATCGGCGACGGACCTTATGGCCGTCGGCGACGGCTCGTCAGAAGTGGGATCATGATTTTTGTAACACCTCGTAAAATCACGTCCAATGATGTATTGACACGTGTAATAAACCCTAATAAAGTCAAACCTTGGAATTTAGGGGCTAATTTTTCGAAAAATCGAAAACTTTGATAATAAAAGGACTGAACGTGTTAGCATACCTAAAATAAGTTTTTAAATAACCTCTTACGATGTTTATATTCACAAATGTGCCACTTGATGATTAAGTGTAGCCGTTTGCGTAATTAATTGAAAGTTTGCGCAATAAAGGGTTAAAGGCGTCAATATGTTAGTTCTTACCTCTGAGTGACCTTTTAACCAACCGGGAGCTTCATGGTATTTTATGATACTCTCGGGAATGCCAATTATTGGCCATCTAAGGTTTTTATGCCTATAAGTAAAGTTACGCGCAACTTTGCAAGTTAGAGGGACTAAAAGTGTCAATATGTTTAATTATACCTCTGAATGACCTTTTAGAGAACCCAAAGCATCGTAACGTGTTATAATACTTTTAAGGATGCCTAATATGGATTAGATGAGGCTCCAATGCTATTAAATGATGAGATGCGCAAGTTTGCGCAATAGAGGGGCCTAAAGCGTCAACCTTTGAATACACGCCTTTCAGTGACCATCTAAGCGAACGAGAGCGTAGTAATATTTAAGTATATGCTTGGGAATAACCAATATGGGCCATGGAAGGCTTGGATATTATTAAATGACATTTCGCGCTACTTTGCGCAATTAAGGGACTAATTGCGTCAAACTGCAAAAGTATGTCAATTCGTAGGATATCGGACCTTCCGGAATATGGCCATGAGTTAAACATAACCTATTTTTTTATTTATATAGCTTAGATATAGGCTTGGAAGTGTTTGGTGCGCAAAAATAAACTTTTAAGTCATGCAGGGACTAAAAGTGTCAAAAAGTGCACAAGTTTGCACTTTCGCGCATATCTTACAATCTGAATATCCCCGGACACCCAAAAATTTATGTAAGCACTAAAATATTTTATTTTAGTGTTTGGCTTGATAAAATTCCATTCGTCGCGTAATTTGGATTGTTTTTAGCGTCCGTCCGTGTTTCGTCGTAATTAGCCGAACAACGGGACCGTACGACCAAACGAACCGACATCTGGCATATTTTTGAGCATGTTTCATGTTCCCTATGCTTAGGCATCATTGTAGAGCCTAAAAATGGTTTAACGGGCCTTAGATGTGTCGGGAATGGCAATTATCAAGTGCAGGGGCCAAATGTGACAAGTTTGAAAGATTGCATGTGCTGTGCAAGTCCCTTACGGACCGTATACAGGACCATACGGTCCGTATACTAATGTCAGCAATCAGAAATGTGAAAACCAGCTGTGGTTTTGCTTCCTTCTCACAATTCTTGATTCTATGGGTTGAATTAGGGACACCCATGGTTTTCTAAAACAATGGGCATACTTGCAGGGCTGAGATTTGATCACGGTTTACGAGAAACGATCCTAACGGTTCTCAAAAACCTATAAATACCTCACCCCACTTCCCTCATAACCCACACTTGATCCTTGAATTCTCTAAGTTGGAGACTTTGCTCTTCATACCTGAGAATATAGGATCAAACCTCCTTGCTTGGACCCTTTGTAAGTGTCCTTTCGTACTTAGTTTAATTATTTAGCGGTTATAACCGGAAAGTCAAGTGTTTCGATAAACGCTTTGACTTTTAAGCGGTTGAGCCATTGTTCGCAACGAACCTGGCTACGTGACCGTAATTAGGTAAGTGTTAAACCCTCAAAAGAGCACCTCCTAATTACCACGTTTACTTAGTTTAATTGTCGGGTCAAATAAAAGTCAAACGGGTTAGTTTTAAATAAATTACATGGCTATTATATAAAAATCATAAAATCAGTTTTCTCACAACTTGGTAAATATTAGTTGAACATGCCTAAGCATGATTCAACCCGACAATTCTAAGTATAGGCTCGGTCCGAAACCGAAAATCACAAAAGTTGACTTTTGCTTTGACTTTCAGTTCTGACCCGATTTAGATTAATTTAGATATGCCTTAGGATTCCCTTAGGACCGTATTATAAGTTAGTATAACTCTCCAAGGTTATACAACTTGGTTCCATAGAAATCCTAGTTCATGCATGTTTCCGTTAAATGCCTAAATGTTTACCGTTATGCCCTTTTGACCATGAAATGATATTTTTGAAAATGTGAAAGAATAGAAACCTTTATTACTGATATATAAACATGTCCCTAAAATTTGACATCAGTTGGAGGTCTAGATTAGGAGTTATGCTCAATAGCGTAATTAAAAAGCTTTTTATTAATTAAACGGCGTAATTAGCGTATAGCCTATCTAAACCCAATTTTTAATACCAAAATTTTTACCTACTGATATAAAATAATATTTTGGGATCTTTGAAGATTTTTATTTAATTTTAGGCTGAGCATAACATAGGGTTCTAAGCTTGATTCGGTAGTTGTCGGTTTTGCCCTTTTGGGCTATAAAATGAGTTCTACAAATCCTTTTGATGTCAAACCTTTTTCTACTGATCTAATATGATAAGTAAAATATTTTGAGCCTTCTGGAATAATAAAAATATCAGCTTTCCTTTGAAAACCCGGAAATGGCTCCAAATCGCCTTTTTAAGCGTTTTTAACGCATAGTATGTATTAAAACTATTTTAAACTCATAAGGTTTGATACCTACTGATATATTCAGTAAATTTTTATATTTTAACAGTAAGGGAAAGTTTTAAACTCAGGTTTTCAGTTTTGACCCTTTTAGCCTATGTGAAATTACCAAAATGCCCCTACGGTGCATAGTATGGTTATAATTAATAAATTTCACATATATATGATACCCTATTGTTATAACTTATTAAATTAAGTACTTTTATTGATTACATCAGACCTGTAACTCAGAATAATATTTAATCTCTTTTATAACCTTTAAAATGACCAAAATACCCCTACGGGGCATAAATTGGTCTTAAACTCGTTTTGGGCATAACGGAAGATATTCTACTGATATCACAACATATTTAAGGCATATTAACTTAGGAAACCTGTTCATGATTCTTTTGGTTACCCGTTACGCACTTTTCGCGTTCGGATCGGCTTATGTAACTAGTTTACATAAATTGGCCGAAACGGGTCAAACCTTATCATTTTTATCTCAAAATCCAGAATGTGTTTAGTTTACCCTTATTACACAAGTATACAAGCTTGTCGGGTCTAAACCACATTTTAATCCGGTCTTCGCATAATTATGCGTATTGGACCGTATCCTCTTTTGAAAACTAACCGGTCTAAGCGTAGGTTTAATTAGAGACCCGTTAGGATTCTAATAGGTTATTAAAAACCTTCGTTCCAGATTTAGGAGCCCAGTAAAAGCTATCTGTACTTGCTTGGTGGTATACGGCTGGGATAAATTGTATAAATTTGCTCAGGTAAATACTTTTAACTTATTTTCCCTTATACGGGCTTGGGGTACGGTATATAAAATACCGCTTGGTCGGGCAATTGACCCTAACTCATTAGTAGTTGGGTATTATCAATGTGACCCGTTTAAAAATTTGTTTTGTTTGTTTTACGCCTTTGGGAGTTTAATGACCATGTCCCGGATATCCTTGGCATCATTCATGAAATGGCCACGACCTTGACACGCGGGTGTAGGCGTACACCCGACAATGTGTCCATATTATTAAGGTATACCCGCTAGGTTTCCGCCGCGGGGTTATACTATGTGGTGTGTCTATTAATCTTAAACCCGGCATGAACCGGGCGACTAAACGCATAACAAACATGTAATTCTTTTACAAGTTTAAAATTGATTAATTATCCCAAGTTACAAAAGTTTTGTGCCACGTGCATTCAAATCAATTTTTAAAACATTTTCAAAATGAGTCAGTTAAATTGTATTTACCAGTAAAAACTGACGTATTTTTCCAAAAAGACTAAGTGCATGTACTACAAAAAGGGGAAAAGTAAGATCTACTCACAGTGGTTGTGTATAAGGATTCCTTGAAGATAACACACGAGGAAAAGATAGGGAAACCGAATGCACGAGAGTGAGTATCCCAGATATGGAATACCACAGGTGAACGATTTAATTATTTATGTATAAAAGTTAATACAATTCCTATTATTTATTGATTACAATTATTACATTTTTAATTATAACTCGGCGTTTTTATTATTCTGATATAAAAAGAGTTGTAATAAATTATTTAGTTTTACTAGAATAATAGACATCTTTAAATAAATAAAAAAAAACCACAGATTACTATTTTATTGAAATAACTGATTTAGTTTATTTAACTTAACAATATATAAAAATATACATCACCATCACCACTCAATTACAAGTGCCAATGTGATTATGTATTGCTTCTTTTGCTTCTTATACAGAATCCACAACACAGTGTGTTTGGAAGGTATTAACATTGACAACAAAAAAATACCTTGACCGCTTGAACCAACAGTCTATTTGATGAAACGATGAGAGCACAAAGTCCTCTTTTTTGGTTAGGAGGGTTTATAATTTACAAAATTTAGCCCCAACAACAGAGCCTTGGGTTGAACCCAGATTTCTTCATTATTACACTCACCATTTCCCCATTGATCCATTTGGTTTAAATTCATATGTGTTCCGTTTATCATCTTAAAATGGCAGTTTGTGTGGATCATCGTTTTCAATCAATATAAATCTATGCATGCACTGCGTGTATGTTATTACTTATAAACGACTGTAAATAAACTACGAGATGGAGTGTACCGAAACAAGGTTGGTGGTCTCCGGCTACTCCAACGAGAGCTCTTCACTCCGACGATGGACACGGTTGCACGAGATATCAATATTTGAGTGGTTCGGGGTGGCAGTCCTCTAGGGACTAGATGAGTAGATGATGTGTTTATAGTATTGAAGGCTTGGGCCGTTTACCCTAACTCTAGTCCAAATCGAAAGATGGAAACTCTTTATGGGATTAATCTCGATTGATTTAGTGGTCCAGGGTTTATGCATGAGTTCTAGAATGGGGCCAAGTTACCTTTTCTGGCTGGCTGATTCGGTTTAAACACAACACTTGATTTTCTGCCATGCGACAGATCATTCACATTTAACAATTGATGATATCAAATTATCAATGATCTGTTGTCCCAGAAGAGCAGTGTTCCACTCTGTTCCACTCTTCTCATTTATCAGGGAAGGGAAAAGAGATAGAAAATATAAAAAAAAAACCATATTCTCGAGTTTTTTTAAGGATATGAAATGAGGGAAAAGGGAAGAAAATTAGTCAATATATTAATCCTCCTAAATTGGAGAGATTAGAAGGGAAAATATTATTAATTACTAAATTGCCCTCATATCTAATTAAAATGTTTTATGTTTAAAGAGTATAATGGTAAAATTGTTTCTTTCTTTTCTTTTCCTCTCAACTCAGGAACACATAAAATGTTTGATTTCTTCTCTTTTCCTTTACTTTTCATTAAACTCGGGAACACGAAAAAAATTACATATTTTCCTTCCTTTTCTCTCTTAATTTATTTTCCTTTCCCTCACATATTTTCCTTCCTTTTCTCTCTTAATTTATTTTCCTTTCCATCCCCCTGTTAAATGAGACTCGGGATTCTTCATACAACTCCAGAAGGGCACCGAATTATAGTTATTCGTGGTAGTTGTGTCTGGTGATAAGTAGGGATATATAGAACAAAACCTGAAACTGACATGGGTACTTGGATTCGAGATTAATCATAAAACTTTTCACACATATACGATTATAGTATTAAATGATACATAAAGTTACCCAAAACCGATAAAATATTCTTTTACCTAGTACCCACGTCGAAAACAAAATATGATGTATAAAACAAAAAAAAAGATATAATAAAATTTTGAACTTATTGAAGTTATTAGAAACTTAAAATTACTAAAAAGTTATAATAATAGAATTACACTTGATTACTTGAGTAAGTTGCCTTTCGAAAAAAAATGCCTTTCAAAAAAAAAAACTTGAGTAAGTCGATTTTTGAATGAGTTTTGGACTTGATTTCTCATGATTGAAAATTCCAATGGGGAAACCACCTAAGGTCATAGATGTCATCGATACATACCTTCGTTGAAACCGAAAAACTCTACAGATAATAAGCAATCAGATGGTTGCGTGAAATCAATAATTGGCTAAGACAGAAAGAATCAGTAAAGAATAAGAAATAATTTTTTTTTTGAATGGCAACACGGAACTTTATTAAACAAACCAAAACAAGCCCATAGCAAGGTGCTATGTAGCTTATTAGAGTACAGCAGGATTTAGCAACAGAATGAACAAAAAACTTACAGTAACATAAGACCTCAACTTAACTACACCAAGAGAAAAACAACCAACTCTCCCAAGAAGTCAATTGCACCTTCGATTTATGCTTCATCCATTGATACGATTCTTCTTTTATTTCTTCTATCATTTTAAACACTTCACCATTCCTTTCTTGGAATACTTTTTCGTTCCGTTTTTTCCAGATGGTCCAAGTTGTCAACAAGAAAATAGCATGTACAGCCTTTTTTCTTTTCTTCGACCAGCTTTGTTCCTCGATTGCATTGAATAACTCTCCTAAAGTCTCCTGCTGAATAATTGTTAGTGCCTTGACCCATAAGCCGATTTGTTCCCATACTCCTTTAGCCTCTCTACAATTCACAAGAACGTGGTCCGGTGTTTCTTGATCACAGCCACATACTCCGCATAAATCCGATGGTATCGGTACTCCTTTTTCTCTTAATTGCGTTGTCGTCGGTATCCTACCTTTCAGAGCTCTCCATACAAACATGCTGCATTTCTGTGCTGCCCAATTGTTCCAAAAATAATTGTCCGCTACTTCGTTTAGGTTTATGTTTTTTTCCAGCGTGTTTCGGACGCTTTTAACCGAAAAACCTTGCTCTTTGTCGCCTCGCCACACCAACCTATCGCCGTCTTCCGCCACCCGAAACTGATTTAATACGCCCAGTAATTCATCAGCTTGTTGTCTTTCATCATCTGTTATAGGGATTCTCAACCAAGCCCAATCCCATATAATACCCCCATTAAGTCGTTTGTAGCATTCTTCTATTTTAGCTCTTTTGTTTTTCACGATATCATAAAGTAAAGGAAACCTTTCTCTCAATGAGACTTCGCCAATCCATACATCGATCCAGAACAACGTTTTATCACCGACACCTACTTTGCTTATTAGATTTTTTTCGATTGCCACTCCCCTTTTCATCATATCTTTTCTAACTTCCACAATATTTTTCCATACCCCTATGTAATCGGTTTTCAATGGCACTGTTGTGATTCTTCTCTTGTTTTTATGTATTGAACCAATTACTTTTGCCCATAATTGTTGCGGTTCCGATTTCAACCGCCACCACCATTTGACCAATAACGCTAGGTTTAAGTCTCTAATACTTCCTATGCCCAGACCCCCAAACTTTTTAGATGCTACAATTTTTTTCCCATTTAATCCATCTCATCTTTCTGTTCGTGTTATTTCCCCCCCCCCCCCATAAAAATTTCCTCCTTAATCCTTCTAAAACTTTTACTACCGTAATCGGACATTTATACAAAGAAAGATAATAATTAGGTAACGTACCGAGTACCGATTTCACTAATATTGCCCTTCCAGCAAAGGATAACAATTTTGCTTTCCATTTTGATAATCTCCTGTTCCAATTTTGAATTCGATTCATATCTTCCAATAATAATATTTTAGACCAGATAATTACTTTATATATGGGTTGAAACCATCACAACATTTGTAGCTGATGTAGCTGGTGGTTATAACTTTTGTGCGATATGCCCAATTGTGCAACCGATGGCATTGGTAGCCAGGGCTGGTCCAACCTTTTTGGAGGCCCAAGGCGAAACGAAATTTTGAGGCCTTCTTTGATTGTTATAAAAGATACCCCTTTATGCGCGTTTGGAACCAAGCACATCTAAAAGGTAGGGCTGACAAATCGTGTGTTATCGGGTTTAACAGGTCTCTAACGACGTGTTAGAGACCGATTCGAGATGGTCAATCTCCCGATAGATACCCATAGAGTGGGTTAGACTCCCATAAAATATTAAAGATAAAAGACAATACTTTTGGATCAATTTTCTGCTTAAAACTATTCAAATGAAATTACATCAACTTAAATATGCAATGGTAACAACTACTCACTACCCCACTACTTACTAGAATTATGCAAAAAGGAAACAATAAAGATGTAAACAATAATGCTACGTGCAAAATGGAAACATGGTTGCATGAGAACGTGGGCATGGGCTACGTGGATATTAGAAACGTATCATGACGTGTGTAACACAAGTATTAAACATGAATACAACTCATT
This sequence comes from Helianthus annuus, assembly GCF_002127325.2. Classification (NCBI taxonomy): domain Eukaryota; kingdom Viridiplantae; phylum Streptophyta; class Magnoliopsida; order Asterales; family Asteraceae; genus Helianthus; species Helianthus annuus. The sequence continues at coordinate 159,720,222 of NC_035443.2, forward strand.
TAACTACTTTATATCTCATGTTTATACCACAGTTTTACGTTTTATGTATTAAGAAGAAGAAATGATGGATTCTAACCTCATAATTATATTTATTTTTAAAAGGTAAAAGAAATCATGTTGTGTAGTTTTTGAGTAAACAAATCTAATCGTGTCTTATACAGATATCTATTATCAACCCTATTAAAAGAATAAGTTTACACTGATAATAATAGTTAGCATATTAATATTCTGAGAATACCCTATTTTTTTTTTTTTGGGCACCTCCGCCAAGCCCATGAATATGATGGCAACAAATGTTTTTTTTTTTTTTTTCCATCTTTTTTATGTTCATTAACATTTTAGTTAAATCGTAACAACTTTGTGAAGGGTGGGATAGTTAAACACACACTTGATGTTCAACGACACTTTTGTGTATAATGAAAATGGTGGTTGCGACACACACAAACCCTCATTGACCAGATCCATACGCGTTTACTTCTCAGGTTTATCCTCAATAACGCATATCCCTACAAACAACTGACAAAAGTCTCTGTGATACAGACGGACTACAAATGAATAGTTTATTATTATTATTATTATTATTATTATTATTATTATTATTATTATTATTATTATTATTATTATTATTATTATTATTATTATTATTATTATATTATTGTAAGAAAAGAAGAAAAGAGGCAGGTTCCTTCCTTCGTAAAAATCACCTCTTCTCCTATTATTTCGGCTCTTCTCCTTTGTTTTAGGTACTGTTTCATCACCCTTTGTTGATCGTAAGTGATTAATTGCTATTGTACGTTTATCTGAAGAAATTGTAGGTGTTAAGTTTAAATGCACACCAACTGTTTGTTTTTATGCCTCATCTAAGATGCTAACTTTTCTTTAACTTGTATGTGCTTTTCCTTGTTGGTTGCTTCTTGTAAATAGATGATTTTGTTGCAATTTAACTTGATATTCTTTTTTTTTGTTTTAGAGTTTTTTTCGTGTGTGTGTGTGTGTGTGTGGGGGGGGGGGGGGGGGTTATTGCACTTTCTTTTGGCTGTCTATTAATTGCATAGATTGTTTGAGGAAGAAGTCTGCTGGGTGATATAGAAAAACCTTAGTTGCAGCCGGAACGTAGGTCTCAAACCAACCCCGTTAAAATTCTTGTGTTCTTTATCTTTTGTTTCTGCGTGATATTCGTTTATGTGTTGGTTCACTTTCGCGGTCGCCACTCTGTGCCTAACTAAATTATCTTAACTCATGCTTGATCGGATGCAGCATAACAAAGTTGATCAAATAGAATACATGGCAGAAGAAGAAGAAAAGGACATACCAGATTTTTTATACCATGTAGATGAAGAACAAGAACAACAACAAGAAGGAAGGAGTGGAGATGAAAATCTTGATGATCTTTTTAAGGTTTGTCTAATTTCATTTTCTTTTCTGCTGTTAAGTTACCAATGGGATATTAGATATTTAAAGTTTTTAAACTTTGATAGCTTATGAAGGTGACGGATACATCCGCCACTCAAGCAAGAGCCGGGAAAGATATTCAGGGCATTCCGTGGAAAAGATTGAGTATAACAAGGGAAAGTTATAGACGTACAAGGCTCGAACAATACAAAAACTATCAAAATATTCCCTCATCGGGAGATGCTATCGATAAGGTACCATCTTGTTGCTTGTATCCATATATAAAAATGATTACTTATTACACTTATGATATTACCGCAACTTTTTACGTGTATAGGAATACAAACAAACGTCCAAGGATGGTAACTACTATGAGTTCTTTTGTAATTCAAGAGCATTGAAGCCTACAATCCTTCATTTTCAGGTTTCCACCGTTACAATATATGCACGTTCGATTATGCTATTTTTATATTTTTTATTAATCAGCCCTAAAAAATGTGTTTGCTGGTTTCGAACACTGAGTATTGTGTACAGCTGAGGAATCTGGTATGGGCTACCTCAAAGCATGATGTGTATTTCTTGTCTGACTACTCGATCATGCACTGGTCATCGTTATCACAAAACTCAACGGAAATCGTTAATTTTTCTGGGCACGTAGCACCTACCGAGGTACCTTAGCTTGATCGTAACGTTCCAGATATTTATTTGAGCAAAATGCCATTTTTGTCCCCGAGGTTTGGTCAGTTTTGCCACTTTCGTCCAAAGGTTTGTTTTTTCGCATCTGGATCCAAAAGGTTTGAAATCTTTGCCATTTTCATCCATTTTTCTCCGTTAAATCAGGGGTATATCCGTCTTTTTCGTTAACTTAAAGGGCAATTCGGTCCTTTTCACTTTATGTACACAAGCATTTAGAATAATGTATAAATATTCAAAAGACCGAATTGCCCTTTAAGTTAACGGAAAAGACGAAAATACCCCTGAATTAACGGAGAAAAATGGATGGAGTTAAAAGATCCGGATGAAAATGGCAACATTTTAAACCTTTTGGATCCAGATGCGAAAAAACAAACCTTAGGACGAAAGTCGCAAAACTGGCCAAACCATACAAGATTCTGCTGTGCTGATACTTATTTTGGGCCCACAGAAACATGCTGGAAGTTTGTCAGAAGGGTTTACAAAAACTCAGATTAGTACATTAGCAGTCAAAGATGATTTTTTGGTTGTAGGTGGCTTTCAAGGAGAGCTTGTTTGTAAGGTAATGCGATCATTTCAAATTGTATTTTGTTGATATGTCATGTATCTGTTATATAATCTGCATGTGTTGTTGAATGATGCAGAGATTGGATACAGAGGGAATTAGCTTTTGTACAAGAGCAACTAATGAAGGCATCAATGTCGTAACAAATGCTATCGAGATATACAATACCTTGAGGTAATTATGAATTGTGATGTAAATATATACTATATTCTTGTCAGTGTGTTGACTTTTTTATTACTCTTTGTTGCTTTGCAGTGGTGGAATGCATTTTATGGCGTCAAATAATGATCATGGTGTGCGAGAATATGATATGGATGGATTTCAGCTCGTGAATCATTTCCATTTTCCATGGCCAGTAAACGTGAGATTCTTAAAATAGATGGGGTGGGGCCCGGTTTGTGTCGGGTTTGGCCTACCTGCAAACACTCTCTTATTCTATTTCCTAAAAAATTTAGAGTAAAATGCCATTTTCGTCATACGAATTTCGTCTAAAGGTTTGTTTTTCCGCATCTGGATCCAAAAGTTATGAAATCTTGCCATTTTCATCTGTCTCGTTAACTCCATCCATTTTTTAACGTTAAGTCGGGGGTATTTTCGTCTTTTTAGACATTTTTTTGTGATGATTAAAGGGTTTGGGTGTGGAGAAAGTCAACAGAGGCGGATCCTTACAGTGTTTAGTATTTTAATAAAAATGTCTAAAAAGACGGAAATGCCCCTCATATAACGGAGAAAAATGGATGGAGTTAACGAGTCGGATGTAAATGGCAAGATTTAAAACCCTTTGGATCCAAACACGGAAGAACAAACCTTTGGACGATAGTCGCAAACCTGGCCAAACCAGGGACGAAAATGGCATTTTACTCAAAGTTCTATAATTAATGACTGTGTTAAGTGTTGTTGATAAAGATTTTAAGTATTTACTCAAAGTTTTATAATTTATGACTGCGTTAAGTGTTGTTGCTAAAGATTTTAAATACATCAAGAATCTAGAATGAGGATACATTTGAACATGTTTCGTACGACTTTCCATCCATCTGACCCTTTTCCTTTATAACTAAATCTTTTAGCTAATTCATTTGGCACATTTGAGATCATACATAACCAAAATCGACCCATTTGTGTACTTCTTTTGGTTGCAGCATACATCCCTGAGCCCAGATCGCAAACTCATAGCTGTAGTTGGTGATCATCTTGATGGATTGCTTGTAGACTCTTCAAGTGGAAAGGCAAGAACTTGAGGATATAAATATATTATTTTTATTTTGTTTATTTACTTTTTTAAATAATGACAGACGGCTGCCACAATAGAAGGCCACCGGGACTACTCATTTGCATCTGCATGGCACCCAGATGGCAGAATCCTTGCTACAGGCAATCAAGACAAGACTTGTAGAGTATGGGATTTAAGAAATCTTTCAAACCCGGTTTCGTTTCTTAAAGGCAACATGGGCGCGGTTCGATCAGTTCGCTTTTCATCAGACGGACAGTTTTTGGTGGTTGCAGAACCTGCAGATTTTGTTCATGTTTATAATACCAACTTAAACTATGAAGAAAGGCAAGAAATTGATTTCTTTGGGGAAATAGCTGGTGTTTCTCTTAGTCCTGATGATGAAGCGCTTTACATTGGAGTGTGGGACCGGACTTATCACAGCTTGCTACAGTTCAACAAATGACACAGGACCCTGTTTCTTGATTTGTTTGTGTTGTAGTTTCTATTTTCTAATAGTTGTCATAAAATAAGTCAAGTTGTTTGTATAGTGAAAATGTGTGTAAGTTGAGAAAGGCTTGTTGACTGTGTTGGGACAAATATGTTGTTGGTTTTAAATGTCAAATTATGGTTGGGTTATGCTGCCATTGATACCAACTTTGTTTCAAGGTTTGGTTAGTTGTCTTTTTTGATGTCTCTTGTTCCTCAATAACTGGAAAATATCAGTTATGGGTTCCCGACGAAACCAAACAAGGACCGGAACAGGCTATGTCTAATTTGGTTCTCTGTTCTGTAATTTCTAAAAAACTGATTCTTGTTTCAGTTAGGTCTAGAATCAGCATGGTTATCGGAATCAGTCTGGTCTAACGTTGACCAGATGGACATGCTTATGGACATGAATCGAATATGATTGTAATGTAACACAAATAAAACTGATGTATTATTGCGACACGCATATAACTACTGAGATTACCAAGCCATATGCAAGTGCCCAAGTTGGTCCCCATTTTCATTGTATCTATTTTAAACCTGATTATTAAGATCAAAATTTTTCTTTTTTAAATTGATGATGATGTTTTAGCAGCATTCAAAGCATCCATTACTATCATATGACAACTCCCCATGTTCTTGGATGCTGCTCATAACAAGAATCTAGCAAACAGAAAGTATCACTAAACAGTGATGGCCACGGCTCATATGTCCATTTCTTAATGATCTTGAAAACCTCAATCTTTTGCATAACCAACTCAGGGAAGATAAAGTTCCTTGATTTAACCAAAACTTATTATCGATACCTTTTCTTGAAGATCGGGTACCCTTATGGAACAACCTTAACTGCCTGTTCCTAATTCACTTTCTCAATCTGCCATTCTAGATCATTTTAATCTTTACGAAACCTCGTTTTGGGATCAAAATGTTGGATCTTTCACATAATGCACTAACCAATAACACATCCTACAGCAAAGATCTTTGGAGGGTAATTTGGACATTTTGCTCAATCAGCTGTCCTGATCTCCCGTGGCCTTGTATGTCAGAAGTGATTCTTATATTACACATCATCAAGACCCCTTAATCCGCATAAACCGTCTTGATTTCCATAGGCCTTCTATGGCAGAAATATCAACATGTTAAAATTTACTAACATGTTGACCGCTGAGTCATTGTTATTTTGACACTGTAACAGTTGAGATTACCTTAATTTGATTTTTTTTCTTTTTGCAGAAATGATTACCTTAGATCAAATTTGGTACTTTGATCATTCTTTTATTTACCTAACAAAACTTGGTTACCGCTTTATGGAATCAGCCCTTCCCAAAATCATACCGTTGAACATACAAAGATTTCTTGCAACTAAACCTTGCAAAACAGGCGGGTTGGGTCAAACAAATTGTTATAAAAAGTACCAATTTTGGTTCAGGTCAAAACGGATTGTTTTTGGAAGAAAAAAAAAAATATCAAAATGGGTTCACCCGCTATATTTGTTTTTATGGCGGCTAGTGGTGGATGACGGTCGCGATGGCGGTGCTGGTGCCTTGGTGGCGGTGAGGCAGTGGGAGTTGCTGCCATTTGAAGCCCGTTCTAAGTTAACAAGTTTTGTAAGAGTGGTCTATTTTGACCCAATGTATATTTGAGTAGACCCAAATGAACCCATAAGTAAACAAAATTACCTAAAGCAACCCATTTCCGTAAGAACCGAGTCATATACCAGGTCTGCTTGTAATCATGCATGCTTATAGGTTACTAAAAATATATCAAACATGATGAAACATGAAAGCACCTTATATGTGAAATGATCAATGTTTATACATGTTAAATTTGAATACTAGACATTTTAAATAAGAAGAAAATACAGCTATTCTATTAATAAAAGAACTAACAGAATTTCTAAGTATTACAGTGTACATAATAAAAAAATGAAGAGGTATTGAAAGGGGAACACAACTACACAAGGCAACATAATTTGAAGCCTAGTATTGCTTATTTAAATGAATTATAAGCTAAACATATAAGCTAAGTACACTAGATATGTAAACTTAATGAAGGAGATTATGGTTAAAAAATGAAAGATTAATAATCTGACGGTAATCTTACTGATTGTATCCTGTGGATGTTTGATAATATGTTCACTTGAGAAAGAACTTCCATATTTCTGTGTCTGTCACTACTTTAATTAAATGAGCTCCAAAAATACCGTCTTCATCTACAAGACTCCTCAACTGCCGAGCTGTGTTGTTGAAGCCAACATAATGTCTTTTTGTGGCAACAAATAATACTCCATAAGGAGGCTTCAAGCACTGCATGAAAGACGACCCACGAAGAATTTTTTGCAATCAAAATTAGGATATATTTGAGTATTATAATAGTCATATTGTAATAGGTACGAACTTAAGGGAATCATATTGTAAAAAGTAAAGTACATAGACGGTCCCTCTGGCTTATCAAAATTTTGGATTTGGTCCCTAGCTTTCCAAAAGTACACGAATGGTCCTTGTGGTTTGCACTTTGTAACGCATTTAGTTCCCTGTTTTTTCGAAAAGTACATAGATGGTCCTTGTGGTTTGCACTTTGTAACGCCTTAAGTCCCTAACTTGGACCTGCTAAAACCTTTAGGTTTGTTGGCTATGGACTAAATGCGTTACAAAGTGCAAACCACAGGGACCATCCATATACTTTTGGGAAGGTAGAGACCAAATCCAAAAATTTTATAAACCACAGGACCATCCGTGTACTTTATGGTGTCTTAATGTAAATATATTATGATCTATAGCATTAAGGACTCGTAAACCTATTTTACAATAATAACTCTTTCCATCTTACTGGGATCTAGGAGTTCTAGTATAAACCACTACTCGACTAGCAAGTAGCAACTCTAGAAGACAAAGGGGCATCTACTAACTGAATGATTAACTAAAGGTGGCAATTTCTACCATTTACTTATGAATGTGTTCACTTGGTTATGTTTAATCTTTAATGGGTTAAATAGTTAAAATGAAAAAAAAAATAACTTAAGAGGAAACAGGTCAAAGATCGCCCAGACTGTATGCTTTTAATGCATAAAACTTCGTAGATCATTTTATTTATAAATGAGATAAGTAACGAAACAATATGATTCTTAAAGTGATAGAAAGTAACAAAACTAACCTTTTTAATTAGTGCATACAGTTTTCTCAAAGAAGTTGTTGAATGTGGAATAACAGTCATCAATATGACATCATATCCTCCACCAATATCTGCATCATTAGCACTCTCCCACACTCTGCTTGCAGAAATCCTCCTTGATTGCCTGGCGGAACTTTCCCGACCATTGATGCTACCATCATGACTACTATACGTATCCATAAAATCATCCTCTGAGAAGCTAAGGTTCATTGTTGGTGAAACTTCTAGAACATTCTTCTTCACAGTAGACAAGACTCCAGAAAGTTCTTCCCATTCTCCAGCGTAAAAGTGAACCATAGGAGAAAGAATTTGCCTTGATGGAGTAACGGGAGTTTCGGGCTGCATGCTCTGTCTTTCCCGAGCCTGCTCAAGATTGGCCATAACATTTGGGATTGTTGTGCATCGTATAGTTTCTGCACTCAAATCTTGAAAGTGTACCGTTGAAGCTCCCTGCAATGTGTTACAAAGTTGATTAAACTTTAATGTTAAGATTTCAAGTGCTAATCACACAGACACCCAACGAAGATACGAGAAAGTGAAGAATTAAGATTTGGTAGAATGACAGGTGTGGTAACGGGTTCGGGTTGAACCACAGTGCCGGGTTGAGTTGACTTGCCAACACATTTTTGTCCATTTTTTAATGGGTTAACCATGATTACAAAAGTAATTGCAGTATTAATCTGAATCTTCAAATAAGCCAGTCAGGAGGTTCTATGCACTAAATATTCAACCAATCTTCAACGCATTTGGCCCATTTGACATTTCCCCCTATAGCTAACTTTTTAGATTCGACCCGTTACAGATATAACACAACCCAAATCTACCCAATGGGTCAAACTTGGCACCCGGAAAAATTGACAAGAATAAGAGCACAACTGATGTACCTTCAGACAAGCAAAGATCCCTGGGACTCCATAGCCGCAACTAAGCTGGAAAAACAGAAAAGGGAAGAATGATCAATTCATAATAGTGTACCAAAAGGAATAGTTTATAAAATACACCATGGTTTATAGGGTAAAAAGTAAATAATGTAATGTTACAGAATCAAAACCGTCTAAATCCATGTTATTCAAAATGCCCAATGTACATGTTAAGGGTTACAAAAAAAAATAGAGAGAGATGAAAGCTAAGCCTCTGATATTGTTTTTAGCAAAAAAACCAGAATATACCTCAAGCACCCTTTTGCCTCGAAAGCTTAACTGTCCGTCCTTAATCTCATGCTTGAGAACATTAACAAGATCCAACGAGCTGTCCCAGGATTTCAAAGATGCTGCAAAAATATCAAGTTAGATTCTAGAAACTCAAATATAGTAGAAAACATGACCAAAGTAAACAATAAATCTCCACGTTGCTGCAGAATTAGGTGCGGTTGAAAGATTAAAAGATGGTGCAAGATTGCTTAGTGCTTACCTTCAGGTTTTGATGGAATCAACTCTGAATCTATTATATCTGAGACACTAACCCTTCCCTGCATAGAAATTCAGGGGAATCATTAATCACTACCATACACGCGTATGCTTAAAATTAAGAGTAAAATGCCATTTTCGTCCCTGAGGTTTGGCCAGTTTTGCGACTTTCGTCCAAAGGTTTGTTTTTTCGCATCTGGATCCATTTTTCTCCAGTTTTGCAACATTTCAAACCTTTTGGATCCAGATGCGAAAAAACACACCTTTGGACGAAAGTCGCAAAACTGACTAAACCTCAGGGACGAAAGTCGCAAAACTGACTAAACCTCAGGGACGAAAATGGCATTTTACTCTAAAATTAATGTATTAAGCAGATCAGTAACCAACCACAAATTTGATCTGTATGCATTCGATATACAAAAAGGTCAAAAAAATAATGTATTAAGCAGATCAGTAACCAACCACAAATCTGATCCATATGCATTCGATATACAAAGGGTCAAAACAAACTCGACTTGATTACTATCTCAACATACATTTAATCACATTCATGTAACATTATGTATGACTTATAGAAAAGACTTATAAAGAAATAGCACAGACAGAAAACACCTTGTCCAAGTACTGGAAGCCAATTTCTAAAGTAAAAAGGTAGTCATGATATCTTTACACAATACCACACACACAAAAACATATGTAACAATAACCCATGGGATTTCTTCTTTCATCCCAATGTAATCATTCAATCATCTGGTCCACCAGTATCAAGAACCTAACTAATGAGAAACTAATAGACAACATACGAGGAGAAATAATGTACCTTGAGGAGGTTAACTCCTTGCCAATCCATGTTCTCCCCAGCATATCTGTAGGGATGTCCCATCTGCACAGAGGGGAATGATATGTACTTGAATATTTAGAATAACAGGAAGTTATGTTAAGCACATACTTTAAACCTGAAAGTAAAGAAAGTACCTTAGAGGGTATAATTTCAACAGCTGGTGAAGGCAGATGCGTCTCCTTATCCGATGCAAGGGACATACTATTACCTACCCGATCATGGGGCACCAAGCCAGGCAAGCATTGTGTAAACAATGATGGTGCACGCATTCTACACAAATACTATGATATTTGAATCCTTTTTGAAGAAACACCTGTAAGCACCAGCACTTGACCATGATCAGGTTATATAGAAGCATTAACAAAAGTAAATTCAACGAATAAATTCATCATACATAAACCCTAGTCCTGGTACTTGGTAGACAATAAATTGGGGTTTAAGCTCTTCCAAAATCAACTTTTCGATCAGTCAATTTCTCTAATAGATAAATTCAACAAAATCTTGAATGAAACAAACAGAATTATCATAAGTAGACTTTAAGCTCTTCCAAATTCAACTTTTCAACCACTCAATTTCACTAGCAGATAAATTCAACATACATAAACCAATCAATCAATCAATCATCAACCCATAACTAAACAAAATCTCGAACGAAACAAACAGACTCATCAAAATTGGGATTTAAGCTCTTCTGAAATCAACTTTTCAGTCGGTCAGTTTCACTAAAAGATAAATTCAACATGCATAAACCGTTCAATCAATCATCAAGCCACAGCTAAACAAAATCTCGAACGAAACAAACAGAAAAAATCAGGGTTTAAGCTCTTCCGAAATCAACTTTTCAGTCAGTCAACTTCACTAAAAGATAAATTCAACATACATAAACCGATAATCAGTCATCAAACCATAACTAAACAAAATCTCGAACGAAACAAACAGAATTATCAAAATTAGGGTTTAAGCTCTTCCTAAATCAACTTCTCACTAAGTCAATTTCACTAAGGGGGTGTTTGTTTTTTGTGAAAAGTACTTCTGGACCTCTTATGTCTGCCCCACGCAGACGACGCGCAGACGTATAAGTCCGCAGAGTGTTTGGTTTTTGGAAGTGATTTCATTAAAAAAGGTCTTCTAGACCTCTTCTCCAAGAAGATATGGACTCCCCTCTTCTCATCTCCTTCTTCTTCTACTCATTCAAAACAAGACTTCTCAAAACCCTAGTCTCCAAAACATTAAGCTGTTTGGCTAAGCTTTTCAAAATGACTTATTTGCTTATTTGCTTTTCTGAAAAGCAAATAAGTCAATAAGCTGTTTTGAAAAGCTTTAAAATGGAGCTTTTCAAAATGACTTATTTGCTTATTTGCTTTTCAGAAGGCAAATAAGCAAATAAGTCATTTTGAAAAGCTTAGCCAAACAGCCCCATTACTAACGCTTCCAAGTTTCAAACACCATGGAACCGGAAAAATTACCGACCACCACAATATGCACAGTCGTCTCCATTGACCACACCGACTTACACTACACAGACTGCTCTCTCTGTGAACGAATCTCCCGGACTCCTTAACTCGCTGCAACCACTGCCCCGGTTCCGGTTCTGGTTCTACATCTAAACGCCTCTTTCGAGTCCTCATGTCTGTAGCCACCGACACCAACGTGTTCGTGGTGGTCCTGTTGACCGTGCTGCTAGGGTTCTGTTCGGTTGTTCTGCTCATGATTTCTTCAGTTTCACCAACACTCATCCTTTCTCTGGTCCAGTAGTAATTTTCAATTATTAATTTATTGGTTTATATGCACAGTTTGTATTGACCCATTTTGGGATTGGTTTATATGCACAGTTTGTATTGACCCATTTTGGGGTTTTTATTTTTTTAAATCTGCAGTGTTTTATTTTAAGGCTTAAAAACAAACAGTCTTCTTCCCACATATTGCAGAGGTTTGGTCCACCTCTTCTCGTGCAGACATCTGCAGATGTGGTCCGCAGACTGTAGACCTTTTGCATCTAAAAAAACAAACACCACCTAACAGATAAACTCAACATACATAAACCGATCAATCAATCATCAAACCCTAACTAAACAAAATCTCAAAGAAAACACGCATAATCATCAAAATGATGCGAATAACAAACAGAAACATACCAACAATCAGCCAACTGAATCACAATCCTTCGATACAAAATCACACGGTCAATCAATCATCAAACCATAACTAAACAAAATCTCGAACGAAACAAACAGAATTATCAAAATGGGTTTAAGCTCTTCCTAAATCAACTTCTCACTCAGTCGATTTCACTAATACATAAACTCAACATCCGTAAACCGATTAATCAATCATCAAACCCTAACTAAACAAAATCTCAAAAAAAACACGCATAGTTATCAAAATAGATGCCGCTAACAAACAAAACATACAAAAACAACATTTTCATTCGGTCAGTTTCACTAACAGATAAATTCAACATACATAAACCGATCAATCAATCATCAAACCCTAACTAAACAAAACCTCAAAACAAACACGCATAATCATCAAAATTGATGCGATTAACGACCAGAAACATGCCGAAACAACAATCAGCGAGCTGAATCACGATCCTTAGATGCAAAATCACTACTAATTCAACAAATGAACACAAAATCTAAAACAAACACGCATAATAATCAAAATTGACGCGATTAACGAACAGAAACATACCGAAACAACAATCAGCGAACTGAATCACGATCCTTCGATGAAAAATCACTACGAACTTAACAAATGAACACAAAATCTCAAAAAAAACAAGCATAATCATCAAAATTGACGCGATTAACGAGCAGAAACTTACCGAAACAACAATCAGCAAACAGTATCACGATCCTTCAACGCGAAATCACGACGAATTCAACGAATGAATGAAAATAAACAATAAATAATAGTTGTAATTGAACATTGACATTTTAGGGTTTATATTCAAAGGTCAAAAGAAATCGAAGAACTGAAGCTTCCGTATACAGACTTGCGTTTACGAGTGGCAGCTGTGTGAATAATATATTTTAGTGACGATTAAGTCCTTTTGACTGTTTCAAATTTGAGAAGGAGTCAACGCGGTGAGGGTTGGTTTCGGCGTAGATTAAGAGGAAACGTGAGGGTAATATGGACCATAAGTTTTGCGGTTGGTTGGTTGATGACCTCGTGGTTCTTGCTGCTGGTAAACGGGAAATTCCGTTGTCTTGGTCACGTGCGTCACACGGGATTCTTGTGGTTGGTAAAAATAATTATTGAGTTTGAATAATAATTAGTTTTTAAAAAATATAAATAATAATTAATGGATAAAAGTATAAAGGGACGGTTAATACTCGGGATGAGGCTTTTTTACCGAATATTGGTATCATGTCATATTGGTTCCGCCTAAACACCACAAGAGTAATGATAACAGTATTTGTTTTAACGATAATGGTATTGATATTTTTTGGTATTCGGTATTTTCAAAGGTACTCTGATCGACCAGTCATCATTGGTGCGGTATTCGGTTTAGAGGTTAGCTCGATTTCAATTTTGGTAATTTACAGTACAATATCGGTTTGGTGTGGTGCCATAACCAATCTCATCTCTATTTGATACAAGGTTTATTATATATCCTTACAATTACAAAGGAGATGTTCAGTACTTATATTATTATTATATTCAAAATGCTTTTAAAATCATAAATTTGTACATTAGCTGTAATAATATTTAAAAAAAAATCCTTTTAATTTTTTCAGAATGATTTTTGAAATTCATACTAGCTCGGTTAGTTATGATTGCTCATGTAGAAAACTAAACTTTTGTGTTGAATTTCTGCTAGCTAGACAATTTTTTTCCTTTTTTATGTGTTTGTATCTGATTTAAAGTTTCAGGTTAAATAAATAATTTGTTGTATAAAGTTATATTATATCCATATGTTAAACCCTTCTTAAATTTCGTGTATTATTTCTTATACTCCATTTAACCTATTTATACTTATATTTAAAATTCTAAATTGTTAAATGGGTTAAATATACAATTTAGTTTAGAATTTTAAATATAAGTATAAATAGTTTCAAGATGTTATGAATATGTTAGTTTTTAATCCATGCCTTTCATAATCATTTAGGAACTTTTCTAAAGAATAATATATTTTCAAGAAGATGGAACATGAACATTCGTAATTTTTTTTATATACATTGACATGATGTATATAATGGTGTCTAATTATACATTGTAGGAATGAGAGTAGCATTTGTGTAATGTGTCCAAGTATAAGATATAATGTTTTAAGATAACTTATATAAAAATAATTTTGTTTTAGTGAATTCAAGAGAAAACTGAGATGACACCATGCATTCTGAGAAAAACTATGGAAAAGAGGGGAAAAACTGATATGGCGTTGATGTAGCACTCGAGGAAACTGGGACAACTCCCTCCTCCCTTATTAGAAGAATATTGAAGCAGATGGGCGATTGATGAGAATATGTTGGAAATGACAATATATTTTGTTTGGTTTGAATGAAAGGAAGACGAAGAAAAAAATTCTTACACGTCTTTGTCTTTTTTTTAACGACGGGATATGATATAAAAAACAAGGCAGCAACTAGCAAGAAACTAGCAGCACCAGCAAACAACACCAAAAGACCACATACAAACACCACAAATAGTATCTTAAACATGTTTAGGAATGTTTATTTACGCAAGTCGGACCACTCTACTACTCTAGGGCTTGCATTTTCGATGGATTCTTCACCCATAGATAAATATGAGATCATTCATAGTCTTTCATATGCACCAACATGCCGATCGGAAAATTGCTTGCACCAGTCTCTTTGGTTAGTACTTGGTACTCCCACAATCAGTGGAATAGATGGAGAACTCTATAACGCACCCTTAAACAAAGGCATTGTGATCGTGACAAAGAGCATAATGTGGCATTCGATGATACACTTTGCATCATCGTGAGCGGCTCGAGAGCCAACTTTCTATATTCGACGGTAATTTGCAAACCTATTGGTCTTGCATAATCATATATATGGTCGACACTAAACAAACACCATTGACATACTATACAGACGCCATTGATGATTTTGTTAACATAATAAGCGTTTTATATAATCACATCAACGGAGAAACAGTTTCCTATGTAACGGGCTCAAACCTATGCAAGATTTTAGACCCACTGAAGTTGATATGACACTGGGTTCTATTAATGTAGACCTATGGTTTGGCTAAGAAGGGCTCAAACCTGCAATAGCATATGAGCATTATAAACAAGTTTTTCTATAAACTAACAACAAACCCCACTTTAAGTTGCATAAATAATCCACAATCACTTCAATTCAAAAGAACAATGGTCAATCTACATCTTTAACCACGAAACAGTCACCAAAACAAACCACCATGCACCATGCATCTAACCACAACATCTATATACACCCAGCACCTTCAAACAAACCAGACCCTTGATATCTGCTTCAAGATGTAGTCAACTTCAACCAACCGCAGATGATTATTGAGCCGTTATCAGTTATCACCGATTGTTGTGGCACATCTGGCAAGAAGTGACGTTCTTAGGATTCATATACGTGCATTGTTCACATGACCACCCAGTTGAATCGTCGGTTCGGCTTGTGGCCCCACCCCTGCTTGACCCTTTTCCCTTTGTTCCTTTTGTCTTGCTTGTTCCTGCAGCGTTCTTTGAACTACTTGTTTTGCTAGATGCTCCGTGTGCATCCACGTCTGCTAGACCGTTTTCTAGTGCTCTGACTAAGTTTTCAAAGTAGTTTTTTGTGACACTGTTATAATTGTAAAACAAAACATGTTTCAGCTATAGTAATTTGGTTAATAGCAGTAAAATGTAAGATACTTAATGTCCATTTGTACACAATAACTAGGCCTGTAAACGAACCGAACGAACACGAACATAGACATGTTCATGTTCGTTCATTTAACTTTAACCGAACACGAACATATAATCGAACACAATTTTTTGTTCGTGTTTGTTCATTAAGAAATTGGGCATGTTCGTGTTCGTTTATATTCGTTCATTTAAAGCCTAAACGAACATAAACGAGCACAAACGAACATAAACAAACATAATTAACATGATTTTGAACAAACATAAACGAACACAAATGAACGTAATTGAACAAATATAAACAAACACAACTTAATATTAGTGAACACAAACAAACAAGTCTAATATATTACAGTTTATCCAAAAACACATCTAAATTAGGGTTTTTATACTAGAAAACTCAATTACTAATTAGTTACATTTATATAAGTAGTTAGAAAACGTAATTTTCATATAAATATAACTATTTATGTATTTACTAAAATTTAAACGAACATAAAGGAACGTTCACGAACATAAATGAACGAATATAAACGAACGTTCACGAACATTAATGAACGAACACAAGGTGTGTTCATGTTCGTTTATTTAATTAAACGAACAAAACTTTTTGTTCGTGTTGTTCGTTTATTAAATAAACGAACTTCCCGCCAAACAAGTTCACGAACAGTTCATGAACGTTCGGTTCGTTTACAGGGCTAACAATAACACTGTTGCATCAACTACTTTGCCCATTTTCTAAAACAGGGTCATTTTTGTAAAGATCAGATCGGGTTGGGTTGCATTCAACCCATTTAACCAGTACCCCTTTTAGCAATCAATAAGAGTAAAATGCCATTTTCGTCCAAAGGTTTGTTTTTCCGCATCTGGATCCAAAAGATTTGAAATCTTGCCAATTTCATCCAACTCGTGAACTCCATCCATTTTTTCACGTTAAGTTAGGGTATTTTCATCTTTTTAGACATTCTTTGTGATGATTAAAGGGTTTGGGTGGAGAGAAAGTCAACACAGGTAAATCTTTATTTCTTATAGTGTTTTTTAATTTTAATAAAAAAAGTCTAAAAAGACAGAAATGCCCCTAATTTAACGAAATAAAATGGATGGAGTTAATGAGTTAGATGAAAATGGCAAGATTTCAAACCTTTTGGATCTAGATGAGGAAAAACAAACATTTGAACGAAAGTCGCTAGAGTGGCCAAACCTTAGGGACGAAAATGGTATTTTACTCAAAAAAATAATTATTTGACATATAAAACAAAACCAAAAACAACAAATTTAAAAAGTGTGCATGGGTCGATCCAAGATTATTTAATCATGACAAAAGGTTAGGGCAACAATTACCTAGTTAAACCAGCTAGCTTTGTTCTGAAATTATTAAACTCGTCTTTAGAGCCATCTTCGTTGAGGTACGTATTTAATTCCTTCTCTGCACATTGATGAAGCCTTTCTAAACCAGCCTCTGCTTCACCTGCGATAAACAATTTAACCCGAAAACTGTTACCTAATGAAAACATTATTGAACTTTTTTCTTTCTATACAAGTGTACAATATGGGAATCTCTGCGTACCTTGTAAGTACTCGAAAAACTGTCTCTTTGCATGTTCTTGCTCAGGTAGGTAATACCCGTACGCGTAGGTCCACTTTAATACTCGCCTGCATTCAACTATCTGCAATAGAAAAACACAAACATAGATACGGAAAGCACAGAAACGTTAGAAGTCGATCTTTAATGCATACAACTTCTTAAAATCACTTTATTCGAACATATAGTATCATGATTATAACTATATTGTATTTGCAAATTCGGCTGGGCCTTGCAGTTTCAATCGCGAAAAAGATACTTCAACCCAACCCCGTTTTGACACGTTAACCTTTATAACATCCTCCAAATTACTACTTAAATTAAGATAAAAATCATGAGTACAGATTTAAAAAAGAAAGAAAACAGGTTTGGAAATTTAAGATTATGTAAGTGAACAAAAAATATTGTAAAAAACATTAAAAAAACTTAAGATTTAATATGTAAGCATACCTGCAACCAAGCTTCTATAATGAATTTCAATTGTGTCTCAGGTTGGCACTGCTTCTCACTAAGTTTTGCAAGCTGAAAGAACAATATGCGGAAAACGAGACAATTTTAAAACACATATAGGCAAGAAATCCACCAACCACAATGAACACCAGTTTTTAATACTTTCTATGAACAAAACCCTGCAATGCATCTGTCCGTATAATTAACCATACATTTGTATTCTACTCTAGTACTTTACACTTGTATTCTCTATTCCAAGATACATAGGTGCAGAGTGCTGATATTTAAAGTGCAAACTAAGAACAATCGGTAAATATCAACTTACATGAACTGTTTGCATCTGATTCAAGTCCGCAAGCGCTTTTTGCCTCGACTGTCATTGTGAAAGTTAAAAAAATGTCATATATCATACACATAAATCCACCTTAGATTTTTAAAAATAAAAAATAAAAAAAAAGCATTCATTTTAAATAGCAAAATATATACAACTGTAAGCACAGAACACACACACATATATAGAGGCTGGTTAACGTACAAGACCACCTCATCGTGCGATGCGTACGCAAGCATCTCAACCGCACATCTGATCTAATCTAGGCCTTCAATTGAATGTGGTGGCACAATAGTAATTAACTTTGCATAAGTACGCACGTTATTGCATAATTACAGACGTTATAATACATAATTACGCACGTAATTACGCATGGGTTGGGTTAAACCCTAATTACGCACTTTATTTGCATAATTACGCATGGGTTGGGTTAACCCTAATTACGCACGTTATTTGGTGGTCGCGTACCATCGCACGTTAAGAGCCTTTTGTATTTCAAACTTCCTCTCTCTCTATATATATGTATATAAATATATGTGTGTATGCATTTTTAACAGCAAATTTTTACGCCTGAACACATTCGTGTGTGTGTATGTGTATATGTATATGTATATGGCGTTGATAAACATGAAAATGAATAGCATGCGATGAAGATAGGTCAAAACATCATTTATACAGGTCAACCATGACACAGATTACAACTATCCCCATGTGGTCAAACAATAAGAAGAATACTGATTGACCAATTTGTACAATGAGCTTACCGATTGGTTTGTAGCCCAGCGTTCATAATAGTGAGTGTATCGCTCTAGAGAATTCTTTGCCATCTCTCTTCGACGTTCGGATTCATCATACTGCAAGTGAAAATGGAAATACAATATGTTAAGAATTAAGATCAACTGTTGAGACTTCAATAAAAAAAATGAAAATCCTTTAATTTGCATCTAGATATGATCAATTTCATTACAGCTCCCTCTTGCTTTGCAGACTCGTAACGATTGCAAGCATAAAAGCCACCGGTTCTCTCTCCATGATCCGACCATTGCCCAAGGCACAACCTACAAGTACAATTTTTTTAAAGAATATATATCAATTATCGATTAACCCTCATCTTTAAGTAAGTTACACATTCACTTCTAGCTTTTAATAATTAACAACTTTGACCCTCCAACCTTATCTACTTAATAACTTGACACCTCCTTTTGTTTAAATTACTTTTACAACTTTACACCGCAACATGCAACACATTATTACACTTTTTTATGTATGCCTAACCACATTTATGTCTAAATTATTTTTACAACTCTACACCACTGTCCAAATTTCTTTTATGATTTTAAACCGCCATAGTTATTAAAGACACTAGGCGCATAGGCCTCGCCTGGGGCCTAGGCGCAAAGCGCAAAAAAAGCGAGAGCCTAAGAAAAATAAAGAGCATAATGAAAAAAATAAAGAAAAAATATGTTATTTATTAGAAAAGAATACTATTCTTCAAATAAAATAAACAAAGTCTATTATGTAACACTTTATATCATCTAATTAGTACCGAAGTAGTGTATTAGTGTAGAAAAGTAGGTTTCCTAGAATAAAAAGTAGAAATTTGGCTAGGATCGTTTTCGGAATTTAAAGAATTTGGCCGGAAGCTCTCTGAAATCTAGGAATCTCGCCGGAATGTCCGCCTGAACCGTCACCTAGAGAATTAAAGCGCAATTTCCTCGACTTAAAGCGCAACTGCCTTGCCTCGCCTGAAAGATGGGCCTAGGCGCAAGAGGCGATGGCTTTTAACAACTCTGTAAATCGCAACGTCCGAGACATACTCTTTTTTATCTGTGTCTAATGAAGTTAATGTCACGAATATAACGTGCGTATTGAATTAGTATAACCTTCTAAATCATATTTGACACAAAGTGTCTATACAAATTTACACCTTTTGACAAAAAGGGTTTTGGGTCGAGTCAACCGAAAAATTTTGACCCATTTGACCCATTTCAACCCGTTAGCTAACATAAGAAACTAACTCTTACCAGCAAAATTCATATTTGCAAGGGGGATTGCAAGTCATGTGCATACAACCTTGATTCTTCTCAATTGGACGTTTACACTTCGGACAAGGCTTAGAATTAGCTAGAATCCTGAAATTCATCACATAAACATCAATATAATATCACAACATTCAAAAGATATGTGACATTCAAGTATTCAACAAATATAACATTTACCAGTTCATGTTTTCAGATTCTGCACTGTTTTTCATTATCCACTTCGACACGGTTTCACAGTCCACAGGGCGATGAGCTTCTTCTGTACACTACAATAATAACCAAAAAAGTTGTCATCTGTGAAGCATTAATATAGACTAATTTATATGCATCGTAAAGAGGATGGTCGATGGGGTTTCCCACAAACAAGGTAGCCCTTAATCTTTCACAAAATGTCATTTTTAGTCCCTTGGCCTTGACCTTTTCACTTCTCAATCTCAAACTTTTGATATGAAACACTATTAACCCTCATCTTTAAGTAAGTTACACATTCACTTCTAACTTTTGGTAATTGACAACTCTGACCCGCCAACCTTTCCTACTTAATAACTTGACACCTCATTTTATTTAACTTACTTTTGCGACTTTATACCGTAACGGGCGACACATTTGTATGCTTTTTTATCCATGCATAACCACGTTAACGTCTAAATTACTTGTACAACTTTACACCGCAACGTCCGAGGCATTATATTCTTTTCTAACTTTTGGTAATTTGACAACTTTGAACCCCCAACCTTTTCTACTAAATAACTTGACACCTCATTTTAATTAAATTGTTTTTACGACTTTACATTGGAAGCAGCCTCTCTATTACTACGGGGTAGAGGTAAGACTGTCTACATCTTACCCTCCTCAGACCTTACCTTTGCTTTGCTATTGATGGGATTTACTGAGTATGATGATGATGATGATTACGACTTTACATTGTAACGTGCGACACATTATTGAACTTATTTTCATCTATGCATAGCCACGTTAATGTCTAAATTACTTTTACGACTTTACACTGCTGTATAAATCTCTGTTGTTAAAAGCGATCGCCTGGTCTGCCTAGGCGACCTGGGCGACCATACACCGCTTTTGTCTCCTAGATAAAAAAGCAACGTTATTTTTTTTTAAAACCCTATCTTTTAAACAACCCAGATTATATTTACAGATAATTTTAAATCTTTTAGAATCATATCTCATCAAATCTGTATATGTTTTTAAAGATATTTTAAATTTCAAAAAGTTAAGAGATATATATTATCTTTATACAACATTCATTCATGTTCTGTATATAACAAATAAGACGTATCCACAGCATTCACAGTTCTTTGCTGGCAAAAAATACTACACGTATGTGTATGCTGCTGGAAAAGACAAGGCAATTGCTGTGGATGACGACTCCGACTCCGCTGATTTTTAAAGTTGAAGAACATTTGGTTTTGAATTTTATTTACTTTTTGAAGTCTGAACTTTATTGTTTTGAAGTCTTAACAGTTTTGGTTTTGGGATATTTTGGTGATTCATAATAATGTTGGTTTTATTTTAAGGTTTATGATATTTGAAAACTTTTGGAATTTGAGGATTTGGCTTTTTTCGGTTCAAAACTTTGTTTTTTTAATGTTTTTATTTGATTGCGCTTTTTTTTTCTCAGGCCCTCGCTTTTTTTGCGCTTCTCGCCTAGGCGAGAAGCGAGCCCTATGCGCCTGGAGTGCGCCTAGCGCATTTGATAACTATGGTATAAATTACTTTTACAACTTTTCAATGCAACGTCCAAGACACTATACTCTTTTTTATCTATATCTAATAATGTTAATGTTACAAACGTAACGTATGTAAGAAATCAAAACCGCGTAGTGTCATCATCATCACGCATGTAACAAAGTTACAAAGGGGATTTTGCCGCTGCAGCGCGCGGCACAGGTCAAAGTTCTAGTTTATTCATAAACTTGGTAAAAAAAGTAACACTCACATTCCAACAAAAGCTGTATGAGCAATGGCACGTTACATCATAGCTTCCACTTCCAAGATCAAACTCAATGGCACAGTCACAACCAGGAGCGGGGCACCACTTCGTCTGTCGATAAACAAAAAATATATATATAAGAATTTCTAAAGTCTAATGCTTTTTGTTGTGTAACTTCGATTGGTATCTTAATCACTTTGTGTATTTACTGAAAAAGAACACGTCAAATGTATACCTTTCTATTGTCCTCAATATAAGATCTAAGAAGGTAACGCCGATATTTCGTCTTATCTTCATCTGAAGTCAACTTGTTGACCATGTCCACACCGACAGCAGCACCACACGACGGAATGGGACATCTTAATGTCAAACATCCAGGACCATCATTGATAGATGTGCTAATGTAGGCTATACGAACCATAATACGTAAGAAATTATTATTCCAGTTGTAACCATATAATAAGATGAAAACTTGTAATATTAATCAAACCTGTCCAGCATGTATTACAAAAAGGGTGGCCACAAGCAGCGGTGCTGATCTTATCAAGTGAATATGATTCAAAGCAGATCCCACAAGGCAGCTTTAATATATATGAAGATAAGAGCAAAATCACATAACATGAGACAATATATGAAACTTTAAACGATAAAATTTAATCTATTTAACCGAACATACCTCTCCCCCTTTTGGTAGCTTAGTATCTGTCTTGTCCAACAAACCAACAGCTTTTCGAACTTTATCTTCATTAGCAAACCATGCTTCGTGAACATTGCTAACATTCCTGCAAGGTGCCAAATTTGTTCAGTTGGTGAACTATTCACACAAATATAAGAACTTACTCGCATTACCAATTATACGGGCGCAAAAGCATGCACGCGTAATCTCTTGAAACTGATAGAACTGAACAGATTCTAGTGATATCATCTTCTTGACGTTGGCGGATATCATCTTCTTTCAAGATGGTATAATTTTTCTGAAACGTAAAACAGATAATGTCATCAACAATGAAAGTTCAAGCATCAAACCATCAGTATCAATCTACCAATTATCCATTCTAATTCTTAAAGTCCCCAAAAAACAGCAAATTAATTTGCTGGAGCATTAAACAAACAGTGTGTTGCTAAAGAGACACCAACCCCATTAGTGTACACCAACCCACTTGCCACATCATTCAATCATGTCTGCACATCAAAGCTTGTCACATCATATGGGCCGTAAAATAGGATGAAAAACGTGGTCATACAGGCCGTATGGCTTTGTAAGTAGTCACATCAGTCATTTTGCGTCAGTCAACTACATCATACGGACCACATGATTTCGCCCTCATATGACCCATATGCCCATTTTTCGCCTATCATACGACCAATATGACCAATTTCCGCCTATCATACGACCCATATGACCAATTTTCGCCTGTCATACGACCAACATGACCAAGTTTTCGCCCTCTCATACGAGCCCGTATGACACGTGAGTGGTGCCCGGATAGCATGCCAATACCGTTTGTTTAGCGGCGGCCAACAAACAATGTAATCAAGAATAAATGTTCAATCCTCAACCCATCAATAACATCAATCAACCGATCATCTATTCCAATTCTTAAACAACACAAATTCACTAACAATCAAAAAAGATAACATCTTGACACATCATACACTCACAACAACATGAAATTCACCAATTCAATAGCAAAAAACACATCAAACAAAATCAACAACAATTTCCACAACTAACAAAATTCACCTGTTGCCGACTAACCAACACCTCATCATCCTCATCATCATTCTGCAAATACTCATAACCATCATCACCATCCTCATCACTATACATCGCATCACCGCTATAATAATCCTCCTCATAATAATCCACATCGTTCGCATCATGCATATCATCTTCCGAATCCATCGCAAACAAAACCCTAAAAAGTATCGGTGTGCAAACCTAGGGTTTTAGCCGGTACGATTATAAATTAATCGATCATACAAATTGGATAATATTCGAGAAGAATCGGCGATCGGTGGTGGTTAAATTGGGGGAAATGATTGTAAATTGTGCGATTTTAGGGTTTTGAATTACACAAGCAAAAAGCATGTAACAGGTTGAAATGAATATAGATTTTGTGTTGAATGTTGATTGTATGGATTCAATGTTTGATCGGATCGAGATTGATTGATGGATTTGAGATTTTGTTGTAGAAGTTCTTCCTTGTGAATTAGGGTAGGCTTTGTGGTGTGGAATACACCATGTCAATTTATACATACAAGTTATGTTATTTTTTCTGTAACCCAAATTGGACATAACCCAAGTTTGCTAATTGTATAAGGGTATAATGTCAATGGGTTGAGATCCTGTACAAACAGTGCTAATTATAAGAACCGTAAGAACAGATCTGAACCATTGTTAATTTAAATCAAGGGTTGATATTGATTATAAATAAAACTCTTATAATTAAAAATTACTACTAACAAATTAGGGGTAATTTTGTAAAATTGCTAGTCATTTGACCATTTTCTATTAAATACAAATTCCACCAAGGTTTTTTAAACTAAAATAACTTTTATATACTTCATTATTTTTTTTAAAAATATATACCATAAAATCGAGTATTTTTTTATCTTTAATATGAGTACCATATTGCTATACCTTTTTGTATTTATAAAAGTGTTTTTTAAAAAAAGTTAACAAAAGGTGTTTTATATTTGTGCTAATAAGGTGCTGATTATGTGTTAATTACAAAATAATACAAACAAACACCAAAAGTAGATATAATCAGCACATCTGGTGTGCTGATAATGGAGAACGATTGAAGATGTTGTGCTAATGTCGTTTATGTTGATAATGGAGAACGATTCGAGAACGATGTGCTGATAATGAAGAACGATTAATGATGTTGTGCTAATTATATAGTGTTGTGCTGATTATATTTTTTGTAATTATTTTTAATTAGTTATAAATAAATATGGTCAAAAAGTCTAAATTACCCCTAAGCTAATTTTTTATTGATGGACACTTGTCAATTATGTATTGGTTCTTATGGTTCTTACAAACTTAAGTGTTTGTATTTGATCCCATTCCTAATGTCAATTTACGTCTACGTGGTTTACACCAAAACGCAAATACAACCCTCATTTGAAAAATGCAACAATCAAGTCTCCGTGGTTGTTAATTGCGTTCAATAACGTCCCTCGTTATATTTTCCCAATTATTTTCCCTTTATTTAATTAATATCGTAAAGGGAAATATGGTAAATTCACCAAAAGGTAACCCTTCTCAACCCTTTTAATCCCCTAGCTTCCTTTAGAAGCACAAATTCACCCCCCCCCCCACCCTTCTTAACTCACCGACGATAATTCCATCAAAAGACAACCGTAAATCCGGCGCTCCAAGACAACGATGAGGCAATACGCCGTAATTTTGTTTACATTCCATGTGATCGGTACGACAGTTTTCTTAATTTTGAATTTAATCTATTATTTCGATATGTGTGCCCACCGTATAATCTGAAATGTGGGTTGCTTTTCTTCGAATTACAGTCGAAATTCGTGTGCATGTGACTCGACGCCTGATTAGGATCCAATACCGGGTCCTTTTGAGGAGTGGAAGAGGGTTTAGGATAGAGCTCTGTTTTAGCCGCCGACCATGAATCCGATGGTGGTTGGATGGTTGTACATATTATATATTTAACTATTAGGATAACTATAAAACTTCAAAAGGGTTAATTTTGGACTGATTCCTGATCATTTATGGGTTTTTGGTGTTTATGATCAGGGTTTACCCTTCTTTTGTATGCCTATTAACTTAAACTGTTATGTATCCTTATTAACTTAGACTATGTATGCTAATTGTGGTCTGATTAGATATTCAGTTCATTGTGTTAGAATGGACATTTGTCTTAGTTGTGCATTAGATTATGTTTCAGTTGTTGGTGTTTGAACAGATTAGCATTAGGTTCAGTTTCAGTTGTTGTTGTTTGAACAGATTATAAGTTGTGCATTAGCTTCAGTTTCAGTTGTTGTTTGAACGGATTATAAATTGTGCATTAGGTTTATTTTGAGTTGTTGTTTGAACAGATTATAGGTTGTGCATCAGTTTCAGTTTCAGTTGGACATTTTAATTTAGTTGTGCATTAGATCTGATTAGATAGTCAGTATGTTTGAACATCTTATAAGTTGAATAGGCATCATAACCTTGTTGCATTCAGCTTGTTGTATTCAGTTGCATTCAGCTTGTTGCATTCAGTTCAGATTATAGGTTCACTTGTGTTTTAAGTTCAGATTGTAAGTTGAACAGGTATCATAAGCTTGTTGTAATCAGCTCATTTTGAGTTGTTGTTATTGTTCATGTTATAACTGCATTTCACAACCTTGTCAAGTTCAAACAGGTTCAACATTTACTTTTAGTTGTTGATGTTGTTGTTGTTGTTGATGTTATAACCACATTACAATTCACACTACTTGAAGTGGTTGATTTCTTGTTGTTGTGGTTGCTGATCTATTACTAGATTAGGGTGATTTGTAAGTAGATTAAGAAACCTTTTGAATATGGAGGGAATTTAAGAAATTTTACAACAGGGAGCGAAATGGTCATGAAAGTTTTTAGGGTAATTTAGTCTTTTCACAATATTTAAACCAGGAAAATATAATGAGGGACGTTATTGAACGCAATCAATAACCACAGGGACTTGACTGTTGCGTTTTTTTTTTTCAAATGAGGGTTGTTCATGCGTTTTGGTGTAAACCACAGGGACGTAAATTGACATTTACTCTAAATGTTTATATAGGGAGGTCGGTATGTAACCGGTAACCGATGATATGTTGAGAACTGTGTTGATTGTAGTGCACCGCGTTTTATGTGGTATGCGAGAAAAGGAAATAGGATGTGTGTTTTCTAAAATTTGGTTATTGTTCTGAGGTTTTCGTATTGTCGTATGGCTGTCAGAAGAAGAAATCAAACTATCGAGATGTATGAATGTGTTTAGTCGTTCGATAATGGTGTGTTTGCAAGTATCAGGTCGGTTTATCTTCATTCTTTAGTTTTATTTGTGTTGTATTTGGTGACAGTTGATAATGAGATTTCCATTGAGTGCTTAATTGTTCTTCAATTCTCACTTCACATTCACTGTTAGGTCGTCTACCAAAAGTTGCTTTTTATATTTATCTAGACGAGTAGAGATCACAATGTGCGAACTTATATCTAAGATTGTAGAGATTATCACACCTCAGCCGATGGCGGAAACATCGAGGCGGGATGAACAAGATTGCTCAAAACGTCATAACATTATATTTGTGACAATAAATTAAGATTTCAAATTTCATTTCATTTCATAACTTCCAAAGATACATTGTCTCAAAAAGAAATTACAACAACTTGGGATCAACATGACTAAACACAAAAAGAAATATATAAACAAAATTCGGGTGCGTTAATTTCCACCCTAAGTTGATTTCTCGAGCATCGTCATATATTTCCTGTAACATGTATATAAAGTATTCGTCAACGTAAAAAGATTGGTGAGCATACAAGTTTTATCTACATAGAATAAGTATAAAAATATGTCTGAAATCCACATGCTGATTGTACAATAGGTTAAATGAACATACTAGCATGCATCAACTATAAATCAAACCAAAGTGTCCACTAGCGTAATCTTATCACCGAAGTGAATAAGACTGTATTGATTAAATACTTCACTTCCACCTCCGGTCCTCTGCAACCCATCGCCCACCAAATACTTCACCTCCACAGACGGCCACTCATCGAAAAACCTGCAACCCCGCACCCACTGATCAAACCCTTGCAACCCGCACCACCACATTCACACCACCAATCGAAGAACCTGCACCCTCGCACCATGTAACAACCCTCACTAAAAATTAATATTTAGTATGATAATTATGCAATAAGGAAACCCTAGTTAAGTTTAGTATGATTAATTAATCAGTTAATCAATATTAATTAAGCTAACAAGATTAATTAAGCTAAGTAAGGTCTATTAAAAATAGATATATATATATATAAGGTCGTATAAGAACGTTTAATATTAATTATAAAATATATTATTTTTTTTCCTTACTCCGTTTTTAATGAAACTTAGGTTAAAACGTAGATAAAAATATGCTCGTTCTAAAGACATATTTGTCGTTTTATAAAACGTTATATTTTAAAAGTTATACAAGAAAAACGAGTTAAGCAGCTGAAATAATATAACTAAGCTAGCTAGCAAGCACGTCTACGTCACTTGAATCCCACATCGAACAGAAAAGGAATTGAGCTGCCTGCTTGCTTGCTATAAATAAGAAGCTTAGGATTCATTTTTCTTTGCTCATTTCTCTTCTTCTTCTCTCTATACGTTGGTGTTCTAACCAATAATCACTCAATCGCTATTACGATTCATTTTCCGAGTAATCAATATATCCAAGGAATGCCTAAGTGCCGCCCACATTGGGTTATGCTTTGTCGTTTGTCGGTAATCCGATAAATGAGTTGAAGCATTGTACTTTGTCGTTGTCGATAATTCGATAATGAGTTGAAGTACTATACTTTGTCATTTGTCATTTTGATAAATGAGTTGAAGTATTGCACTTGGTCATTCATTGTGAGAATTTGATCTCGGGAAATTATCGTAACTGCTGTATTGATCATTAACCCGGTTTTTGTGAAATTCGTTAAGGTTCGAATCTCATGACTACCGTTAAGGTTTGATTTGGGTTTTACACCAATACGTAGTCTATTCTGTTAAACCACCAAAAACACTCCCAACTACACCCTTACAATCAAACAAACTATTAAATCATCAGAAGCTCCAGAATAATAAAGTACATGCTTAATTATCGGGAAAAGTAGAATCAAGAAGTTTGTTAATTCAAACCTGCATGCTGATTTGTGAGTTATTCCTCTTTTGTAAATTCTTTTCTCACGGTTTGTGAGTTATTCTTCTTTTATAAACTCTTTTCTCACAGTTTGTGAGTTGTTAACTTTTTACAATACTCCAAATTATTTTCAGAATTATAACTTACAGTGATTAAGTTTATGTAATCACCAAGTTACAACCGGTATGTGGGGTATTATGCACATTACTTGATAATCTTCACCATTGTGGCAGCCATTGGGTGATATGACCATAATCACAGACACCATTGGACATGTGGGCCAATGGGTCGAGTGGTAAAGTACTGTGGGTAGTTGGTTGATATCAGAAACATTGTAAAAGATCTTAACACTGTGAATTATAACAAATGTGTCGTTTTCAGTAAAATGAATAATTCACTCAGTATTTCCCGCTGACAAAATCTTTTTAAAACGCGTTTCAGGTAATTACAATAGATTGGAGCAAGGATTGGATCCGACACTGAAGGACTTCAAGAAGTGGCTTATTTTCAAATTAAGAAATATTGTTTTTATTAAAAGCTACCTTTGTAAAACATGGAATTTATTCCATCTTTTTAAATAAAATCCGGTGTTTCTAAACTCTGATATTTTTCCTAACTCACGGTCCTGATGAAATTTCCGCTGCAATTTTTTTAAAATAATCACCGGTACCACTGGACTGCTCACGGCACCGATTCCGGCTAGATGGGGTCGGGGGTCGTGACAGAAGGTGGTATCAGAGCTAAGCCACTGCTTTAAGCCTATAAGTGTTGTGATAACAATACTTAAGCTTAAATATAAGAGTTAGGAAATTGCTATTAACTTAACTGGTAGCACATCTGATAGTATTTAGACTTGAACATAAGAAAAGATGCCTTAGTATAAGCTAAGCCACTTGTTTACGCAAATAGGTGTTATAATAATACCTAAGCTTAAACGGAAAGTTAGAAACTTAATATTATTTGATAGCACTCTGAATGATATTTAGACTCGAACTTAAGAATTTTGTCTTAATATAAGCTTCAAGATAAAATTACTTATATGAGTATAAATAAATATAATTGGTATTCAATAAGAATAACGACTAGCAGGCAATAGCATTTAATTGCTATTTATTCTTGTTTATTGGTATTACTTGGTCAAGAGTAAAAATATATTATGGAAATATAAATTTCCTTGATTCTGGATTAAAGCCCTAATAAAAAGAGGCACTTTTTGAAAAAGATACTATTTATGGGAAATAGGAAATTTTCTCCGGCAAAACTGGGTATAGAGTAGCAGACTCTCCAGCTTGTCCGGATATACTGAAATTACCGCTCCGGCGCGAACCGGATAAGACGGGATAAATGGTATGTCAAACCAGTAACAAGATTTCCCTAAATAGTATCATGACCAAATATCTGACTGGTTTTTGGAAATATGAATCTATTATATATATTTAACCCTATGAAAGGTATGTATATTACAGCATGTGAAATATATGATTATATAGATATATATATATATATCTATAAGAAAATCCAAAAGCCATAACAATTGATAATTAAGAATAAAGCACAAGTATATGTGTCAATAATAAATTTAGATTCCTTTATCAAGAATCTCTTACCTACATCGATATCAATCATTATTTCGTTTGATCATCTACCTCGTAACTCGTGCAACAAAATAATACTGGAAACCCATTAAGTTGGGACACCATAAAAAATATAAGAATTACCAAAACGTTACCATAAATTATTAACGCCATAAATTATGAACGCAAGTAAGAAACATGTCAAGTTGTGCTAATGCACAAGAAAACACATGAAACTTAAATTATACATCCACAGATGTCGAAGTTTATCACACACGACTTCCAAAGGCAAGATCTTTGAAAAATATAAATTAGGCATGATGATACCTACACTAATTCCATCAGTAAAAGAACTCCTAAATCAAAAATCGGCACTTTGCCACATGATCTTACAAACGATCAAAATGTCGCTGAGGTACGTTGGAACAATATTTCACAAACATCGGTGCATAGGCTAACCTGAGTCATAATTATTAGCACTACAAAAGAAGTCATATATTTTTGCAAATCCCTGATTTCATTTCACTTCATTCGACATTCTCTGATAATGTTATTTAACAAATAGTTATCACACAAAATTTCAGATAAGAAGTTCTTATATTTCTTTCGTTGCAATTCTAACTTCTGCCTATAATAAGTTGACTTTCGTGTTCTTTTAATGGTCATCATACCATAAAGAATTCTTTCATAATAGCAAATATTGATCCATTTCGTTTCTTGGTAAATCCACACGATACACATGCACTATTTGTTGCGCATGTGGTTCATTTGAGTTATAAGACCCTAGGAAGGCATCCTTTCAATTTGTTGTTTTATCAAAAGTTCAAATATCGTTCCGTTATACTTGATCTTTGCATTGTAAACCGCGTTTTTACAAAGCAATGACTCTTTAATATCGAATCAATGAATTTATTGAAAAACTCGATTTTCTTTTGAAAGGGATACATGGTTTCTTTGTGATCATGTTTGAACTTTCTTATTAAAACTCGTTTTATCCAAACCCAGTTAACTTGCTCGCAATACGTACTCAATTCAAAGTCCCATATGATGGATTGAAACCATCATATTCAAAATAGTCCTAACAAGCACTTCAATTCTCTTAAACCATAATATGCTTGTTTAGTCTTCGAATTCATCAAATCATCTCTTTGATCACGATCACTTTGTGATGACATTTTCACAAAATTGAAGATTGCGCTAATCTAAGATTTAATTATTTATTTATATTGAATCCGCTTTATTGATTTATTTCATAAAAGCAATCTTAACACAATTATGTGCTAAGATAATGATCCACCATTTCATGTCCTAATTCCGTAGTCCTTACAACCAATCGAGCCTTTCGTGATATTTCTTACCTTTCATTAATCGAAAAACATTGTATAAACTTAATTGATTATATATAGAAACTTACAATATAGTATTTCTGTAATTAAAATTTTTGTTAAAATCATTAAGGTAAAGAAATTATATTTTTACGTATAAAATTTTGTTTAAAGTATATTCTCATTTAAGTTTATGCATTTATTATTGGTAATTAATATTAGTTTTATTATTAGCAATAATATGTTAATAATAATAGTGTTAATATTATTTTTAGATACTAGAGATTATTATCAGGAGCATGTATTGGATAGCCTAGCCTTAGTTAGGTATGGACTGGCCACCTATGCTTAAACAAGGCAGCACTAACCAATATCCAACCATGATAATAACTAGTTAATATATATAAATCATCATACCTATTTAGTAAATTTTAATTTTACTTTATACTAAAAAGAGAAGACATATTTTTAGAAGGACTAATAAAATTACATAAATAATTATGTATCACATATTTTGTAGTAATTATGTACTATAACACTCTAGCAAGAAAATAACCATATAAGAATAATATAGTAGTCAGCGACTACATTGAGTTAGAAGAACATTGTAATACATAAAGAATAGTCACCACAACATTTGTAACTACATTTTACAACGCTATATGGTTTCAAAATAAAAATAAGTAATCACATAGAATTGACCCAGTGTTATATAAAATATTTTACAAATACTTTTACCCCTTTTATTCACAACTTTCATTTAAATGTTATAAATAATAGTGATTCTTTTACAAAATCATAATACTAAAATATTTTGTAAATGTAATAACTTCACTATAGTATGTTGTAATCTATATTACATAATAAATATAAGTTATTTTACATAGTATAATAAATACTAAAATAATATTTATTTGAAAATGGTAACCATTTACACATAGTAAAAATGCGAAACAAATAATATATATTACATTGGCTTTACAAATATAATATAATGGTTAGTCATGTCAAAACAACTTATTTTTTTTTTATTATATTTTCATCTCTAGGACATAGCATATAGTCACTAATATTGTACTATCACATTATTTCACCATTTAAAACAATTTGGAACTCTAATACACTAACTCTATTGTCCTTTGGTGTATCTTTGCAATTAACTCATCTCAACACATAGAATTTCTCATATCATAATTTACTGTTTGACAAATCATTTTTCATGCTTTTGAAACCGTCAATTCTAAGTCTTCCTTAGGTACCAATCAAGGTAAGTTTTCTTCTGACAAAGAATTTTACTAATTCCAAAAAGTTCTTCACATTCATTTTAAGAATCTATAGATCATATATCTTTTGGCTTGAACCCAATCACCTTGAAAAACTATACCATTTCATCTCATTCGTTTAAACATTTCATCTTTTGAAATATCCAAATTCGCTTCCTTGAAACTCTCAATTTCGAACAACGGTGAATTTGTTCGATCATCATTGAATTCTTTCAATCATTACAAACACTTTGTAGCATCTGAATAGAGTTGTAGCCTATTCATAAGTCATTCGTTTGATTTGTAATATTCTTGGTACAATTATGTACTCAGATTACAATACACTAAATCCTGTTGTCCAGTACCATTTAAGTAAACAATACTGATTTTCGGATAATCATTAACAAATCATTTTCCATACTCCCATTCACAAATAGATATTTATCAAATCGGAATCTCCCTCAATTGATTAAAGTAAGTTCATTTTGAATATTAAATCCAATTGTTTCTATAAATCATTTTTATTTTTAAAATGTTCATACCCCTCAAAATATCTTTTGATTCCATTCCACGCTACATTATTCCTCTTAATTAAAAGAAGAAACATAACCCCAAGAAAATATCATAGTTCAAATCTCGAGGACGAGATTTTTATTAAGGTGGGGAGGATGTAACAACCCTCACTAAAAATTAATATTTAGTATGATAATTATGCAATAAGGAAACCCTAATTAAGTTTAGTATGATTAATTAATCAGTTAATCAATATTAATTAAGCTAACAAGATTAATTAAGCTAAGTAAGGTCTATTAAAAATAGATATATATAAGGTCGTATAAGAACGTTTAATATTAATAATAAAATATATTATTTTTTTTCCTTACTCCGTTTTTAATGAAACTTAGGTTAAAACGTAGATAAAAATATGCTCGTTCTAAAGACATATTCGTCGTTTTATAAAACGTTATATTTTAAAAGTTATACAAGAAAAACGAGTTAAGCAGCTGAAATAATATAACTAAGCTAGCTAGCAAGCACGTCTACGTCACTTGAATCCCACATCGAACAGAAAAGGAATTGAGCTGCCTGCTTGCTTGCTATAAATAAGAAGCTTAGGATTCATTTTTCTTTGCTCATTTCTCTTCTTCTTCTCTCTATACGTTGGTGTTCTAACCAATAATCACTCAATCGCTATTACGATTCATTTTCCGAGTAATCAATATATCCAAGGAATGCCTAAGTGCCGCCCACATTGGGTTATGCTTTGTCGTTTGTCGGTAATCCGATAAATGAGTTGAAGCATTGTACTTTGTCGTTGTCTATAATTCGATAATGAGTTGAAGTACTATACTTTGTCGTTTGTCATTTTGATAATGAGTTGAAGTATTGCACTTGGTCATTCATTGTGAGAATTTGATCTCGGGAAATTATCGTAACTGCTGTATTGATCATTAACCCGGTTTTTGTGAAATTCGTTAAGGTTCGAATCTCATGACTACCGTTAAGGTTTGATTTGGGTTTTACACCAATACGTATTCTATTCTGTTAAACCACCAAAAACACTCCCAACTACACCCTTACAATCAAACAAACTATTAAATCATCAGAAGATCCAGAATAATAAAGTACATGCTTAATTATCGGGAAAAGTAGAATCAAGAAGTTTGTTAATTCAATCCTGCATGCTGATTTGTGAGTTATTCCTCTTTTGTAAATTCTTTTCTCACAGTTTGTGAGTTGTTAACTTTTTACAATACTCCAAATTATTTTCAGAATTATAACTTACAGTGATTAAGTTTATGTAATCACCAAGTTACAGCCGGTATGTGGGGTATTATGCACATTACTTGATAATCTTCACCATTGGGGCAGCCATTGGGTGATATGACCATAATCACAGACACCATTGGACATGTGGGCCAATGGGTCGAGTGGTAAAGTACTGTGGGTAGTTGGTTGATATCAGAAACATTGTAAAAGATCTTAACACTGTGAATTATAACAAATGTGTCGTTTTCAGTAAAATGAATAATTCACTCAGTATTTCCCGCTGACAAAATCTTTTTAAAACGCGTTTCAGGTAATTACAATAGATTGGAGCAAGGATTGGATCCGACACTGAAGGACTTCAAGAAGTGGCTTATTTTCAAATTAAGAAATATTGTTTTTATTAAAAGCTACCTTTGTAAAACATGGAATTTATTCCATCTTTTTAAATAAAATCCGGTGTTTCTAAACTCTGATATTTTTCCTAACTCACGGTCCTGATGAAATTTCCGCTGCAATGTTTTTAAAATAATCACCGGTACCACTGGACTGCTCACGGCACCGATTCCGGCTAGATGGGGTCGGGGGTCGTGACACACCACCAATAGAACCCTTGTGAACTAACCATGATTTTTCGGGTAGAAATGGTGATGCAATCACCGACCTTGAATAGTAAATTGTTCGATTTTACTTGATCTTACATACATGTGAATTGATTTGGTTAGTGTTTACTTGGAATGATAGTAAACTGTTCAATCGAAATTTGTAGTTGGGATTTGGATGAATGCTAATTACACCCACCATCTCGTTATAAACATCAGGGTGGTTCTCCGTTTCCTCAACGACTATGTGACAATTGTCAAAACTTGCATGTATCCGTACAATAATTAGACAATGATTAGTGCTTAATGACTGTGCTGAATTAACATTTATGACATGATTGTTTTCTGATTTTTGTTATCATACATACATGTGCATCATATATTGCAAAATGTCATATCATTATTACACGGAACACTTATTGATTCAAATGATGCACGAAACAGAGATAACACAGTTATCAGACAAATCAGAAAAATGCTGACGGAGTTCAGTACATAGACAGACATGGTATTGAGACATAGAATGTGCCAGAAACCAGGAGTTACACTAGTATAGTGTGTAGGAAAATAAGGATCATAAAACTGTCTTCCTAGAGATAGTTTAAGTGCCGAAAAGTGCCTAAAACTCACATAAACTGCAGAGAAAATCAGCATTTAAACAACTTATTATCATGCAGAAATATGGTTAAATGGTCTAGAATACTTTCCTAAGTGTCGGGAATCAAAACTGTCACAAAAGGTAACATAAAGCACACTAAACTGCATAGTTTAACACCTTAACGAACCGGTAACCAACCGAACAACCGGACACTACCCGAAACACCAAATTTATTATCATGCAGAAATATGGTTAAATGGTCCAGAATACTTTTCCTAAGTGTCGGGAATCAAAACTATCACAAAAAGGTAACATAAAGCACACTAAACTGCATAGTTTAGCACCTTAACGGACCGGTAACCAACCGAACAACCGGACACTACCCGAAACACCAAATTTTCACTAGAAGCATTGTTTCATCATTTCCGAGCTAGTTATGGTCCCCGAACATCATAACACACTATATAACATCATAACAACTAAACACCTAACTAAATCACCTAGAATCTAACTAGTTCCTTAACTTAACATTGAAACCTAACTAAACACCCCCCCCCCCACATCTTATGGTTACAATGGGTGTGGCCCACCCATGATTTTTGTTAATTGTTTAATAGATAGTGTTCCCTACTTTACTAAACATTGTAACCATTGGACTTCATGTTGTTGGAGTATTATAAGACTAACCAAGAGTCCACCATATCTCATTTGTTTCACAACACACCACACTCCATCTTCCTCCTCTCTCCCTCTTGTCTTCGGCCGAGAACAAGCAACAACATCACCACCATCTTCATCTCATTCTCATCCATTTTCAGGTAATCACAAGGTGCTAGGAGCTTGTTTAAGGAGCTTGGAGCCTTTGGAGATTGAAGGACCTCTTTCAAGTGCTATTAACCACCAAGAATATCATCTTCATCTTCTTGTGTTCATCCCTAGCCTTGAGCTAGTAGCAAGACCATCTTAATCCCATTTTACATCTTGTTTAGTTGGTTAAAAGATGATACAAGTAACTAATCATGAAGAACACTAAAGATCAAGAACATGATCTTTAACATAAGACTAATAATCATGATGAATCATGTTGTTTAAGTGTTATTATGCTTCTTGATTGTTGATTGTTTGTGTTAATGATGTTAAACATCATATGAACTTGCTAGATGGTGATTAAAGACATAATCTAGCAAGATAAGAGAATGATCTTATGAAAGATCAAGATGATCATCCTTATATGAAAGCATGAACTTGAAGTATGAAAGGATTTCTTGAATGATGATGATCAAAGTGTAGTATAAGACTTGTAAATACGTGATTTCAAAAACTAGTTTCTCAAGAAACTAAGTTAAAATGCAAGATTTACATAAACTTGGTACTTAAAGAAACTAACCACATTTTTAGTGGTTAATCAAGTGTAGAAACATGTTATTACCAAGAAAAATTCAAGAAGAAACATTTTTAGAAAATTATTTTACAAGTTGTAAACATCTAAATTCTTCAAGAATGATGTTTTTAAATAAACAACCACACTTTGAAGGGTAACTAAGCTTACTAAACACACTACCAAGTTACTACAAATTTTTTTAAATTTTCAAGTTCATGAAGTAGTGATTATGGCTTGATTTTGGCACTTGGTAAGTATTGTTTGCTTTGTTGATGATTTGTGATGATTTATAAAAGAAAATGATATGTTTTGAAAGCATGGAAACCTCCATTTTAAGGGAAAACTATGGCAAAAATTTTCTAGAAATCTAACACTTAGAAAAATATTTTTAAACAAATAATTACAAATATATTTTAACCATGAATATTCATATAAAGTTTGCCATAATTTTTTGTTACAAAAATTATAAATATTGGAGGTTGGTTTTTGATAATAAAAGTGACTAAATATGTATTTAGGGGAATATATATTTAGATGTCACCATGTGTGTGATTACTTATATATTATGTGTATTAGTTATATTATTTTAGGACTTGAAATAATATAACTCACCAAAATACCAAAAATTACTATACAAAATATTACCAAAATTCCAAGAAATAAATACATAAATTATACCCAAAATTGGAGAAACCGAACAAGGAATATAACTCACATAAATATTCCGGAAATTAAATTCATGAGTATATTTTTGGTAAACGGAATTTTGGACACCAAGAGAACAAAAATATGATTTATACAATTATTACAAAATTATATCATATTTTTGACAAGAAGAAATCATATTATTTTTGGGAAAGAAAAATATATATGTTTTCTTGAATTACTAGAAAATATATTATTTTTGGAGAAAATATATATTTTCTTAAATAAACGTAGAATATATTATTTTTGGGTGAAAAATGGATTTATAAATATTTTCTAAGATAATCTTGAAAATATATTATTTTTTGAGGTTTATATGAAAATACAATTATTTTTGCCAAGGGAAAAATTATAGATAATTTTTCTATGTAAGCTTATTAAAAATATATTTTAAGAATATATATTGGTGAATTTTTAGGAATATTATTTCGGAAAAATAAATACAAAAATTAAGTATAATCATACTTAATAGACACAATAAGAATACGTATTCTCGTACGTATAAAAATACCGGAATACGTCACCGATACTTGGCAAAAATATACAAGTTTAAGAATACGAGTATGAAGACACCCATCCTCGGGGAAGTTATACATGTACAAATGCATAAATGTGTCAAGTTAAAAATATATCACTTTAAACTAATATTCCAAAATTTAATAAATATAATTTAAGTTAAAATATTTATTATTTTAACAAATAATTATATACTTGGAATAATATTGGTGACACAAAGAAACGTAACTCAAAGACACTAATTAAGACTAAGGTCAAGGCACGACCCACCCGTCTAATAAACCGTAGTACGTTTGTAGGTAGTCGTGCACTCTAGAAGAAGCTTTGGGTTATTTGATCGAAGAACGCAAGACTGTGAGTTCATGTCCCCCTTTTCTTTTAACTATTTTCAGTTTTATAACTTCGGGGGTGAAGTACATGTTACAAATTGTTTACAAACGTTTACATATGGTATGGTTAGCTAAGGAATGAACTGCTAGATCATGTGAGTGGTGGGTACAACACTTAAGACCATTAATCCTCGTAGTAGGACCGAGGGAAATGAGTGATAGATCTATTTGGTTGTTGCGAGCCCCACCCATGAGGACCAGGATTTGGCCCATGAGGTGACTATGTCTTCCAGCCGGAAGCCCGGTACAAAATCCGCTAGGATTGAGCCTTCATGCATCACGTCACACATATTAATGGCCTTGCAAACCATTAATTGATCTGTTTCCTTGTTTGCTTTCGTACCGGTTTACAAATACATACATACTTACAATGTTTACGAAGTATATTCAAGCTCACTTACAAAACACATGAACTCGCTCAACTTTTGTTGATGTTTTCAAACTACATGTATTTCAGGGAACTGAAATGGATCTGGCGGGCGATGAAGTTTTACAAGTTATGTCTTCCAAATAAATGTTGTCATCCCACCTTTTGAAGGGTTTGGAGTGGATGTCTCATCCTAGATGAGACATACATTTCAAAGCCTTGTTTTATCGTTGTATCGTCAAGTCCATTATGGAACTTCAAACTTTGGTTGTTATGTATGTCAAACTTGAAGTCTGTGTTTAAAACAATGTTGGTTGTATTATTTTGAAACTTATTTATGGATGAAACATCTTGGTTTTATCATATAGTTGTTTGTTATGGTTGAATGCAATGATATTAAGCAAGTCACACATAAGCACGCTTCCGCAAAAGTCAGGGTGTGACAGACTAGACCATTGATTTCCGCTTCCAAAGGTTCCAATGGGGGAGGCATGGTAGAGTAGAGGGTGTGCCAAGTATGTGTGTAGATGTTAATTATGTGTGTGTTAATTACGTGCGTAGAAATAATCTCGAGTTTTGGTATGGTTTTGTATATATAACTGAATGGTTATGCTTATGTAGGTTATGTATGGAGGTTATGGTTATATATAATTATGAATGATTATACTTGTGTTATGGTTTTGGTATGTATATTGGTGATATAATATGGCTGAATGATATGGTTTGTATATTGGCATAATGGTTTATATATTGGCACCAAACTAGTTATGGTTATGGTTTGTATATGTCGTTAGAATGCTTACATATTGACAGGATTGTTATCACGCCCGCTTGTAGCAGAAGCGCGAGGTGTGATTATTAGAGGTTTTCGTAGCATTCGATACTATAAACATCTGCATGATTTAAAATAAACAACGATGCCAAATATATAATAAATTGAAACACCATTACAATACCAAGTATTTTGTTCACAAAATAAACCATAAGTTTTCAAGTTCACAAAAGTCTTAAAAACAAATTATAGTTTTTGTAATATTAAGGCTTTGACCCATATGTTTCGCACGAAGGCGAAATATATGAGGTAAACCCTCCCAAAAGGCATCGTTTCTTGTATCCTTGCTTGACACAATGAATATTTCAAACATTTGATAACTTTGTATAAAAAACAATATGCATAGTGTTAATGAAATTCGTTGATCAATTAATGTTTTGTAAGAACATTATTATACGTGACGACATAAGCTAGCAACTAACCCATGACAATGTTCCGTCGTTTCGAATCACTAATCCTAGTGACATGCGACTAGCTAGACACAAAAGCACTCCCGCAGGGTCTCATGGACCAGGAATGGAGCTTGCCCACACTCAATAGATCTACCCAAATGTTCCTCGGTCTGTAATGTGATTAATGGCTACTGATGCACACACTTATTCGCATAAGATCTAGTTGATTTCACTCCATAACTAGCATACCATTGTATAACATGTATCTCCTCCTAATTTTGAAAACAAAATATTTAAAAGAGGGGTCGTGAAACTCACTGTTTGTGTTCCGTGCTAAAATGCTAGTAATCCAATGTATCCTGTTTTGTATTTGACCTACAAGTGTCCTAATTTCGTTAAGGCACTTAGGTCTACTTGTTTGTTCATGTACAAGTATTTCACCAATGACCTTGCTAAAACTTATCCTTATTTCATTTATTCGAAAACCCTTGTTTGTTTAGACGCGTTGGTGGTTGATTATCTGAATGATCATATATGTAATTTATCTACACACACACATATATATATATATATGTGTGTGTGTGTGTGTGTGTGTCCTTGTTCGTGTAATGTCCGGGGCCTAGCCCCTCATATAACCTCATGTCCCACACGATTGTTTTGTTAATGTAAATAATATATTTTTGTCTCCAAAAATATATTCTTGTGTCGTATACTCTTGTTCCACTAAATTAATAGTTAATCGAAATATATTTATCCTTATTTATGAATATATTTTCCCAAGTTCAATACTTTGGTAAAAATAATACTTTTAACATCGTCCTTGTATATGTATACATGTATATTTATACTTGTTTGTATACTTCCCAATTCATGTAGTTGTTGTGTATTTGTACGTATAAGTGTACCCATGTATATATACACTCACTTATATACTTTTCAATTACGTACTTGTTTCGTATTTGTACATACACATATATACACGTATACTTCTTATAACCTTGTATTTTTACTAAGTGTTAAGATATACGTAGACACGTATATGTACGTATATGTATATGTATATGTATATACTTGTGTTTCTTGAAATAATTCCACACTTAGCATTTCGTCAGTTTATCCAAAAATATATTCTTTGGAAATATATCCTTGTGATTCCTTAAAAAATATATATATTTTTATGATCGGTTGTAAAATAATATTTCTTATACAACGTCGAAATTATATATTTTTATTACTTGTCCGAAAATATTTATATTTTTACCAAGCCTTGTTAATATATATTCTTTATCCAA
Source organism: Helianthus annuus (assembly GCF_002127325.2). NCBI lineage: Eukaryota > Viridiplantae > Streptophyta > Magnoliopsida > Asterales > Asteraceae > Helianthus > Helianthus annuus. Next base: position 159,762,062 of record NC_035443.2, read on the forward strand.
TATATATATATATGTATGTATGTATGTATGTATAGGGGTTAGTTAACTTACAATTGGCCACGTACGATGCATATGCGATGAAAATATAACATGCAGATTTTAGGTTATAACATGCGGATTTTATGACTAACACATGATGTTTTATAACATGCGGATTTATGGTTTTGGAGGTTTATAATGTGCAGAATTCTCATCGCATACGCTTGTACGTTAAGACCAATTGTACAGTACACTCAATACACACACACACATACTTGTAATTTGTCCGATTGTATGTATCGTCATCATGTTTTGTCGGGAATCCGGTTTGTCAAGGTTATATATTTGTGTCATGTCCAATATACTATAAAATTTCCGGAGGTAAATATGTCAAGCTAAGGATGACACAAATATGATGACGATAAAAGCTCCAAGCCTTGTTAAAACAACCTCCTTGATGATCTCCAAGCCTTGTGTCACCTTTGAAGACCTTGTAAGGCACTTGTGAACTCTTGAATTAAATGATTGAAACTTGAAAATGATGAGAGATAGAGAGAGGCCGTGAGTAGAGAGATGTGGGAGTGTTGTGTATGTTTTGATTTCTTACAAATGAGAAGTGTAAGGTGTCTTGTGTTTTTGAAATCTTATGTAGGTCAAAATATTATAACATGCCATTCCTACATAGCCCTTTAGTCAACACAACCATACCTCAACCGTTATCATCCTAAGCAAATGTGAGAGAGGGTGTGGGGCCCTTGTATGGTCATAATCATGGGGGGTTCTTGGATTTGCTTTGATTTGTTTATTGGATTTTTACACATGTGATGGATATATGAAATCTAGATATTTTAGTGTTTAATGGTTATTAGATGTTTAGGTTATAATTAGTGGTTTAGGTTGTTAATCTAGTGTTAGGATGATAACTATGATTAACTAATTTGCTAAAAAGTGTTTAGATGATGATTTGGTGTTAATCGGACACTTAGTTATGCTTATAGATTGATTAATGATCACTTATGTAATGTTACCTGATGAATAATGTTTAGATGCCCTTAGGATGCACATAACACTTTTGATGGCATTTTATGATAATTACATTATCTAGTGATAATATATGTTCCCATTAATCATGTAATTATAACAAGTTGTTTGGAAATTGTGATTTTTATAGCTCGGATCGAACAATTTAACACTTATGTATCTTCCCGGAAAGATTATAATACATATACTTGTTTCCCACTTTGTAACATTCCTAAAATTTTTATTTATAACATTTAAAATAAAGTATATAAAAACTTATGTTATTAAACGGATAGATCATGGGTAAGTTGACCGATAGAAATATGAGGTATTTTGGCTAACGTAGGAACCGTTTAATAATTATAATAATAAAAATACGTTATAATTAACCTTACTCCGTTTTTAATGAAACTTAGGCCAAAATGTAGATAAAACTATTCTCGTTCTAATAGCATATTCATTGTTTCACTAAACATCATATTTTAGAAGTTATAAGCGCCAAATAAGTGAAGCAGCTGAATTAATTATAATATATAAAATAATAAAATAAATATAAACACAATTGAGAAATTAGTTATTTTTTACGTATGCATTTCGTGGGAATTTCTAAAAGATAGAAAGGAATCTTTCAACAACTTGCTTTCCAAGTTTGAACTTCATATACAAATAGAATGCAAATGGCAACAATCTCAATTACTCAGTCTTTCTCGCTCTCGCTCTCTACATATATATATATATTCTTATTTTTTACACTATAATAATGATAAAGCTCTGCCCCGGTTTAAGTGTTGTAACCCCTGATCACTGAGTTGATACCCTGTCCGATTGATCTAGGACCCATCAACGCATGTCAAGGCTCTGCCCGACTAAGTACGTTGGGAGTTTGTCTCGTGACATATTGATAAAGTTGAATTGGGTTACTATACTTAACGCAAGTGCATTATATATTTTATTAAATAGTATAACAACCCTCATAAATAACCCCTAAACGTTCCTAAATACACCCCGTGTGTTGGAACTTTTGAGATTGTTGATACTTGTGCTGGATTAGTTTTAATAGAGGTTTGTAGCTATTTTGATAGTATAAGGGCGTATTTTGTAATAATATAGAATTAGGATTCCTGACCTAGTGTAGATAAGATTCCAGCAAATTTATAAATTTGCTGGCTAGTCAGGATCACTATATATAGCCCTTGTATTGTAACCAACTCAAGCTTTTGGCTCTTGAATGAATATTGGTGTTGTTTACATTCTATCATTGTTCTTGTGCTCAAATCTGATATCCAAGGTGCTCTATTGATTTATTTCATTGTTTGGATTCAATACAACACTTGTTGTATTCATTAATCCATTAGCTTCACCTTCATCTTTGATCATTCTTGACTTTTCATAGCTCAAACACTTAATCAATAGGTGTTTTGGGCTAAAACAACCAACCACTGTGATCCGGATTGATATTGGGATCTACAATTTGGTATCAGAGCCTTAGTGCTCTTGGTTGTTGTGTTCTTGTTGAGATTTTTCATAGTTTTGAAGGTTTTTCAAAAGTTTCAAGGTTTTCAAATTTTTGGACTTAAAATGGATTGATTTGGTGTGTTTAATCGATAGGTTGTTGTTAATACATGATTAGGGAGTCATTTTGGACATTTTGATGCATCAAAACATGGTTTTTGAGCTGTTTTTGGGTGATTAGAGGGTTTTAGTTCGTGTTAAACCCTCTGTCTAGCGAATTTAATATGAATGCAGCGAACAATTTATGAATGCAGCGAATTTAAATTTTGAATATAGCGAATTTGTCATTGAACATAGCGAACATAATTAAATCTTTTAGAAACTCATCGCAGGATCATTAATTTCGATGATCGTCATTCGAGCGAAATTACTGATTATCGGCGAAATAGTGTCCAGTGACCCTCGAGCGAAATTATCGAAGGCGACTTCGAGAACTGTGATATTGAACCACGGCGTTCTTATCACGGTAATCGACGAAATTAGTCAAACTAACGTTTGTGTTACGTACAGCGGAATTAGCTTGGTCGCTCGTGCAGGACAACCTGGTGTACTAGCTAAGGTTGAAGACCAGCAAGATCTGCCAGCGAAATTGCACGTGCCTCTCAAGTCATCGGCGAAATTAAGTTATGTTGTCGGTTTCCAGCGATCTGTCAGCGAAATTAGCTTCTGTTCAGCTCTCTTTTGTCAAAATCAAGCAAAAATGTCGTTGAATCAACTAAGTCCAATTGCTCAAGCGGAACTTGAGACCGGAACCACTACTAGGCCACCAAAGTTGAAAGGGGCTGAAGACTTTAGCACTTGGAAGACTCGCATTCAGTCGTTCTTCGAGTACACGGACTACATTTTGTGGCTCTCTGTCACCGCTGGACCCCACATTCCAACGGTAGTTCGAGGAGATGCGGTAGTTTCCAACAATGATGCAACCACCTTCACTGATGAAGACAAGGCCCTAATCCAACGCGATCGTCGTGCTCATGCTGCCTTAACTATGGCACTGTCAACTGATGACTGTAACATGTTTGAAGAACACCGAAATGCAAATGCACTCTGGAATGCATTAATTGAGTATTATGAGGGAAATGGAGAGCTGCTCGAAAGCAAGAGAGACATGGTGCAGAAACAATATGACATGTTTTGTGGAGTTCGTGGAGAAAGTCTTTCCGATCACATCAGTCGCTTTCTGAATATGATGACCAAAACGAAGAAGGCGGGAAATCCTGTCACAAACCGTGCTGCAATAAAGAAGCTGCTAGATTCACTCCCCAAGGAATGGAGCCTACAATGCATGATGATCAAGAAAGATTTCCTCAACAATCCAAATCCTGTCACTCTGTCCGACTTGATTAAACGAGAGATGAACACTGCTGGTTACCCACCAAAGTCAACTCAAACCTCTGCTGGATTGAAAAATGTGGCATTTCTTGCTTCAGGTGGCATCACTCCACAAGCTTCCGATTTAATCTATGCCAACGCTTCCGCAAGCGCATCGAAAGCTCCACAACCTAGTGAGAAGACGATCACGGTTGGTGATACACAAGCGTTGAAGGTGTCTACTGAAAACGTGGCACTTTTCAATATGTTTCTGAGCAGCTATGAAGCTTTGATGTCCGGAGAACTAAAGAAGGAGATGTTCACAGCTGAAGACATGTATCAGGTTGATCCAGATGACATGGAGGAAATGGATCTGAAATGGCAGATGGCCATGATCACTTTGAGGTTAAAGAAATTTCAAGACAAAACAGGAAAGCATTTGGGTCTTGGAAAAGCTGGTTTTGACAAATCTAAACTTAGGTGCTACAACTACAAGAATCTGGGCCATTTCAAGCGTGATTGTCCTCTGTTGAAAGAAGGAAACAGTGAAACCACTCCTGCTGTAAAGCAAATCACAGTTGAAGAAAACAAGAACAACGCGTCTCCTAGCACGCCAAAAGCTCTAGTCGTCGAAGACTATGATTGGAGTGAAGAAATTGCTGAAGCAAAGGAGCAAGTCAACAAAGCTCTGATGGCTAAGATCTCAAGTGAGTCCTCATCGAAGCAGTTTGAAAAGCAGACAGTCGGAATTCCAAAAGGAGACAATACTGCTGACAAAGGTCTGAAAAGCATTCTCACCTCCATGGAGCCTGAGAAAGAAAAGGAGTACGGAGAAGGAAAGGAGCATGTGTCTGAAAAGGTGTCCGATCAAGAGAAAGGCAAGGAAAAGGTCCCAGCTGCAGCTATGAAAACAGAGTCGTCAAAAGAAAAAGCTGACAAGGACTTGGTAAACAGTATTCCACTTAGTTTCAAAGGAAAATTATGCACACCTGCATGCGTTGATGTCGTGGCACATTACAAGTCTCTAAATCTAGAATTTGAGAGACAAAAAGACAAAGCTTTAAAATTTAACAACGAGCTTAAACAGAATGAGGCTGCATATCAGAGAAAGTTGAATTCAACTTTAGCTGAAATGCAGACTCTAAAAGAATTTGTGTTTAGAAAAGATTTTATCATTAATGATCTCACAGAAAGATTAGAAAAAGCTTTGAACGAAAAGAATAAATTACAAATTATAATAGACAAATGGAATGTCAGTCAAAAGGCCTTTACTGACATCAAAAACTGCCAACGACCAACGTTTGTGAAAGATGGGATTGGGTATAAGGACAGGCACGGAAATGAAAGAAAACTCTTCTTTCCACCACATAGCAAAAATTATGTGCCTATGCCGACTCCTCATCCCGAAAATGATCTCATCAATGAAAAGGCCTCTGTTGAACAAAATGAGTTTTGTGAAAATGAAACAACCGCTAACTGTTCTAAAAGTAATGCAGATCCAATTGTGTGTAAAGAAGATGTGTGCGATGAGGATGGAGACTGCGGCGGTTCAAAATAGGAATCGGATATTCAGGCGACAGTTATTCCACCGTTAACTGGTTCGCCTGGAACTGTTCTAGGAAAAACAATATTAAGGATGAATGTAATAATTTAAGTAGGATGGATATAATAATTTAAGTAGGATGGATGACTGTAATGGCCGTGTGCCTAAATTTAAATCTTCGGATGACTGTAAGGACCATGTACCTACATTTGAGACCCGTGATCGTGAACATTGTGTGTCTGAATGTCATGATTTAAATTATGCGTTTTGTGATGATAAAGTTGCTTGTGAATCTTCTGTATTTATGCCAGAATTGAAAAAGAATAGTTTTGGAAAATTCCTCACAGAGGAAATTCCCGAATTTATTCCTTCTAGAACAGGTATGACAGATTCATAAAAGAGTGTCACTGAAGATCATGGCAATGAAGACTCAAGCATCACTGCCTCAGAAGATGAGCAAAGATCAGAAAGTTCAAGTGAAGATCAAACAACAAGTGGTGAAAGTCTCGAATTCCTTAGTGATGAAACCCAGCAATCCTCAAGTGAAGATCAAACCACTAATGATGAGAGCTTTAAATGTTCAAATGCTGAAACCATCGAAGACCAAGACTCAGAAAGTTCAAACGAAGATCAAAGCTACAATGAGTCAAGTTACAAAGCAAGTGAAGAACAAAGCTCAAGCGAGGATAACACGTCTGAAAGTTCATCCGATTTAGACAGTGATGAAGAACACTCAGAAGATGAAAGCAGAGTGGACAAGAAAATGAAGAAAGCAGAAAGCTCAAGACTCTCATCACATACATAATCTTCTAACACCAAAAGACCCAGACATAAAAGATGCTTTCACTGTGGTCACTTAGGACATGCAACGAAACATTGTAAAACCAAGAAGTTTTCAAAACCAGAACATGATTTTCTTACAAACGTCACATATCAACTAACTATCTTAATGTTAGTACATTATGTCTAAAGCCTGCGTCATTGTGAAGTTAGATTAACGTATATGGTCTAGATAGGTTATTTTGTAATAGCTCAGGGGTTAAAAGTGTATTTGTATGAAAGTAATGTTGCTGGACCGCTTTTGTGACAGTTGTCCACAAAAGCGACCCAAGCTGGATCGCTCATGTGGACATGTCACATGAGCGGTTCCAGATATCTATATATACCCCTGTGCTCATTTCATTTGTAATGTTGTCCTGTCCTGTACGTCGAACTGCTGACCTTCTGGCAATTGTTATCAAGTGAAGTAAAAGTGATTAAAGTGTAGATCTATCTGTTTTCTACTCCTTTCTGTACCGTACATCATCGTATCATGATAAAATGTGTTTCCGCCACATTTTTAGCAGGCTCTAGCTTCTATTGACTCCTCAGTGAGATCATACTCGATCCTACAATTGGTATCAGAGCCAGTTGTAAGCTAGTTGCTAGATACGAAGTAGTTTTCTTGGACTTTTGTAGATCTGGACTGATTTAGCGGTGGAAATGGACTGAATTTTGGACAGTAGGTGGGAAATACAGTAATAGTAAACCCTTGAAAGTTTCGGACCAAAATTCGGACTAAAAGTGGACTAAAAACACTCGTGAAGTTTGGACCGCTCTGACGTCATCTTTGAACCGCTTATATGGACCGCTCCTGAGTGCAATTCTTCCTGGATCGCTCATAATTTTCTTTCTGGATCGCTCCAAATGGTCATGTTAGGTGCTGGATCGCTTTTCTGAACCGCCTAAAAGTATGTTTTGCTGAACCGCTTATCTGTCACTCTTTGATCGCTTTTCTGAAACCTCTGGATCGCTCAAAAGTTCTTGTGGACCGCTCCAAAAGTCAAGTGCTGGATCGCTCTTAGTGCAAAGTTTCTGGATCGCTCTTCTTGAAAGTTTCTGGATCGCTCTTTGTGCAAGTGTGTGGATCGCTCTTAGTGAATTTCTGGATCGCTCTTCTTGAAAGTTTCTGGATCGCTTATTGTGTCTGTTTGAAAAATTTTTCCATTAAGTCTGAAAATAGATAGTCAAGATTTCTATAACATGTTTTCGGGTGTTGGTGCTACTCAAAGCCAAGCAAGTATTATGCAGAATGTGAGTCTAGAGAACGAGCTTGGTACGATGCAGAAACCTCCCAAACTGATGAGTTTGGACGAATATTCAGGATGGTCAGTGAGGTTTAAAAATTGGGTACAAGCCAATCATTTAGAGAGTTGGATTAAGATCGAAAGAGAGTATGTGCCTCCATTAGACGGGATGAGAATAAAAAAGACAGTTGCAAGTCTGACGGATGTAGAACAGGTAGAATTCAAAGCTGAGAAGAAGATGGTCAGCATCCTGCAACAAGCGGTAAAAGAAGATATTTTAGTGCTACTACAGCACAAAGATACTTCACAGTCAATATGGCAATCATTGGAGAAAAAGTTCAAAGGCAGCGCGTCAATGATTAAAAGCAAAACGGCTTTGTTAAAGAAAGAGTTTGACATCTTCACAGGGATAAAGGGTGAATCAACTAAACAGCTTATCGAGAGGTACTGTCATTTGGTGTTAGAGATGAGAAGGTTGGACATTGAGAAGACGAATAAAGAATGGATAGACAAATTGTGCGATGCACTTCCCTATGAGGAATGGGGAACATACTTAATGATGTTAAAGAACTGTTCGGATTTCGTGAATTATAGCTTGAGTGAGTTCATAGAGAAGATTGAAGCTCATGAGCTAGAGTTGGTGAAAATTAAGAAGATGAATTCGGCGAATATGCCACAAGATGTATCGTTGTATTACAAGAGTAATCCTGTAGTTTCGAACGTTCAGAGTCCGAAAATTCATACTGGTTTTAGTGCAGACAACACTTCTTCTGTTACTCCAAATGCATATCAGTCAAGTCATACAACTCCGTTTGCCAACTATGAGCCGAACGTCAAAGCTTCAGATAATTCTCCTCAAAGTTCAACTGGGTCAAATCAACAGACAGTCGTGTCTGGGGTGCATTGCAACATAGCGATTAACATCAAAAATGGAAATGAAATCACAGAAACTGCAGCAAAGCAGCATATCGCGTTATTGGGTTCGGTTCTGGAAGTGTATGAAGGTTTGGTTGCTGGTAGGATCGGAAATCCTGATATGACCAAAGAGGATTACGATCAGATCGACCCGGAAGAGCTGGAATTGATAGATATCAAGTGGGGTATGGCAAGTTTAGTCCGGAGAGCTCAGCGATTTATGGAGATCACAGGTAGAAACAGTTTGTCGGGACCAGATCAGAAATTGGGGTTTGACAAGACCAAAGTCACCTGTTTCAAATGTAAAGAAAAAGGTCATTTTAAGCGGGAGTGTCCGAATCGCGAGGTTAAAAACCATCAGAATCCGTTCACCAACGATTACTACAAGCAAGCTATATATCATCGCCCGAACCAACAGCCTGTAGTTCAGAGACCTCAGATTGAAAACAAACCTGAGAAGGCGTTGATCGTAAATCAGGATGATGAAAAAGTTGCATCTGGCTTCAGTTGGGACAAGTTCATTCCTGGAAAAGATGATCAAGCGATGATGGCTGAAGTGGCAGAGATTACCGAGACGGATGCTGAGCCGGAAGTCGTAGTTTCTGAAGATGTTGATGAAAAAGTGGCTGATATTGCTGATTCTGATTCTGAGGTGGTTGAGAAAACAGTTACTGAGGTTGTTGAGTCTGTTCCTGAGATCGTGATTGAAGAAGTTATTGAAGGAGTTGATCAAGAGATTCCGGAGGTTGTTACGGATGTTTTTGTGGAAGATTCTGCTAAAGCTGAGGAATCTGTATCTGATGATCTTAGTTTTGAATCTCGACGGGAGGAATTTATCTATACTATGAAATCAATTTTACCTCCTAATGTGTTTGGTTCTTTTGCAGATTTTTTTGAAGATCCAAGAACCGGTACGTGCCCGAGATTCGAAGCCGAGAAAGAAGAAGTCGTGGAGATAATCGATGTGTCGAAAGAAATGACGGAAGAAGCTCTGAAGGATATTGCAGATAAAGCACTTATGAGCAAATTGAAAGAGGTAGATTCAGACATTCCGGAGTCAGTTGACAAAGTGTCAGGTCTAGGAGAAACTGGAGTCGTAGAGGTCAGCAAGGTCAAGGTGTCTGAGTCGGAGTCAACTCCTGTTGGTAACATGGTTTGTGAGAATGAGATTTTAGTTGAAAAGGTTTCAATCCTTGATACACCGTGTCAAAGTTGTTCACAACCGTGCACGGAGTGTCTTGTAAAAGACACTATGTATCAAGAATTGAAACAACATGCAGATCTGATGAAATTTGACTTAGGCCAAGTAAAAGAAGCTTACGACACATTTTCTAGGTCAATAAAAATGATACAAAAAGAAAGTCTTGAAAATGACAAAGCAACCAAGCTGGCTCAATCAACTTTATTTGACAAACAAAGAGAAGTAAATTTTCATTTAGACACAATTGCATCTTTGCGAAAAGAGCTTGAGTTGACTAAAATAGAAAATGATAGAATTGATCAGAAACTGATGAGTTACGTGGCATCATCATACGTGTTAGAGCAAATAGTACCACAACAGCCACATGCTACCCCCGCCTTCAACAGCGTTCCACCCCCAATGTGGAATCATTACACACAGAAATATCCAGATGGGGTGGAAGCTGCATTAAACATAAAACTGAAAACACTTGAGAATGATTTACCTGATAACATAAATATCACTTTCACTGCGTCTGACACTGACAACGAATCCCAGGTAATCAAAAATGTTATTGATCAGGTGTTGGACGATGATAGTGAGAAATCTGAGAAAGCAAAATCAGTGGAGTCCGGTAGTGAGTCTGAGGAGGACAGAAACTTTTTAGATCGTTATTTGACGAAAAAGGATAAAAGTGTGGATGATGATTCAATCATGGTGGCTTACACTATGATTGGATCTGACAAACTTTACTCCAACATCGAGTTTCCGGTTCAGAATGTTAAATTTGAGAATGTTCAGAAAGTGTTTAAGCTGATTGAGTTGAGCGTAAATGAGTTAAAGAAAAATGATTTCTTTTCAAAACTAAACAAATCAGTTGGTTCGTCACGTCCTACTAGTCCAGAAAAGGTAGAGGGGGTGGGTAAAAACCAAAACAAGAAAAATCAGTTAAAGAACAAAGGTCTTGGTTTTGAGAAGAAAATGACTAAGAAGTTGGTAAAGCCAAAAGATAGAATTGATGATGTATTTGTTTGTGGTCCGAGCACTGAGACTGAAAAAGAGTATATTTTTAGTCAAAAGGCTGTGGACGATTTCAATGCAGCGCAAAAGCTGAAAGCAGAAACTGTTGGTAGCACATTTGTCGAGTATGACAAACGTGTATGCTATCGCTGCAATGAAGTCGGCCAAATGGCGAAGCAGTGTAAGAAAATGATCGAAAAACCAGTTGTGGTAAAAGCTGTTAAGAAACAAGTAGTTGAGAAACCGAAGGTTGAAAAACCTAAGGATAAAAACAAATATGTGCCAAAACAGACTATTCAAAAACCTCGACCAAAATCACCGGTCGTTGCAAAAGATAAACAAGTGATGGTTTCGCCGATCCGAATTCTCAAACGAGGTGAAAAGTTGAAGTCGGAGGATAAGCCAGAATCGATTTTCGAAATTGGCGAGTCTTCTAAGTCCCCCAAGACTTCAAAATTTTACCTTAAAGCAAAAACTTTTGAAAAACAATCATGGATCGCGAAAGTTAAACCATCTGGTGAGATTAAAAAGATGGAAAATGTGTTGAAAAATGAGTCACAGTCTGTAAAAGATGATGTTGTTGTATTTGAGTCTGAAATTGATCAGTTTTTGTCGGAATTTCCCAAACTTCATAACAACATGAAACAAGATAAAAAGGAAATCGAGCCAAACGTTACATTTAACTTTCCGAAAACAACTGAGAAATGCAATGTGGTTTTTGGTACAGTGTCGGAAGTTAAAAAGCCGTGGGCATCATTGTTTAACTGATGTGTTTGTGAATTGATTGCAGGAGCTGCCCAAGTCTGTGCTCTCAAGGTGGATAATGGACAGCGGAGCGTCGCGACACATGACGGGATCCTTAGCACTGTTGTATGATGTCAAAGCGATTAATGGAAGTTACGTTGGATTTGCTGGTAACCAAGGAGGAAGGATTGTTGGTCAGGGAATGCTCACGAACGGCATCATTTCGTTTGACAAAGTGAATTATATTGTTGAACTGACGAACAATTTGTTAAGTATTTCGCAAATATGCGACAAAGACTTTAGCGTTCACTTTACAAAAACAGAATGTTTAGTTTTAAAACCAGGGTTTAAAGTCCCTGATGAGTTGGTTCTGTTGCGCGCCCCTAGGGTTAACGATCTTTACATTTTAGACATGAGCGCTGCAACACCAACAACTCCTCAAAAACAATGCTTTGTGACAAAATCTAAAGCGACTGAAAAAGAGTCGGTTATGTGGCACAGAAAGATGGGTCATATACACATTCGTAAAATGAACTTTCTTGTGCACAACGATTTGGTAGAAGGTGTGAATGTTAAAAATTTTCATTTATCTGACGATTGTGTTGCATGTAAGAAAGGTAAACAGGTAAGGAAGTCTCATCCGCTAAAGATGATCAACACAATCCGATTACCTCTCGAGAGATTGCATATGGATCTCTTTGGGCCGGTCAACGTCAAAAGCATCAGTGGAGATTCCTACTGTTTGGTGGTTACGGATGATTATACAAGATTTTCGTGGGTCGTTTGTTTGGAAAAGAAGGATGAAACGTTTGAGGCTTTAATGGTCTTGTTCAAAAAGATGGAAACAGTGTACAAGCTGCCGATCAGAAGAATTCGAAGCGATAATGGAACTGAGTTCAAAAATAACAAAATGTACGAGTTCTGCAATGAAAAGGGAATACTTCACGAATTCAGTGCGCCATATACTCCACAACAAAACGGCGTGGCTGAGCGAAAGAATAGAACCCTGATTGAGACTGCACGTACTATGTTGGCCGATTCAAAGCTTCCGATTTTCTTCTGGAGTGAAGCAGTGTCAGCAGCTTGTTATACTCTGAATAGAGTTTTGATTGTGAAGAAGTATAAAAAGACTTGTTTCGAGTTGTTGCATCGCTATAAGCCAAATCTTGAGTTCTTGGAACCTTTTGGCTCTCCGTGTACGTTCATCGATGCTGATGGTAAATTCGGAGCAAAAGCAAATGAAGGATTTTTCGTAGGATATGCCAGTCCATTAAAGAGGGTTTTTGTACCGTGTCTGGGGAAGGTGATTCAGGTCCATCATGTGGATTGTCAGAAGCATACGCCGTCACAACAACTTCCCGGACAAAGATTCCTATTTGATTACGACAAACTCTGGGAATCGTTTCATTTACCGTCCGAGCCGAGTGAGGAGGAAATTGCTCTTATGTATCTGTATCAGCAAAGTCAGTTGCAAGAGCCGGAATCTAGACCGCTAGATGTTCCTACGCCAACTGTGGGCGCTCACGATGATGAAGCTGGACCAAGTGGAACAGTTCATATACCGCCAGAGGAACCAGAGGAACCAGCTCCGTCATTTGACGTTTCTGACGACTCAGAGGAGGAACCCGCTCCTACCTTTGACGAGGAACCAAATGAGACATCAGAGGAGGCTGTTGATCAAATCGTTGATCTTGACATTTCAAATCTGGAATCGGAAGTTGTGGTGCCTGATACTGTGATGCCACGGACACTGTCTTATCATCCTTCAGAACAAATTATTGGCGATTTACAGAGTGGTGTCAAAACAAGACATCAGATAGATCAAGCTTTTACATGTTTTTATTCTGATATAGCTGATATGCAGAAAGAAGTCTCATACAAATGTTTTATTTCGCAGATTGAACCCAGAACTTACAAAGAATCATTGACAGAGGAAAGCTGGGTGAATGCTATGCAGGAAGAGCTGCAACAATTTGAGAAACTGGGTGTCTGGAGACTGGTCGATCTGCCGAAAAATTAGAAGCTGATAAAGACAAAATGGGTGTTTAAATGTAAACGTGATGATAGAGGAGTCGTGGTGAGAAACAAAGCACGTCTGGTGGTCCAGAGCTTCAGCCAGCAGGAGGGTATAGACTATGAAGAGGTTTATGCGCCGGTAGCAAGGCTTGAAGCAATCCGCATTTTTCTAGCCTTTGCTTCATGGAAAGATTTCAAAGTCTATCAACTCGACGTTAAATCGGCATTCCTGTATGGCAAGATTCGAGAAGAAGTTTACGTGGGGCAACCACCGGGGTTTGCAGATCCGCTAAACAAAGACAAGGTGTATTTGCTGGATAAAGCTTTATACGGTCTCCACCAGGCCCGAGAGCCTGGTATGAGACGCTTTCGACCTACTTGCTGGACAACGGGTTCACAAGAGGAACAGTAGATAGCACCCTGTTTACAAAAGAAGTAGCTGGCCACTTGCTGATTGTGCAGATCTATGTCGACGATATCATTTTTGGTTCCACCAATGACGAGTTATGCAAAGAGTTTGAAGTTGTGATGAAGAAGAAATTTGAGATGAGTTCGATGGGGGAGATGAAATTCTTCCTCGGGTTACAGGTTGAACAATTACCCGACGGAATTTTCATTCATCAATCGAAATATGTAAAGGATGTGCTGGATAAGTTTGACATGACAGAATGGAGTCCTGCATCAACCCCCCTCGCACAAAATCATGGTATCTGTCCGGATGAACAAGGTGTGAAGATGGATGAAACATTATACAGATCGATCATCGGATCGTTGATGTATCTTACAGCTTCCCGGCCCGACATCATGTATCCGACATGTTTGTGTGCTCGATATCAGTCAAACCCGAAGCAATCACACCTGACGATCGTCAAACGCATTTTACGGTATTTGAAGGGTTGCCCAAGCATCGGCTTGTGGTACCCTCGCTCGGATGATTTTACATTATCTGGTTTTGCTGATTCAGACATCGGTAGTTGTAAGCAGAACGCTAAGTCCACCACTGCTGGGTGCCAGTTCTTCGGAACTCGGCTCGTTACCTGGCAGAGCAAGAAGCAAACTGCAGTTGCGCTCTCAACTTGCGAGGCTGAGTACGTCTCAGCCTCTAGCTGTTGTTCTCAGATTCTCTGGATTCAACAGCAGATGCGTGATTTCGGTCTGCAATTCTTGGATACTCCAATATTTGTGGACAATGAAGCGGCCATCAATGTTACGAAAAATCCGGTTCACCACTAAAAAACGAAACACATAGAAATCCGTCACCATTTTATTCGAGATTGTTACGAAAAGAAATTAATACGGATTGAACATGTGAGCACCGATGATCAGAAAGCTGATTTTTACACAAAACCGTTTGATAAAAAGAGATTTTATTATCTTTTAAAGTTAAATGGGTTAAAAAATCTGCAATCTGGGAGGGTTATCGAGTGTGAAGCCGAGCTGGGTGGCGATCTGACTTGAACCGTATCGAGTTGTCAACTTTTGTTTGTACAGTTGTATTTCCTGCTTTTCTTTAAAAACAAAAACACAAAAATATGTTTTAGTTTTAGGGGGAGATATTCGCAGAAAAATACAAAAACATGATAAAATCATAAAAATCCAAAAAAAAAAAATTAAAAATGCAAAAAGAGCTGTGTAGTATAGGGGAAATGATAGTACATCAGCTAGACAGGCGCAGTACGCTATAGATATGTAATGAAAAATGCAATTAAGCAGTCTCGCTAAAGATGTGCCGGTAGGTTCTTACAAAATTAGTAGATCGGTTTGGGATATAAACTAAATTTAACTTGCGTTTTCGTGGGGAACACCTCCAGGATATATAGGTAACCCCTGAAATCCTGTTTGAAAGGTCCCGTATTCTGAGATACTAGGTCTTTATACTCGGTGATATCTAGGGTATTATCCCGGGACTTCTGCTGTATGGAAATACTGACCTAGTCCCCGGATAATACTTTATGCAAAAAGCTTTGAAACATAAGCTTCACCCTCAGCATGCTGATGAAACAATAAAATTGATAGTCGCTGCTGTTGAAATGCAAAAGATCCTCTAAAGGGGACTCACCGAAAAGTCGAGCCGTCATATCTCTGCTGAACGGAAGTTCTGACCTGAGCTCTCACGGTTTCGCATTTACCCCCTAACAGATATCAGTTGTGGTATATTCACTTGTAAGACTGAATACTGGGATCCGGATACGGGAGTATATACTGAGGTGGGAACACACGTTGATGTTTAAGTCTCTAAAACACTATTAACGTATCCCAAACAGTTTGAAAATTCCGTGAGAATTTAAAATGGATCAATATACCGACAATTAACGCGAATTGCTTAAATGTTTAAAATGAAATAAGCTTAACGGTGCTTGTGTTCTGTCGGAAGCTGATATGATCCCTTAACACGCTCGAAAAAATAGTGTGTGTATATATTTCAGTTTGTACAGCTTTAAACCTGTCACACCCCGACCACGTAAAACAACAAAACGTGGCGGAAACGTCGGGGAGTGTTGTAACAGAATCATTGTTTCACAACCATGGAATAAATAGTTTCGTTTATTGAATTATTGAACTAAATGTTTTGATACAAATTTGATAAATATAACTATTATCCTCCAAGTTTTAAAGTCGCTAAGGCCTTGTCCATTCCTATGTGAGAATACACCAATATCATCATCAAAGGCCATCAAATAATGTACCTGAAACACATGTGAAAATAGGTACGTCAGCATAAAAATGCCGGCGAGTACATAGGTTTTGTATGAGTTTCAGATTCATGGCTCGTTTTACATATTTCAATACTTATTTAAAAACCTTGTTTTGAAAAGTATAGTATTGCGACATAAATAACCAACTCAAATCAAATTGGTTATATTTTATAAAAATCTCGTAGCCATGATTCTTAACCCCAAAACATTTGTTTAATTAAATCCAGATTTGTAAATCGTGTATGGAATAAAACTCGAATAGTATAATATACTGTTGGAAAACCTTGTATTACAACTTTGTTTTGTTTACCATTGCCCAAGTGATCTAGATAACGCAACGATATATAATGTATTAAAAGCACTTATATATAGGAAGTACCAGCGGCGTATCCACCATGCTTTTAACACATTATACCCGCCCCGTTACCTAATCACTTCCCTAACCCAACGGTTCAAACAGATTCAAACAGTTCGTGTCAATCAACGGTTACAAACGGTTCACATAGTCAAATAGTCACTAACGGTTCACATAGTCAAATGGTTACAAACGGTTCACATAATCAAATGGTTACCAACGGTTCATATGATCAAATGGTTACAACGGTTCAAATGATCATATGGTTACAACGGTTCAAAATGTAAAACAATGTGTCCATATGCTGGATGAGCATATGCGACAAAATGTAGTATATGGAAATCAATGTGCTAGCATGTTACGTGAACATACATAGCAAAACACAATGAAATCGTGTACTAATAATGTACTATTGAACATAGTAAGCATATGATATAAAAACATGGGAAACATGAAAGTATCAAGTAGGCACATGTGTTCCACCCCAAAACAGTTTGAAAACAGTAAAGGAGGGGACTATGTACTCACCTGAGGGTGCTTAGAAGTCTTGAACAACAACCAAGCAAAGCTAGAGTGATTAGGGAATCAAACGGCACCCTATATAGGTAACTATGTAAATAACCGGACCTAAATCGGGAGATAGGATAGAATGAGGTTCTATAAATCAAATGAGTAATTAAACTCATATGGTATGATTTAATAGACCCTACATTCTGATTGAAAGGCCTACCTAAGTGCTCTTGACCCGTTTCGACACATTATGGTAACATAAGCTACTATAAGGCGTCGTTAGCGTAAAACTATGTTCGGATGGTTAACTATGTGCTATGCCAAGTCTTACATGCCCAATTATCCCTAAACATGTTACTAAATCAGATTACTTGTCAAAAATATGTTCACATAGGCAAAATACGGATTTTAGCTTCAAAAGGGCATTTTGGTCATTTCCTATGGGCATACAAGCTAACAAGCAAATGACTAACCAATCCTATGTGATCATAAGGTATAACCTCAGTGGTTATTCCCTATGCAACTATGATCACTAACTAAGCTTGGTCGGATCCTAAAGATCGACCAAACGGGTCGGGTTCGAAAGGCTAAGCGGTGGTTTAGACCGCTTACCTCACGACCCTAAACAAGCACAAACTAGTAGTGTCGTGTTAGACATGTCAAAACATGTCTAACCTACTGGTTTGGTATCAAAACAAAGTGTTTTGATACCCTAAAGTAGTTCCGTTGCAAAATGCGTGCTAAAACGCATTTTGACCGAAACTTTGACTCGACACTACAACTAGATAACGTGGTAATCAGCGGTTATAATCGCGAAGGATTATAACTATCGTGATTACAATCACGTTTCAAAGTTCAATTGAACTTTGACTTGACCAATTGATGGTCAAAACCGAAAGTCAAACTGTTGGCCAAACTGTTTGACTTTCTGCACTACATAAGGAAAAAGCAAGAAAAAGAATGAAAGAAGCTCACTTAAGGTCCTTGCTATCTTTTCTACAAGAAGACAAAGTCCCAAATGCTTGAGAGAGAGCTCCAAAGCAGATGTGAAGAGAAAAATGAGAAGAATGAGCAAGGAATGAATGAAATGGATGGGCTATTTATACTTGTGGTGATGCTCTAGGATCATCACAAGTGGTTTGTTTAGCCATTAAGGAATAAATCTCATCCATACAAGTGTTAGGAGCAGGTGCAAAGCCTTGGAGAACACTTAAACTTGCTCAACACACCAAGAATTTACCAAAACAGCCCCTGAATTTGCAAACAGATGCTGAAAACACACTTTCTGCCCAGATGAGGCGCTCGCGTAGCGCTAGGGCATAGGCCTTAGGGCTCGCGCTACGCTAGCATGTATCAGGTTCAGCAAAGTTTCAAAATTGACAGAAATGGTCCCTGCACGTGTTTAAAGCCTTTTTCGATGCGTTTAAACCCCGTTAACCTCATTTCAAGGCTCTAAAATGAAGTTAAAGCATAGGGGACTCAAAACATGCTCAAAAATATCTCGGATGTCGGTTCGTTTGGTCGTACGGTCACGTTTTTCGGTTATTTACGACGAAACTCGAACGGACGCGAAAACGATCCAAATTAAGCGACGAATGGAATTTTTTTGCATGGCGATCATTAAAACAAAAATATTTTAGTGTGTACAAAAATTTTGGATGTCCAGATGTGTCCAGAACGTAAGATATGCGCGAAAATGCAAACTTACGCCGTTTTTGACACTTTTAGTCCCTGTAAGATCATATAAGCATGTTTTCACACACCGAACCTATCAAAGCTTATTTCTAAGCCATGTTTAGGTTATATATGGTATGTTTAACTTATGATCAAGTTCCGGACTATACGTTGCCTTACGAAACGGCAGACTTTTGCAAGTTGACGCAAATAGTCCCTGTAAGCGAATAAACTTGATTTCGGCATACCAAACCATCCAAAACTTATTTCTAAGTTATGTAAAGGTTATTTAAGGTATGTTAAGCCTATGTCACTATTCCGGAGTGTTTGTTGCATTAAACTGGTTATATTTACGCATCAGATCGTGTATAACCTTCCAGAAAGCGACTTAAAGCCCGAAATCGAACAAGAATTGATATGTGCAAATGATACACATATTTTCACAATTCCCAAGTATGAAATACAAAATTTCATTGGTTTGGCATTTGTTTGACGGTCACAGTGACACAGGTGTCACAGTCTCCCCTACTTTAGGAAATTTCGTCCCAAAATTTATTCGTAGGAGTCTGTCTGTGACTTTGTGTCAAATAACCCCTAGAGATATGCAAAGCATAATCCTATCATTTGCTTAACGGACATTCTTCAGAAACGAAAATGAACAGACGGAGTCATTTTCAACAGATGTTTCCTCAGAAACGGAAATGAAAAGGATAATCAGACGGATATTCATTTCCTTCAACGGATATTCTTCAGAAGCGAAAATGAATGGATGATCCATTTTCAACAGATGCTTCCTCAGATTCAGAAATGAAAAGGATATTCAAACGGATATTCATTTCCTTCAACGGATATTCTTCAGAAGCGAAAATGAATGGATGATCCATTTTCGTCAACGGATTCTTCATCAGAACAGAAATGAAAAGGATATTCAAACGGATATTCATTTCCTTCAACGGATATTCTTCAGAAGCGAAAATGAATGGATGATCCATTTTCCTCAACGGATTCTTCATCAGAACGGAAATGAAGGATTAAACAAACGGATATTCATTTCCATCAACGGATATTCTTCAGAAGCGAAAATGAATGGTTGATCCATTTTCTTCAACGGATTCTTCATCAGAACGGAAATGAAGGATTAAACAAACGGATATTCATTTCCATCAACGGATATTCTTCAGAAGCGAAAATGAATGGTTGATCCATTTTCTTCAACGGATTCTTCATCAGAACGGAAATGAAGGATTAAACAAACGGATATTCATTTCCATCAACGGATATTCTTTCAGAAGTGAAAAATGAGTAGCTAGTTCATTTTTCTTCAACGGGTGCTTCATCAGAATTGGAAATGAACAAGGTTCACTCAAGGCACATGACAAAACTCGCTGTGGTTTCTGTGCACTAAATTCCATAATTATGTAGGCCTCCATAATTACGTAATTCCTTGCATAGTCTGCACAGTTCATTTCATAATGTGTAGGGGAAGAAAAATCAAACTTGTGATGAGTGTGGCTAGACTACCATAGGGTCCTTTTAATTAGATCAACAAAAGATCTCTTTAATTAGACCACTCAAGGAGTCTTTTCAGCTATATCATCACATGATATTCCTAACCAGAATTTTGGATCAATCTGTTTAACTAGACCACTCAAGGGGTCTAATTATGGAATAGTACTTCATAACCCAAGGGACTCAACTCCAACGTAGAAGTCCATTAAGGATTTAAGATAGTACCTTTGGATATCCTACTATGAATCCCTTATACGAAGATATGGAAGATTCTACGAGGATTTGGATAACAAAATTGGATCACAAAAACATAAAAGGGAGAACATAAGCATATAATCACATAATTGTTTAATTTGGCCTTTAAATTGTTATCTTTGAACGCGGATACTTAAAGCATACCAGGAATCCAATCCGTGGATTTCATTTGGCACTTTAATCATTTTCAAGAATCTATCTATGAAGATAGGAAAATCTTAATAGGAATTCGGCTTTGTCCTTATTGAATTGTAATGTACGTATTGAATCATACAAAGAATTCAATTAAGGGCTCCGATGAACGATACCCATCCACAAGGATCTAATTATGAGGATAGAAAGATCCTACATGGATTTTGGAATTTGTGTAACGAGAGGTGTTCCGACACCTTGCACTAGGCGTGCTTACGTCGATACACAAGGTAGAAAGTTCATGAGGTTGAGGCACTAGATATGCCAAGGCGACATATGAAGCAGAATTTGAAGGTTGAGTAGCAGCAGGATTGGTAACAACTTTGCTTTGGATCGCAAAGCGGCAGATGTTAACCAAATGTCCCCATCGTCCACCATGGGTACATTTGAAACAGGGTATTTAATTTGGGTGATGACGGTGGCATTGATTGCACCAAGGAGCAGTTCCCTTATACGGCTTCATCCCTGAGGCGAGTCATGGTGATAGCTAAAACAACGGTCCTCTGGAGTACGACGCCTACTTACTGGGTAGTTGCAGCACCTGGTTCGGACATTTGGGTGTTGTTGCGATGAAGAGGCATCTTGAAGACAATGGAAGGCATAGGAGGAAACAAGCAAAAGATAGCCAAAAGAGAATGACAACACATGAAGATTGTGACCATTTGTTTGTTACCAAAGGTAAACAAATGAGACAGTGACTAATCAAAGTAAGCGGTTCAATATAATGTATCCCGAAGACATGCTTGCCTATAAGTGGACACTCACCCCAAGAGTTCCCAGGTAAGAGTGACTGGTCCGATACTGCGGATTTGTACGAACACTCTAGCCTTAGACAGAAGACCCAGGGTACAGGCATCCACTCTTCCAGTTTGCACGTGTTCACATTATTTAGACCCAAACTTTGACGAGTTTGAAAACTCAAGAGGCACTAAGCCAAATATGAGTCAAACTGGAAGGGTTCAAAACCTTATAATAAATCATCCTAGAACAGATGATTAGTTTTCAAGGCAGATCAATTTATGTTCTTATTGTGGTTGTCACTTAAGGATAAGTGACGGTATTGTTTTATGACTAAACGCAAGTAAACTCGCGTTAGGGTCCTAGGAAGGTTATAGTCTAGGTCAAAGCATTACTAATAACCTAATTCCCTATAACCATTGGCTCTGATACCAACTTTTCTGTCACACCCCGACCACGTAAAACAACAAAACGTGGCGGAAACGTCGGGGAGTGTTGTAACAGAATCATTGTTTCACAACCATGGAATAAATAGTTTCGTTTATTGAATTATTGAACTAAATGTTTTGATACAAATTTGATAAATATAACTATTATCCTCCAAGTTTTAAAGTCGCTAAGGCCTTGTCCATTCCTATGTGAGAATACACCAATATCATCATCAAAGGCCATCAAATAATGTACCTGAAACACATGTGAAAATAGGTACGTCAGCATAAAAATGCCGGCGAGTACATAGGTTTTGTATGAGTTTCAGATTCATGGCTCGTTTTACATATTTCAATACTTATTTAAAAACCTTGTTTTGAAAAGTATAGTATTGCGACATAAATAACCAACTCAAATCAAATTGGTTATATTTTATAAAAATCTCGTAGCCATGATTCTTAACCCCAAAACATTTGTTTAATTAAATCCAGATTTGTAAATCGTGTATGGAATAAAACTCGAATAGTATAATATACTGTTGGAAAACCTTGTATTACAACTTTGTTTTGTTTACCATTGCCCAAGTGATCTAGATAACGCAACGATATATAATGTATTAAAAGCACTTATATATAGGAAGTACCAGCGGCGTATCCACCATGCTTTTAACACATTATACCCGCCCCGTTACCTAATCACTTCCCTAACCCAACGGTTCAAACAGATTCAAACAGTTCGTGTCAATCAACGGTTACAAACGGTTCACATAGTCAAATAGTCACTAACGGTTCACATAGTCAAATGGTTACAAACGGTTCACATAATCAAATGGTTACCAACGGTTCATATGATCAAATGGTTACAACGGTTCAAATGATCATATGGTTACAACGGTTCAAAATGTAAAACAATGTGTCCATATGCTGGATGAGCATATGCGACAAAATGTAGTATATGGAAATCAATGTGCTAGCATGTTACGTGAACATACATAGCAAAACACAATGAAATCGTGTACTAATAATGTACTATTGAACATAGTAAGCATATGATATAAAAACATGGGAAACATGAAAGTATCAAGTAGGCACATGTGTTCCACCCCAAAACAGTTTGAAAACAGTAAAGGAGGGGACTATGTACTCACCTGAGGGTGCTTAGAAGTCTTGAACAACAACCAAGCAAAGCTAGAGTGATTAGGGAATCAAACGGCACCCTATATAGGTAACTATGTAAATAACCGGACCTAAATCGGGAGATAGGATAGAATGAGGTTCTATAAATCAAATGAGTAATTAAACTCATATGGTATGATTTAATAGACCCTACATTCTGATTGAAAGGCCTACCTAAGTGCTCTTGACCCGTTTCGACACATTATGGTAACATAAGCTACTATAAGGCGTCGTTAGCGTAAAACTATGTTCGGATGGTTAACTATGTGCTATGCCAAGTCTTACATGCCCAATTATCCCTAAACATGTTACTAAATCAGATTACTTGTCAAAAATATGTTCACATAGGCAAAATACGGATTTTAGCTTCAAAAGGGCATTTTGGTCATTTCCTATGGGCATACAAGCTAACAAGCAAATGACTAACCAATCCTATGTGATCATAAGGTATAACCTCAGTGGTTATTCCCTATGCAACTATGATCACTAACTAAGCTTGGTCGGATCCTAAAGATCGACCAAACGGGTCGGGTTCGAAAGGCTAAGCGGTGGTTTAGACCGCTTACCTCACGACCCTAAACAAGCACAAACTAGTAGTGTCGTGTTAGACATGTCAAAACATGTCTAACCTACTGGTTTGGTATCAAAACAAAGTGTTTTGATACCCTAAAGTAGTTCCGTTGCAAAATGCGTGCTAAAACGCATTTTGACCGAAACTTTGACTCGACACTACAACTAGATAACGTGGTAATCAGCGGTTATAATCGCGAAGGATTATAACTATCGTGATTACAATCACGTTTCAAAGTTCAATTGAACTTTGACTTGACCAATTGATGGTCAAAACCGAAAGTCAAACTGTTGGCCAAACTGTTTGACTTTCTGCACTACATAAGGAAAAAACAAGAAAAAGAATGAAAGAAGCTCACTTAAGGTCCTTGCTATCTTTTCTACAAGAAGACAAAGTCCCAAATGCTTGAGAGAGAGCTCCAAAGCAGATGTGAAGAGAAAAATGAGAAGAATGAGCAAGGAATGAATGAAATGGATGGGCTATTTATACTTGTGGTGATGCTCTAGGATCATCACAAGTGGTTTGTTTAGCCATTAAGGAATAAATCTCATCCATACAAGTGTTAGGAGCAGGTGCAAAGCCTTGGAGAACACTTAAACTTGCTCAACACACCAAGAATTTACCAAAACAGCCCCTGAATTTGCAAACAGATGCTGAAAACACACTTTCTGCCCAGATGAAGCGCTCGCGTAGCGCTAGGGCATAGGCCTTAGGGCTCGCGCTACGCTAGCATGTATCAGGTTCAGCAAAGTTTCAAAATTGACAGAAATGGTCCCTGCACGTGTTTAAAGCCTTTTTCGATGCGTTTAAACCCCGTTAACCTCATTTCAAGGCTCTAAAATGAAGTTAAAGCATAGGGGACTCAAAACATGCTCAAAAATATCTCGGATGTCGGTTCGTTTGGTCGTACGGTCACGTTTTTCGGTTATTTACGACGAAACTCGAACGGACGCGAAAACGATCCAAATTAAGCGACGAATGGAATTTTTTTGCATGGCGATCACTAAAACAAAAATATTTTAGTGTGTACAAAAATTTTGGATGTCCAGATGTGTCCAGAACGTAAGATATGCGCGAAAATGCAAACTTACGCCGTTTTTGACACTTTTAGTCCCTGTAAGATCATATAAGCATGTTTTCACACACCGAACCTATCAAAGCTTATTTCTAAGCCATGTTTAGGTTATATATGGTATGTTTAACTTATGATCAAGTTCCGGACTATACGTTGCCTTACGAAACGACAGACTTTTGCAAGTTGACGCAAATAGTCCCTGTAAGCGAATAAACTTGATTTCGGCATACCAAACCATCCAAAACTTATTTCTAAGTTATGTAAAGGTTATTTAAGGTATGTTAAGCCTATGTCACTATTCCGGAGTGTTTGTTGCATTAAACTGGTTATATTTACGCATCAGATCGTGTATAACCTTCCAGAAAGCGACTTAAAGCCCGAAATCGAACAAGAATTGATATGTGCAAATGATACACATATTTTCACAATTCCCAAGTATGAAATACAAAATTTCATTGGTTTGGCATTTGTTTGACGGTCACAGTGACACAGGTGTCACAAAACCCAAAAAGATTTTTTTCTCATTTTAGTTTCGACAACTGATACTGGGGATGGGAAGTTCAAAGCCTGTGTGCAGATCATGTAGGTGTCTGATGAGGGTTGGGTAAGCTGTGATTGCAAACAAAGATCTGGTATGATGTTTGAAAGCTAAAAGGTGTAAATGGTTGAAAACGTTGAAAAGTTCATTAAGTTGAACTATTTTTGAAGCAAAATAACAAAGTACTTCATAAATTTGATCATCCAGGGCCATTAACTTGGACTTGGAAGATCAATCAGTTGTTTCAAGGTCATTAGCTTGGACTTGGTCAACTGGGTGCCAGCATGTGAAATCAAACAAGTTGAAAAATGATTAAAAATTGAATTTTTTGAAAAAGTTAAGAGTGGATCGCTTTTATGACATCTATGGACCGCTCATGTGACAAGTTACAGTGTGAACCGCTCATAGGGCATGACGAATAAGCGGTTCAGTCCCTCATATATAAAGAACAGGGCCCGCTTATTCTACCATTACCCTAAACTGCTCATACGTCGATTGTCTCTGGGGCGATTCCACTTGTTTATCGTGTTCATCAAGATTTCATGCTGTTTTGACCGTGTTTTCGCTTGTTCGTGATAGATTACTACTTTTTACATCATGGGCAAGGTAAATCTTCTTTTAATTTCAGTTTTAATGTGGTAAACCATGTCTGTCGGCGTGTGTGTCTGAACGATTCATGTTTTAAACATGTTAATGTCTGTTTTTGTGTGAAATGATTGTTGATTTAGTGTCGCATGATGATATTAGGTGGTGTATTACATGTTAATTGATGAGATTTGTACATTAGATGAGGGTTGTCGGAACTGAAGATGTTTAGATCTAGATCTAGGATGTTTTAGGCTATTCTAACAAAATTAAAAGACACCTTTAGGGTCGGAATGTTCAGCTGAATCTGATTTTCGAATCAATTTTAAGTTTTAAGCTGTTGTTACACGTTGTATATATGTGAACCGCTTTTACAGTTGGGTTTGTTGAGGACCGCTCATAGATCATTCTTGAACCGCTTTTGCGAGCAGATGTACCTTGAACCGCTTATAGGTCCTGTTTTGAATCGCTCATAAGTCATACTCTAGGACCGCTTTTGTGTATTTGGTTGAATCGCTCTTGGGTACATTCCAGGACCGCTTTTAAGACATATTAGGTTTGTATCGCTTATGTGACCAGGGGCGGATCGCTTTTTGTGTAAATATTATCTAGGATCGCTTTTTAGTCAAAAGTTATGGATTGTCTTTAAGGGTGTACAGCTTATGAACCGCTTTTATGGTTGAAATGAGTTTGGATCGCTTATCTGGGATCGCTTTTTAGTCAAGTTTCAAAAGTTCAAAATTTTCTAAGTATTGATTTTTGTTGTTGTTATGCAGGCTTCTACGAATGTGTTGTTCGATCCAGTCCACAACAGTTGTGTGGATTTAGATGTGGAGAAATATCCGTTGTTATCTGAATTCAGCAGTATTCTGAGTTATATGGATCGTATACCAGTAAAGAAAGCAATGACGGAACAGAGGCCATTGTATCGATCACATATCAGCAGATTCTGGAACAGTGCTAAGTATGACGAGGAAAACAAAGTGATTTCAGCAGAAGTGGAAGTGAATGGAAAGATAGAGACTATACTAGTGACCGAAGCATTGGTTCGAGAAGTTATGAATTTTCCTGATGAAGCTAACTACCCAACTAGATTTCCTGAACGAATGATGAAGGGTTGCATGCTACGTTTGGGATACAGAAGCACGTTGAATACTGGGAACTACTTAAAGTCAAAATTTCAGAAGTCATTCAAGTTCTTGATTCACTGTATTTTGATTTCCCTGAGTCACACAAAGGGTAGTTATGATCAGATGAGGGATTATCAAATGAACATGTTAACTGCTTTAGTGTTGAACAAAAAATACAACTTTTCGCATATCATCTTTCATTATATGATGGAGAATCTAACGTCAGATGTTAGAGTTTGGAGATATCCACGCTTTGTTCAAATGATGATTGATCGTGCTTATCCTGGTATTGACAGACACATTAAAGATGATCTTCTTATTCAAGCACACATGTCTAATATCTCATTGAAGAACTTGATCAAGTACCATCCTCATCATCCAGAGCCGGAGTTGGTGATTGAACACTTCGGATTACTTAAAGATGCAAGTTATGTGGATCCTGATCCAGAAAATCATCAAAACTGGAGAAATGAAGAAGAAATGAAAGAAGCATTGTATGCTGCAGAGTTGAAGATAATTCAGGGTTTCAAACCAACCAAGAATGAGTGGTATGTGAAGGAGTCTGGGCGCAGACGTAGACTTGTATCTCTGGTAGCTGAAGGTGAAGGTTCTTCATCAAAGCCAAGAAAGAAACAAAAGAAGAAGGCTGAAACTATGCTAATAGATGAGTCTGAAGAAGAAGTTCCTGAGGTGAACATTGAAAAGGAACAAGAGGCGGCTAGTGTAGCACATATTGAAATTGAGACTGATTTGTTCACAACAGAAGCAGATTTTGTTGATAGACCAGTTACTTCTGAGGTTCAAAAGGAGAAAGAGAAAGTGATAGATAATGTTGAAGGCGACGATGTTGATAAAGACACTACTAGTTCTTCTAGTGGGTCTGTGTTTGAGGTAGTTGATGCAAAAGAACGTGAAAAGCGAATGAGAGAGGAGGTAGAAAAAGAGAAGTTACTCAGAAAGAGGAGGATAGAAGAGAAAGAAGATGCACCTTATGAACCGTCTCCAGAACATATTTCTGCATCTCAATCTACTCCTAAGAGTAAAAAGAAAGCTGGAGGTAGAAAGAAGGCTACTCCAAAGATAAAAGTATTAAAGCGTCCTCAAAAGATCATGCAAACACAATCTACACTTCCACGTCAACAAACACCTCCACATCAACCAACACCTCCACAATCTCCAATACATCAATCACCACCTAGACAACCAACACCACAACAATCACCAAAACAACCTACTCCTCCATCACATTCAACACCACCCAGATAACCTATTCCACAACAACAATCATCTCCTCTGTTTCCACCATCACCACCTCCATATCAAACATTCTATTCTTCACAAAATCTTTTTGGTACACCTCCTCTTGCTCAAACACAACATGGTTCTTCAAGTAGAGGTCTTGCAATACCGCATGATAATCTGCTAGATGTTGATTTTGATTTTGCAAACAATTCTCAAGTCTTGAAGTTGGAAAAGAGAATTGATGAGGTGATAGCAGAAAACAAAAAGTTGGCGGATGAATGTAAAAGAATTGCTGAAAGAGAAAAGTCTCTTGCTGGAAAAGTGCAGAGATTAGAAGGTGAAAACAAAGTGTTGGAACTAAAGATTGAAGTTGATCAGACAGAAATTGATGTTTTGAAAGTTCGAGTGTCTGAGTTAGAAGAGGAGAAGAGTCGTCGGGAAAGTGAAAACGAGTACTATAAGCTGAAGAACAAAGAACTTATGGCTGCTAAAGCACTACATGAACATAAGTTCTACATGCTGAATAGGGTTGTGGAAAGTATGTTGGAGACGTCTGTGGAACAAAAGTATGAAGAATTGAAGTTAGAGGATCTTCGTGCTGAACGTAAAGCAGAAGTAGAAAGGCAAATGAAAGAAAAAGGTAAAGCTGTTGAAGGAAGTTCTGTAATGTCTATTGTGCCTTCAATGGTGGTAGATAATCCAGTGCCTATATCCTCAGTTCCGGGTATAATTGAAGAAGAAATTCAATCGCCAAAATTAATTGGTGGCGAAGAAGAAGAGGATGATGAAGATGATGATGAGGAAGAGTTTGTTTATTCTGCAAGCAGTCACAGTTCAAAAGGTGATGATGACGATGACGCTGCAGGAGGTTCTGGTGTGAGAGTTACTGAAGCTTCAAAAGAAAAAGTCGTTGAAGATCTGTTAAACGATACAGTTAATGAAGAAAGTGGTGAAGCTGGGGGAAAGGGGGAGTCGAGCAAGAATCAGATTGTAGAGCATCACGAACCCCTGTTCTTATGTCTAGACGTGTATAGGGAGATGTTAAATGATGTAAATCCCGAGAATCCAATTGATCTTGAAGCTGATCTGGAATCTTTTGATATCAATAAACAGAAAGATTACAAGTATAACTATGTTGAGGATGCAGATCAGTACGATAGGGTTGAAGTAGAGGATTGTTCTGATAATGAGGATGTCCCTGAAGATACATCAAAACTTCCGACGTTAATGGAGTTTTTCGCAGCTGAAAACAGAGATGAGTTACGTCAGAAGGTGACTGAAGCAGTAAATGATAATGTGTTCGAGTGCTTGAGAAAAGAAGCTGAACAAGTAAGTCAATCAAATGTTGAGAAAGAAGATCATTCAAAATGGTTTAAAGACAGTCATGAAAGAAAGTTCAAGAGGCCTTTGAAGTTTTTTCAACGTGATAGATCTATTTCTCTTGGTGATATCATCAGTTGGGGTTTTCTTCCTCAAGTCAACGCCTATGCAGTTAGAAGAGAATATGGTGTACAATACTTTAAACGTTTATATGACATTATGTCATTACCATGGTGGGATGTCGATGAGTTATCTCAGGTGAGAACGTTGGAGTATCAGGTGAGACAGAATGATAAAGCAATGTGGGGATATATCAAGTATGAGACTCTCAGAGGTTATCTGAAATGGAAACCTCATCGTCCAAGACGGGTTGAAAGAGTTGATCCTGAAACTGGTGTACGGGAAACTATTCTGAATGTAAAGCCTCCAAGAACCATGACGACGATTCCTATGCCAGAAATGGAACAAGATTTTTACAAAGGGTTCATTGATTGGGTGTATAGTTGTCTTACAACTGAAGCTATCATTACATACAGAGCTGGGAGTGAGCTGAGATATATTCGTGTCTATGATCCTATGTGGCTGGTGAATTGTTCGGCAAAAGACATCGAATGCTTGTTTATTCACAAGATTCGTTATAAAGCAGAAGATAAAGATCAAGCTCAACAATTCCAGCGTGTGGTATCACTGTGCTTTCAAAAAGGAATCAATTCCGAAAGCAAATGGAAATCGTCTTGGTGGGCATTGGATGAAAATATGAAGAAGAAAGCTAAACGTGAACGTGAACGTGAAAATCATAGGATGGAAGAGAAAAGAGGAAAGTTTTTGAAGAAACAACAGGAAGAAGAGAAGGCAGAGAAGCGAAAGCGTGAGAAGATCAGAGTTGCATTGAGCAGGAAGCCTAAAGGGCGTGAAGAAAATTACAAAGCTGCTATCTGAAGACCAATTTTCAAAGACAAAGACTGCGGCTTCATCCAAGGGGGAGTTTGTTAGTACATTATGTCTAAAGCCTGCGTCTTTGTGAAGTTAGATTAACGTATATGGTCTAGATAGGTTATTTTGTAATAGCTCAGGGGTTAAAAGTGTATTTGTATGAAAGTAATGTTGCTGGACCGCTTTTGTGACAGTTGTCCACAAAAGCGACCCAAGCTGGATCGCTCATGTGGACATGTCACATGAGCGGTTCCAGATATCTATATATACCCCTGTGCTCATTTCATTTGTAACGTTGTCCTGTCCTGTACGTCGAACTGCTGACCTTCTGGCAATTGTTATCAAGTGAAGTAAAAGTGATTAAAGTGTAGATCTATCTGTTTTCTACTCCTTTCTGTACCGTACATCATCGTATCATGATAAAATGTGTTTCCGCCACATTTTTAGCAGGCTCTAGCTTCTATTGACTCCTCAGTGAGATCATACTCAATCCTACAATTGGTATCAGAGCCAGTTGTAAGCTAGTTGCTAGATACGAAGTAGTTTTCTTGGACTTTTGTAGATCTGGACTGATTTAGCGGTGGAAATGGACTGAATTTTGGACAGTAGGTGGGAAATACAGTAATAGTAAACCCTTGAAAGTTTCGGACCAAAATTCAGACTAAAAGTGTACTAAAAACACTCGTGAAGTTTGGACCGCTCTGACGTCATCTTTGAACCGCTTATATGGACCGCTCCTGAGTGCAATTCTTCCTGGATCGCTCATAATTTTCTTTCTGGATCGCTCCAAATGGTCATGTTAGGTGCTGGATCGCTTTTCTGAACCGCCTGAAAGTATGTTTTGCTGAACCGCTTATCTGTCACTCTTTGATCGCTTTTCTGAAACCTCTGGATCGCTCAAAAGTTCTTGTGGACCACTCCAAAAGTCAAGTGCTGGATCGCTCTTAGTGCAAAGTTTCTGGATCGCTCTTCTTGAAAGTTTCTGGATCGCTCTTTGTGCAAGTGTGTGGATCGCTCTTAGTGAATTTCTGGATCGCTCTTCTTGAAAGTTTCTGGATCGCTTATTGTGTCTGTTTGAAAAATTTTTCCATTAAGTCTGAAAATGGATAGTCAAGATTTCTATAACATGTTTTCGGGTGTTGGTGCTACTCAAAGCCAAGCAAGTATTATGTAGAATGTGAGTCTAGAGAACGAGCTTGGTACGATGCAGAAACCTCCCAAACTGATGAGTTTGGACGAATATTCAGGATGGTCAGTGAGGTTTAAAAATTGGGTACAAGCCAATCATTTAGAGAGTTGGATTAAGATCGAAAGAGAGTATGTGCCTCCATTAGACGGGATGAGAATAAAAAAGACAGTTGCAAGTCTGACGGATGTAGAACAGGTAGAATTCAAAGCTGAGAAGAAGATGGTCAGCATCCTGCAACAAGCGGTAAAAGAAGATATTTTAGTGCTACTACAGCACAAAGATACTTCACAGTCAATATGGCAATCATTAGAGAAAAAGTTCAAAGGCAGCGCGTCAATGATTAAAAGCAAAACGGCTTTGTTAAAGAAAGAGTTTGACATCTTCACAGGGATAAAGGGTGAATCAACTAAACAGCTTATCGAGAGGTACTGTCATTTGGTGTTAGAGATGAGAAGGTTGGACATTGAGAAGACGAATAAAGAATGGATAGACAAATTGTGCGATGCACTTCCCTATGAGGAATGGGGAACATACTTAATGATGTTGAAGAACTGTTCGGATTTCGTGAATTATAGCTTGAGTGAGTTCATAGAGAAGATTGAAGCTCATGAGCTAGAGTTGGTGAAAATTAAGAAGATCAAACTAATTTGTGTATATTTTTGTATATTAGAATAAACTCCAGAAATGGCTTCGTATGCTCATGGAGTACATCTGGCATGTCGACGACGGATGTTCCAGGCACATGACTGGATTAAAGGAACTTCTGAAGAACTTTCGCTTCATCGATGGTGATTTCGTTTCTTTCGCTGGAGATGAGAAAGGAGGGAAGATCGTTGGAGTAGGAGATGTGGTGTATGAAGCTCTCACGTTGGAAAATGTCAACTATGTTCCAGAGTTGTGCTACAATCTCATAAGTGTCTCACAAGTCTGTGACAAAGGAATATCGGTGCTTTTCAATGATATGGAATGCTTATTCCTCAAGCCCGGATATGTCGTTCCTGCAGAAATGATCATGCTCACTGCTCCAAGACAAAACAACACATACGTGCTCAACATGAAAAATGCCAAGACAAATGACAACTTGACCTGTTTGATCTCTAAGGCTTCATAGTCGGAGTCACTGCTTTGGCACAGGCGATTGGGGCATGTTAATTTCAAAAATATGAACAAACTCTCTAAGTTAAACTTAGTAAGAGGTCTTCTGATTAAAGAATTTCCATTTTCTGAAAAATGTATTGCATGCACCCATGGAAAGCAACATAAGAAATCGCACAAGTCCAAAGCAGTGAATATGATTACTGCACCTCTTCAGGTGATGCATATGGATCTTTTTGGTCCAATTAGTGTTAAAAGTCTTGCTAAAAGTTCCTACTGTTTGGTGATTACAGATGATTTCTCTCGATTTTCATGGGTCTATTTTCTTGAAGCTAAAAGCGAGACAGCTGAAGTTCTTAAATCGTTCATCCCGCTAATTGAAAACGTGACCAAACTGAAAGTGAAGTCTATCAGAAGTGATAATGGGTCCGAGTTCAAAAATCAGACCTTTATATCCTTCTGTGCAGAGAAGGGAATTCATCTCCAATACAGTGCAGCCAGAACTCCCCAACAAAATGGAATCGCCGAACGCAAGAACAGAACGTTGATTGAAGCTGCAAGAACAATGCTGGTGGATTCAAAGCTTCCAATCATCTTCTGGGCAGAAGCAGTAAATACAGCATGCTACGTTCTAAACAGGGTACTCATTGTAAAACCACATGGAAAGACTGCATATGAACTTCTCTTCAAAAGAAAGCCGCTCACTGACTTCTTCAGACCATTTGGCTGTTCGTGCACCCTTCTAAACACTCAGGAAAATCTCATCAAATTTGAAGCAGTGGGTGATATCTGCTACTTCATGGGGTATTCATCCACACAGAAGGCCTACCATGTTTACAACAAAAGAACAAAGATGGTGATTGAATCATACTATGTTGACTTTCAAGAAGGAAACTATACCAATACCGGAAGTACTCCTGATTGGTTCTATGATGTGGGTGTGATTTTTAACACCTTTGAAATTCCGGAAGTTGCTCCAGAAACAGAACCCGTTGAAGACACTCAAGTTGAACCACTGTTTGACTCATCAGACATTGGCTTAACATCGTTTACCACCCGTCTATCTCCATCAACCGCTGATCCTATTCTTGCTGTGAATGAAGCAACTGGTGACACGTCGCCTGAGAACACCCAAGAAAACGGTGCTTCTTCCTCACAGGCGAATGTGGATGAACCAACTCAAGAAGATGATCCACCAGTGATTTACGTGGACGAACACTTCACCAACCTTCCGCAGCAGATTGAGTCTCTAACAAATGCCGGATACAAGACAAATCGAAATCATCTTCTTGAAAACGTCATAGGCGCAGTCGAAGAAGGAGTGCGTACACGCGGGCAGTCGTCAAGCATCAACAACGGTCTCTTTGCAGCTTTTCTTTCGCAATCCGTTCCACGAGACATCGAAGACGCTATTCAAGACTCTAGTTGGGTCCAGGCCATGCAGGAAGAGCTATCTCAATTCCGGAAGCTTAAAGTTTGGGAATTAGTAGATTTACCTGAAGGAAAATTTCCAATTGGTACTAAATGGGTCTTCCGTAACAAGATGGATGATCGTGGAGTGGTAATCAAGAACAAGGCCAGATTAGTAGTGCAAGGTTTTCGTCAAGAAGAAGGGATTGACTACGAGGAAGTATTTGCTCCGGTTGCACGACTGGAAGCAATCAGAATATTCCTGGCATATGCATCATACAGAAATTTCAAAGTTTTCCAAATGGATGTAAAGAGTGCTTTTCTTTATGGGAAAGTAAAGGAAGAAGTCTACGTATGTCAGCCTCCAGGGTTCGAAGATCCTCATTTTCCAGGTCGCTATTTCAAGTTGGACAAAGCGCTCTATGGTCTTCATCAAGCTCCACGTGCTTGGTACGAGACTTTGTCAACTTACTTGTTAGAGTGTGGGTACACCAGAGGAAAGATTGACATGACTCTCCTCACCAAGAAGATCGGGGAAGATGTAATGCTGGTTCAAATCTACGTCGATGATATCATCTTCGGGTCAACTAACGAGGCGTTGTGCAGAGAATTCGAGACCGTCATGAAGGCAAAATTCGAAATGAGCATGATGGGAGAGCTGAATTTCTTCTTGGGGCTAGAAGTGAAGCAAAAGGAGGATGGGATTCTCATTCATCAGGCCAAGTACATTCGGGATATTCTCACGAAGTACAACATGAACGACTGTAAAGTTGCAAGCACCCCATTCGCCTCTCAGACAGAGCTTACTCTAGACCCTCAAAGAAAACCAGTAAACAAATCCTTTTATTGCTCGATGATCGGTTCTCTGATGTATTTGACGGCTAGCAGGCTGGACTTTATGTGGGCAGTCTGTCTTTGTGCTCGATTTTAGACAAATCCCAAGGAATCTCACGAAACTGCTGTAAAGCGCATCTTCCGCTATCTCAAAGGAACTTCGAAACTAGGTCTTTGGTATCCTAAAGATAGTAATTTTGATCTTATTGCCTATTCTGACAGTGATCATGCAGGTTGTAAAGTAGATCGCAGATCTGTATCAGGAGGATGTCAATTCTTGGGAAATCGTTTGATCTCATGGCAAAGCAAGAAGCAGATAACGGTGTCCACTGCAACATGTAATGCCCCGTAATTTCACATTTCTATATATTTTTCGAAAATTTGTATTCGCTTCTATTTTTTTTTGTAGAATCACAGGCGAAATCGGATCGAAAAGCGGATTAGAAACGACCACCGAAACGACTCCCGTGTTATTTAACGAAACGACGAACGTACGCGTCAAATATTAAATAACGGCATCATTTTACACGTTTTGTACCTAAAACTACATTTTACTACATTTCAGGACACTCGGGTTCGAAAACGGACCTCGTAGACGCGACCGCGCTCCTCCAAAATGCTAGAAACGAGTAACGGGCCTTGGGCCCAACATACCAAACCCTACCTATTTAAAGCTAAACACACACACTCTACACACACTCACACCACCGCACACACACACACACGCAGCTCTCCCCTCTCTCTCGTTCCATTTTTGGTGACCGACTTCCGGCAAAGCTCCGGTGATCGACTTCCGGGGGGGGGGGGGTGAAGGCGCGTACCCCCTAAACAGAACCCCCTGATCACGAATCCGGCATCCGTTTTCTCATCGGAGCAACGGAGGTGCCCGTTCTCGTCTACGGCATCCTTGGTTCGAGTTCAAGCCTGTTTCTCCGGTAAGACTTTCCCTTTCTTCTGTTCATCTTGAGTCCTTTTGTCTCGGTTCGAACCACGTCAGTTTCCGGCCGGTCTCGTTATGTTTCAGGTGGTGCCGGTGACGGGACGATGATGAGAGCGATGGTTACGAGTCGGTGTAGATGATCGATGATGAAGACGGTGAGGACCGACGGCGCCGTCGTCGGAGCCACGGCCGACAGCAGCGGCAGTAGTGGTGGTTCCGATTCGGGTTCGGATCTAGACCAGTCGGCTCGGGTTACCGGTTTCCGGTGACAGTCGGGTTTGGTTTAGATGTTTCAGTTTGTTCCGGTTCAAGTTGGTTTAAGTCGAGTTTCAGTTCTGGTTTGGAGCTGTTCTTATTTCGGGTGCTCGGGTTTCAGCTCAACACGGTGTAACTCGGGTCGGTTTCAGGTCACGACAGGACTAGACGCCTGCCGCCGTTTCGGTATAACTCTTGTTGCCCGTTTATATTTGCTAAATTTCCTTGAGCTGTTACTAAATTTCATTTTAATAATCGCCTAAACCCGAATCTGAAATCTGGAAGTTTGATAACAGTTGTGTTTGTATATTTATTTTCTAATGAAACCGGTATTGCTTTCTTGTTAATTGTGCATATATTTTCACAAAGATCAAAGTTAGTATTTCGTTAGTGAAGTTTGAAATTATTATGATGAATATTTTAACTGGAGCCAAAACAGAATACCTCTGGTTTAGCATGTGATCAGAAGTTACCCTACATGTCTTTGGTTCCTTCATTTTTTTTAAATACCATTCCTTTTATGTTATAACATAAAGGTATTAAGAATTATACCCAAATGAATTAATAACTATGTCAAAATTCTTTTATAACATTAAAGGTTTATTGTAAAACATAAATAATCAAGTTATAAACAATAAGTATTAGGAGTAATATGTAACTTATAAATATTAATTAGACGTAAACGTATTTCATACTTAGGTTAAGTGCTCTCGTTCAATCTCTTGGAATTCTCCAATCTTTACTCGTGCGACACTTCGAGAATTCTCCAAATGCAACCACTGTGAGTACACTCGACCCATTTACATTTTAAACCACTTTTGGGTTGTAACATGTTACCATACAAAAATTACACTTACACACATTTAAACGTACTTTGCGAACTCAATCCGATATACATGCTACTTGTTATGCTTGATAATACATGCTTTATGCCATTACTATCTTATACCCTCGCTTAACAATTATAGCGCTATAGGAGTAGCACACCACCCGACGGGGGATTGTTAGGTCTTTATACTATACGGTCTCGTCACTTTTGTGGCGAGGGATGCTAAATACTAGTGGACACTTTGGGTTTAGACGTAATGATATGTATGCTAATTACCTTGCTTACAAATTGTCATGTGGATTCGAGTAAAATGCTTTTATACTTATGCTATACTATTCAAACCTTGTGTGCTCGCCTTTGCTTTTGCATTGACTTTATTTTAACATGTTACAGGTGGATGTTGACGATGCATGGAATCTAGTAGGATGCTTAGATACACACTTAAAAAGAATTGTATTCATATTGTGTTATTTTATTATTCAAGTTGTTATATTTTGTTTCAAAACTTGTAATTGATCCTTTAGAAATTGAATGAAATGATTATTTAAATACCTGTCACAATTATTAGCGTTATGATGTCTCGAGCAATCTTCACACTTCGTCTCATCCCGATGTTTCCGCCATTGGTTGGGGTGTGACAGATTGGTATCAGAGCCATAACTATAGGGAATTAGGAAAAGTAGGAATGCTTTAACCTAGTCTATAGTTTTAGAGCTTTATTCTTACGTTTTACTTGAAATACTTGCATGCCACCTTATTTACTCTTATTTATTCTCTTTTGATCTTTTAAGCATATATGTCACTTATGTGTTAACACTTGACATGTTATACTTGCTTTATTATGTGCTAATACATGTTTTATTGTCCCACTCATTATGTGCTATTCTTGATATACTTCATTGTGCATTTTTATTTGTTTGTTTATTCATTTAACATACTCTTTCCCTCATGCATTTTACTCGATTATTCTGAATCTGACAACACTCATATTACACAAACGGGACGAGTTTACCAAAATAGGGGTGAAACCCACAATTTGGTAAACGACTCTCATCTCGCTCGATTCTATTTTTGCATGAAATTTACCATTAAGTTAGGAGTGAAATCCATATCTTAATGGAAATTTCAAATTTTAAATTCTAGTGGACCCTCGTCAAAGTGTTGAAATTGAATTTTGACCCGACGAGTACCAACCACACTTAGGATGCGAAATCGCCAAGTTAGGGGTGAAACCCGCACCTTGTCGACTAGCCCCACTCCTTGATTTTCAAAAATCCCGCCAAGTCTCGAAATTTTCGATGGATTGGGAACATGTAATAACTGGAAGGGTGAATACCGTTAACCGAGATATCGGCGAGAGTATTCCACCTATTAGGCCAAAACATGTTTCTCAATTTCAAAAGATCTTTCGACCACTTTGGTTAGTCAATGTTCCGTTTGGAACAATCCAAGTTTTATTCGAGCTTACGCTTTATTATTTTCGATCTTTTGTCAATTTTGAACAATTTTTCGCGATTTCATTTTTTTTTGCGCAACATCATACTCTTACTTTTCACACGATTATACATTATTTGCATGAATGATTTCACGTAATTTTATTTACGCTTTTGTAACAACGAGCAGAGACATATCATCGAGATAGGAGTGATTTCCTTAACTTGACGATTAACTCCGCTTCTTTTTCTCATCTTGCAACGACCTCACCAATGGGTTAGGGGTGATTCCCTTACCTAGGTGATCGTTACCGATACTTTCTTTTAATAGACTATGTTATGTAAACACGATCATTTATACATCTAAATCATTTATCATTAGTCAAATCTCTAATTATTTCAAAATGCATTGTTTATATAAACGAATTTCCTACCCTACAATCTATCTTTATATAGCTCACACACATGAAGTTCTTAACATTTCCACGGACGCTTGTTCCTCAAATTTCAAAACTTCACGAATTGCTATTCATTAACTTAGTCGATCTAACAAATCCATTGCCCACGAAATTTCGTATTCAACATAACTATTGAAACAAGCTCATTACATATCATTAAACTAGAGATTTTATATTTTCAATAGGGAATCAAATCAACTTTTTTCGCACACACCTATAAAATATTACCAGTAATATTTAAGCATTGCTAAAACTCCTTTTCAAAACCAATGAAATATTTTCAACAATCACTAAGTTCGTGTACCAAATTCCTTTTTCTAAGGATCAACTTTTCACAAGAAGCTGTAAGTTTCAAAATTTTCTAACACAAAGTTGCTTAAAATGACGCAAACTTATTAATCTCTAAAACCTTTTTTTTCAAAACCTCACTCAATACGTCAATTAAATTCAAAACACGTGGACAAGGAAACTTCATAAGGACCGACAATTTTTCAAGTTATATAATCTCTTTTAAAACCGTAGTAGCATTTCCATTCTTTTTACAAAGCACGTTTCACGTAACCAATAGTTGTTTTATATTCCCTTACATTTACAAACTAGATTCTGCATTTCATGACAACTCAAACTATTTAACTTCACGTTTTACGCAACAACTACATATGCATACCATTTTACACGTTTTAGTCAAGATCTCACAACAATCTCACGCGTGTCACTCGCTCACTTTTTCTTTCATACTCAAAGCTTTCGATCTTTTACGCACATAAACTCGTGTATTTCGATTTATACTATAAATAAAATCATTATTTTCTACATCCATGCTTATACATTTTACGCCTTCACTTATGTTCACACTTACATATTTATGTTATACTCGTGGTTCAAAGTTCATACGTTTTACGTTTATACATACACTCTCAATTATACATTTACGTTGTACTTACATTCATACTAATAGTACATTCACAATCATGTTCAGACACTTTATGCTTCCATTTGCACTTACACAACTTTGATACACTTATATTCATACACATATATTTTACTCATACTTAACCTTCATGTTTTATACATGTATTCATATTCATATCTATGCTCATACATACGTACATATTCATACTTAAACTCATAATTCATACGTTCGTACCCATACGCGAGAATAATCCGAGTGATTTGCTTATGTGGGTCTCATACATACTTAAGCATGAACTTGCTTACATACTACATTCTTACACGTACACATTCTTAATTTTAAATTATGTATACCCTGACTCATACACGACTAGTACAAGCTATGCGGATTATGCGACGGTCAATATAATCGCGGGTGCACACGGGATTATAGTGATAAGCGTATGAGAAACCATAGAGTGTACTACTGTGTATGGTAAGACACGGGATGTAACATGACACCGAATACGAAACGGACGTAACGTGGTCAAAACATGGTGGATACGCCGTTGGTACTTCCTATATATAAGTGTTTCACTAGATTACAAAACTTTCGTAAAATGTGCCGTGAGAAATTCAGTGTTTTGTAGACCTTTTGGACCTAATACAAACTTTAAACAACTCACAAACGCATTTATCCGTTTATCCACGACGAGACTTCATTCTTAGCACGCTACTTTCGTCTATCTGTTACTTATGCGATTCTTATACTCATAATCGTTTACTTGATCAATCGTTCACCCTTATACCTCAATTATTCTCTTTTGTCTCAACTCCAAGGCCTCGATTTTAAACAATCCTCTTCTGTTCGCCAAAACCCTTTCAAGTCTTTCTTCTGAATAAATTTCGGGACGAAATTTCCTAAAGGAGGGGAGACTGTAATGCCCCGTAATTTCACATTTCTATATATTTTTCGAAAATTTGTATTCGCTTCTATTTTTTTTTGTAGAATCACAGGCGAAATCGGATCGAAAAGCGGATTAGAAACGACCACCGAAACGACTCCCGTGTTATTTAACGAAACGACGAACGTACGCGTCAAATATTAAATAACGGCATCATTTTACACGTTTTGTACCTAAAACTACATTTTACTACATTTCAGGACACTCGGGTTCGAAAACGGACCTCGTAGACGCGACCGCGCTCCTCCAAAATGCTAGAAACGAGTAACGGGCCTTGGGCCCAACATACCAAACCCTACCTATTTAAAGCTAAACACACACACTCTACACACACTCACACCACCGCACACACACACACACGCAGCTCTCCCCTCTCTCTCGTTCCATTTTTGGTGACCGACTTCCGGCAAAGCTCCGGTGATCGACTTCCGGGGGGGGGGTGAAGGCGCGTACCCCCTAAACAGAACCCCCTGATCACGAATCCGGCATCCGTTTTCTCATCGGAGCAACGGAGGTGCCCGTTCTCGTCTACGGCATCCTTGGTTCGAGTTCAAGCCTGTTTCTCCGGTAAGACTTTCCCTTTCTTCTGTTCATCTTGAGTCCTTTTGTCTCGGTTCGAACCACGTCAGTTTCCGGCCGGTCTCGTTATGTTTCAGGTGGTGCCGGTGACGGGACGATGATGAGAGCGATGGTTACGAGTCGGTGTAGATGATCGATGATGAAGACGGTGAGGACCGACGGCGCCGTCGTCGGAGCCACGGCCGACAGCAGCGGCAGTAGTGGTGGTTCCGATTCGGGTTCGGATCTAGACCAGTCGGCTCGGGTTACCGGTTTCCGGTGACAGTCGGGTTTGGTTTAGATGTTTCAGTTTGTTCCGGTTCAAGTTGGTTTAAGTCGAGTTTCAGTTCTGGTTTGGAGCTGTTCTTATTTCGGGTGCTCGGGTTTCAGCTCAACACGGTGTAACTCGGGTCGGTTTCAGGTCACGACAGGACTAGACGCCTGCCGCCGTTTCGGTATAACTCTTGTTGCCCGTTTATATTTGCTAAATTTCCTTGAGCTGTTACTAAATTTCATTTTAATAATCGCCTAAACCCGAATCTGAAATCTGGAAGTTTGATAACAGTTGTGTTTGTATATTTATTTTCTAATGAAACCGGTATTGCTTTCTTGTTAATTGTGCATATATTTTCACAAAGATCAAAGTTAGTATTTCGTTAGTGAAGTTTGAAATTATTATGATGAATATTTTAACTGGAGCCAAAACAGAATACCTCTGGTTTAGCATGTGATCAGAAGTTACCCTACATGTCTTTGGTTCCTTCATTTTTTTTAAATACCATTCCTTTTATGTTATAACATAAAGGTATTAAGAATTATACCCAAATGAATTAATAACTATGTCAAAATTCTTTTATAACATTAAAGGTTTATTGTAAAACATAAATAATCAAGTTATAAACAATAAGTATTAGGAGTAATATGTAACTTATAAATATTAATTAGACGTAAACGTATTTCATACTTAGGTTAAGTGCTCTCGTTCAATCTCTTGGAATTCTCCAATCTTTACTCGTGCGACACTTCGAGAATTCTCCAAATGCAACCACTGTGAGTACACTCGACCCATTTACATTTTAAACCACTTTTGGGTTGTAACATGTTACCATACAAAAATTACACTTACACACATTTAAACGTACTTTGCGAACTCAATCCGATATACATGCTACTTGTTATGCTTGATAATACATGCTTTATGCCATTACTATCTTATACCCTCGCTTAACAATTATAGCGCTATAGGAGTAGCACACCACCCGACGGGGGATTGTTAGGTCTTTATACTATACGGTCTCGTCACTTTTGTGGCGAGGGATGCTAAATACTAGTGGACACTTTGGGTTTAGACGTAATGATATGTATGCTAATTACCTTGCTTACAAATTGTCATGTGGATTCGAGTAAAATGCTTTTATACTTATGCTATACTATTCAAACCTTGTGTGCTCGCCTTTGCTTTTGCATTGACTTTATTTTAACATGTTACAGGTGGATGTTGACGATGCATGGAATCTAGTAGGATGCTTAGATACACACTTAAAAAGAATTGTATTCATATTGTGTTATTTTATTATTCAAGTTGTTATATTTTGTTTCAAAACTTGTAATTGATCCTTTAGAAATTGAATGAAATGATTATTTAAATACCTGTCACAATTATTAGCGTTATGATGTCTCGAGCAATCTTCACACTTCGTCTCATCCCGATGTTTCCGCCATTGGTTGGGAAATCGTTTGATCTCATGGCAAAGCAAGAAGCAGATAACGGTGTCCACTGCAACAGCACAGGCAGAATACACTGCGGCCTACAGCTGCTGTTCACAAGTTCTCTGGATACAAAATCAGTTGTTGGATTATGGAATCAACATCATGAAGACTCCTATATTCATCGACAATGAAGCATGTCTGGGAATTGTGAAGAATCCCATACACCACTCAAGAACAAAGCACATTGAAATTCGAATTCACGCAATTCGAGATGCCTACGAGAAGGGGTATATTCAAGTGGTGCCGGTGGATACAACCCAGCAGCAGGCCGACATTTTCACGAAAGCCTTTGATAAAACTCGATTCAACGAGCTGGTAACCTGGTTGGAAATGGTTAATTTCCTTGAATGGAAATGAATCTTGTGATCCAAATCGTCCGTAAATACTATATCCCTTAAAAAAAACCATTTGTTGAGAGTAAAACAAGTATCGAAAAATGTCGCCCACCAAAAAGATTTTCTGTTTAAAATTTTATTTTCGGGCAAATGGACTCACAAAAATAAAGATTTTAGGGGGGATATATTCAGAAAATCCAAAAACAGATGTTTTTGTCTGACTCCTGCCAGAGGAAGTGATAGAAAATTGCTAACACTTTGTCATTTCTTGCAAAAACATAAAACAAAAAGAAAGAAATCAGGGTAC
Organism: Helianthus annuus; assembly: GCF_002127325.2. Classification (NCBI taxonomy): domain Eukaryota; kingdom Viridiplantae; phylum Streptophyta; class Magnoliopsida; order Asterales; family Asteraceae; genus Helianthus; species Helianthus annuus. The sequence continues at coordinate 159,805,564 of NC_035443.2, forward strand.
TAAGCAACGACGTGTCGGTAGATTCAGCAACACCGACGAGTAAACTGCTGTTAGGGAGCAATACATAACGTCTACACAAGAATTCTGGCTTTTCTCAAGCATTACGCATCTCAGTGGGTAACCGTTGCGGCATATGACTTAATGGTCTTGAATCTTGCGTTGACAGATTGCCAAAGTCTGAGATTTCGGGTCTTTATATTGGTATTTCATTCGGGGGATATCATACTTGTTCTTCTGCTGCATCCAGATACATGCTGACCTAGACGCTATGATATCCTTTTAATAATAAGTGCCTTAAAAAAGGCCAAACCCCTCCTAATAAGCGCCATCTTTGGCCAAAACCCTTCTCATAATAAGCGCCATTTTTGGCCAAAAACCCTGGATAGATTAGTTTGGTCACTCTGCTGTACGGCGGTACTGACCTGTTCACCGAACTATGTATCTTAGCCCTCGATAGTTCTTGGGATCTCTGTTGTACGAAAGTACAGACCTGATCTCTGCTCTATCGTTGAAGATAATGAAGCCAATATACTCACATGTTATGAGGAATCTTTATGCATACCTTGATCGCGGGGGTATGTCCTGATGTGGGACCCACGGGCGTAATATCTCTATTCTCAATAGCTGGTGTGAGGGCCATCGAAGACTTGTCAATATTACCAAAAACATGATAAAAATGCTCTCCGAAGGCACGTTGAAAGAAGGATGCATGGATTTAAGCGGACAAACATACTGGCAGTTTTTCTTGTGCCCTGGCTAGTAATAATAATAATAATAATAATTAAAGAAATTGACAAGTGTTGGCGATATGATCTTCTGCAGGTAAGTTAGGCGAGCGTCAAATATTTCAAGAAAATCTGCATCAAATGGAACCTCTCAGAGCTGAAAATTCGAAGTTCGGAGTCAAAATGGCCCAAATTCTATCAAGTTTGTGAATATTTCGAAATAAATAACATTTTAAACAACACTGGGCACGTTTTACAAGAAAGTTTGAAATCCACGAGCGAAATTAAAATTGTTTTGAAAACCTTCCAGTGGCGGCGAAATTAAGATACCAGCGAAACTGTTATTTCGCTGGTTATCTAGTTTCATCTATAAATATCCAACAAACCGTCATTTTTCAAATTTTTCAAAAATCGTCTCTTTCTCATTCTCGCTAATTGTTGCTGATTATCAAACCTTCTCTTAACAAAATTGTCACAAGATTCGTATTTGTTCAAAGATTTTCAGGATGGTGAAGAACATAGAATGGGATAAAACGTCTAAGCATAATCAAAGCATCAATCTGGATCAGGTGCCACGGGATTTTGAGGATGCAGCTAGATGGGTTCGATCAAGCAGAATCGGATACGCGGTCGAAACAGCTGTTAAAGTATACAAAACTCACATTCGAGAGTTCTGGGAAAACGCGAAGCCTGAAACTATCAATAACGCAAGAGGGATGTCTTCAACTGTGCGCAACAAACGAATAGAGGTGACTGAAGAAAGAATTCGCAAAGTTTTAAAGCTGCAAGACAACGCAAACGATCCAATTTCGCTAAAGAAAGATGATATCTTGGATGGATTACGGGGAATGGGGTATGTAGGAGACTTTCGGCACAAGAATGAGATTAAACGAGGTGAACTCACAAGGGACTGGAGGTTCATAGTTCACGTATTTGCTATGAGTTTAGTTCATCGCAAAGGTGGGTTCGACGGATTAAATTTGGAATGGTCAGCAGCTGTGTTAAATTTATGTGTGAATCAAAAGTTCAACATCTCTGGTTTAATCTTCAACAATATGCTGGAAAATGTCAGTGGGCCGACTTGGGCGATGTATCCAAGGTTCATCCAAATGTTAATCAATGATTAATACAAGAACCCCCCTAATGATGGAGATCTCTACACATTTCACGTTCCTACAAGTCGCCAGTTTACAGAAATCAAGACAAATAAATGGGTAATGCTGCACGACTGGATGTATCCAGCTGAAAGATTGCCACTGGTAAAAGAAGCATATAGAAAATACAAGGAGGCAGTTCGAGAAAAACAGCAAAGAGCTGCTCAAGCGCAAGCTGAGGCAGCTGCAAAGGAAGAGCGCTCGAAGGGAAAAAGGAAAGAAAAACAAGCTGCTGAAGATGAGCCACCTAAGAAGAAAAAGACATCTGAAAATCCTGAAAGACTCATGAGTGCAAGCATCAGGGCGGCCGAGACTGAAGAACATCGTCATCATATTCAAGATTTGAAGGAAATTTTTGTCCTGCAGGAAAAAGAAAAGAGGGAGAAGAGACTCAAGAGAAAAGAAATATCAGCCTCCGAAAGACCAGAGACTGTTATTGAAGAAGTTCAGTCATTGAACGATTTTGTAGATGCGTTGATTGTTGATCCTGATGAAGCCTCAGCAAGCAAAGGCTCTTCCAAAGTATCTCCTGTGAAGCCAACCAGGTTCTCAAAGCCACCGGTCCCTCCACAGAGGGTTCGTCCCTTTCAAGAGCTTTACGATAAACTGATCAAAGATACCGGTCCATCTGTTGCCAAGGAAATCTGCCTTCTCAAAAATCAAGTAAACGACACAAACTTTTTGAGAGAGAAGATTAAGGATCAGCGTAAGAAAAATAAAGAGATGAACGCCTACATGGCCAGGCAATCAAAGTTTATCAGATTCCAGCAGATGGGGTTAGAGAAAATGTATAGAATGATGAAAAATGTGTGCGAGCAGTTGAAAATAAATCCCATGTTCTCCTTTGATGAAATCTTCAACTTTGAAGCCTTCATACAGGAAGAAACTGCCAGAAAGGAGAAAGAAGCTGAGGGTAAGAAAAGACGCCTGGAATCGGTTGAAAAGGCAACTGAGGGAGATGAAAGTGATGAAGAGGAAGTTGACCGAGATGATATGCCAGCTAGATTCATCGAATGGGGTCTGGAAGAGGAAGTACTTTATGAGCAAGAAAATGGAAAAACTTTCTCTCCTCAGCATCCAGAATGGTTCAAGAAAGAAAGAGAAAGACTCCCTGATTTTTATCAGGTGATAACTGTCGAAAAGAGTGAAGCTACTGACAGAATCATTAGCTGGATGTATGACAACCTGAGAGGAATGTTTGTGGTTAAAAGACTTGGTGGCGTGATTCAGTACTTTCAGACCGGATTTGATCTCTTTACACTTCCCAGGTGGGATTTGCGTGAGCTTGGTCGTCTGGACATCCTAAATCCAGAAGAAAGAGGGATCGGCAGAGACTTTGAGCGCATAATCGCTAAAGAAAGCAACAAGGGTTTCCCAAATCATAGCCCGCAGCGTCCCAGACGTAGAGTGTCGAAAACAACCATTGATCCAATAACAGGGAAGGGAAAGGTGACGTGGGTGATCAATCCTGCCAAAGTGGTCACAAGAATCAAACTTCCTGAAGAAATTCCTGTTGCCCTCAACGACTTCAAGAAATGGTTCTATGATAGCAAAACAGGTGAAGCTGTGATCAGATCCAACGAAAATGTGGATATTCGTATCTTGGAACTATGGATGTTTTTATGTTTGGGCTCTCAGATCTAACAGTGTTGAATGCTAGCCGCATAAACGTGGGAGCTGGTAATGCAAATCTCGAGGAGGCTATGCTATTTCAGAGAGCAGTTGAAAGAGCCTGGAAGTTAAAGAGAGAAATGCTGGAAATGGTAGACAGAATTGAGAAACGAAAAGAAACTGAGGAAAAGAAGAAGGAGGCAAGGAAGAAAAAGAAGCATGAACGAAAGAAAGGACCTCTGCCTCAACAACTGAACCCACCACAACAACATCACCTCTGGCCTCATCCACATATGAGGCCACTATGGAGGATCAACCAATCAGTGAAGCTGTTACCACTCAAGAAACTCCGGCTGCACCAGTCGAAACTCAAGCACCACCCGAATCGACAACGAACGAAGATAATCCTACAGAGCCTGAAAAGCCAGCTACAGGGAATCCAGCAGAAACAACTGAAGAATGAGAAGACAAGTATGCAACGATCTAGGGGGGATATTGTTGGAACTTTTGAGATCGTTGATACTTGTGCTGGATTAGTTTTAATAGAGGTTTGTAGCTATTTTGATAGTATAAGGGCTTATTTTGTAATTCTATAGAATTAGGATTCCTGACCTAGTGTAGATAAGATTCCAGCAAATTTATAAATTTGCTGGCTAGTCAGGATCACTATATATAGCCCTTGTATTGTAACCAACTCAAGCTTTTGGCTCTTGAATGAATATTGGTGTTGTTTACATTCTATCATTGTTCTTGTGCTCAAATCTGATATCCAAGGTGCTCTATTGATTTATTTCATTGTTTGGATTCAATACAACACTTGTTGTATTCATTAATCCATTAGCTTCACCTTTATCTTTGATCATTCTTGACTTTTCATAGCTCAAACACTTAATCAATAGGTGTTTTGGGCTAAAACAACCAACCACTGTGATCCGGATTGATATTGGGATCTACACCATGTGCGATAAACGAGCCCGTATAACCTTTATATTAATAAAGGTCAAAATAAAACAATAATTATTGTCGCTCGCGGGCCGCGAGCAAGATCACAAGTTCCGTCACGGGGCGCAACAACCTGTTACTTGCCGGACACCCTGATGGCCACGTGTCCCAACACACGTCAAACCTACTCGATGACTCAGCAACCATAAAACATTATCTACATTTCGCGAGGGAGAGACAGAAGTTCGTCGCGGGGCGTGACCCGCCCCTGACCAGACTATAAATTGAGCTTCGATCTGCATTTCAAATCGTTCAAAATTCTAAATTCTCTCTCAATTTCTATAGGCAGAATTATTAACCAAAATACCCCTAAAGCCCGAAGCTCTGCCTCGTTGTAAGTATTATAACCCCCAGTTACGTATTAGTTACCCTACCTGATTGATCTAGGGCTCCGTAACGCATGTCAAGGCTCTGCCTGACTCAGCTCGTTGGAGTTCTGTCTCGGTAGTATGACTAATGTAATTTGGGTTATCTTACTAACACATGTGCATTGTTTAAATTTAATAAATAAAATCCAGGAGAAGCAACAGGAAGCTATAATATTACCAGGAAGCCTGTAGAAATACCTAAGTCTACAAATGTGAGTACATTAACTTTTTCTCACTGTTTGTGAGTACATCTTATTTTTATATAAACTGTTTTTACAAAACCTCAATTATTTTAAAGTATATTTAACAGTGATTGAGTTCATGTATTCTACAATTACTGTCGGTATGTTGGGGTTTTGTATACATTACTTGTTACTACACTGTGAGTAGTAGCATGACCACAAGTCAGGATTGACAGTACCGTGGGTGGTAATTGGGTAGATATAAACATTGTAGTCGCTCTCAATACTGTGAAATTATAAAACTGTTTTGATCAAACTGGGATGCACTCACCAGTATTTCTTGCTGATAAAACTTTTTAAAACGCGTTTCAGGTAACTTAGTGTAAAGCTAATAGAAGCTAGCTAAAGAGCACTGAAGGCTTAGAAAAGTGGCTATAAAAGTTACCTAAATAAAAAGGAGATTATATTTTCAATAATTAGGGTTATCCCTATAAATGTATTATCAGAAAAACTTCTGTTTTATCCCATGTATTTATTATGAAATCTTGGTGTTTTAAAACTCTGAAACTATTTCCTAACTACGGTCCTGATAAAAATTTCCGCTGCCAAATTAATAAACACCGATACCATCTGACTAGCTCGCGGCTCCCGCTCCCAGGATGGGGTCAATGGCTATGACACACTTAGGGTTTTGTCTATGTTTTCTGTTAGACATGATTTAATGTCCGTTGTATAATGTTCCAGGGCGTACCGAATGTGACAACCCGCAACTTTAGTTTACTACTTTAACATGGTCAGGTTAAAGTAGTAAACTAAAGTTGCGGGTTGTCACATTCGGGTTGTCAAATTAACCACCAGAACCGATAACCAAACCATAACCAACATAACCGAACCATTAATAACCGATAACCAATATAACCAATGGTTATGGTTATGAAACTTTGTATAACCGCTTAATCGGTTATGGTTATGGTTATGGTTATGAAGCTTTGGTTAACCGATATAACCGAAACCGAACCGAACTTGTGATGTTAACTTTATATAATGGATTTGTGTTTTACAAAACCATATAGAGGATTTTTACTAAGATAAAAGTATGTTAGTAACAAAATGATCTTGATGTAGATGCCATTTATTTTGATAAAGAACTAAGGTGTTATGGCCATAATTGTTTTTGTGTGAGAATTACCTTATTAAAAAGAACCCTAAATCGGTAGTTTAACCAAAAAGTTTAGTCTCCGTTATCTTATAAAATAGGCTCAAGCTAAGTTCAAATCGTGCACAACCCTATTAATTTCAAACCTTGCTTGGTTACTTAACCGAAATTAACCAAAACCGAACCATAACCGACTTCATAATCGATTAACCGTAACCGAAGTTTGGTTATGGTTATGGTTACCAAAACTCCATAACCGAACTAGCGGTTATGGTTATGGTTAATAGTAAAAACCAAACCAAACCGACCCATGCACACCCCTACTAACCATAGTTAATTTAATCATACACTCATATCACTGCATTTAACTAGGGTTACTTAAATGAGTCTATGTTGGTAATTCGGGAAATTACCGGAACACATACATGATAACTTATATGATGCATGACAAATACGTGAATTATAAGCTTTATTTGTAAATTGCAAGTTGTTATGTGGTTTATGTGAAAATTGCATAGTTAGGGGTGTATTATGGATTTTAAGGAAGTATAATAAAACAAAAAACCCTAAGCCTTCTCACAATCTCACAGTACGACAGTTTCTTTTAAACATCCTCTAATCATTCCTACACCAATCATACACACAATCATTCACTCTACTCTCTGATCTTTCAATCCTTCGAAGAACAAACCGTAGAATCAACCCAAGGTAATGTTTGTGTATACGTTGTTGTTTCTGTTCCTTCGATTTATTGATGTGCACAAAATGCAACATATAAATTACATCAATTGTGGCATAAAACTAACCCTTTTTTAGTACTAATGTTGGAAAAAGTGTGCTTTTGTCTTCCTTTTGTATTTTCAGGATTAAATGAGCTCAAATGAACAAAAGAAGCAAAAAGGCAGCTAAATCTAACATAAATACAAGAAAAGGAACAAACGTGGCATGCCCGACCTCCCGACAGCATCTTCCCAAGCAAAACAAGAAGACAGATGCCAAAACACGCCCCGTGCTCACTGAGCACGGGGGCGTGCCCAAGTGTCAGCAGAAAAGACAAAGTGGTAGAAGCTTCTATTACCCACCACGGGGCCGTGCTAAGCGGACACGAGGCCGTGGTCAACTATAAGATTCGCAAAATCCAGGCAAATCTCAATAGTACAGATATGCTTCTGCACACGGGGTTGTGCTCAGCGGACACGGGGGCGTGGTTAACTAATGCAGACAGCATTTAATGAAATTGCAATTAATGAAGACAGAGACGGATGGGCATGGGGCCATGCCCGAGCTTCTATTCAGCCTATAAATAGGAATGCTTGGAGCTCTTGTAACTCATCCCTTGGCACACCACCTCTCTCACACTTCACCCACCACCCACCACCATCACAACACCATCATCCACCACCAACATCCATTGTCCATCATAGAGTGTGTGAGTCGTCTCGAGATCCAAGATTGATCGTAAGAGTTCTTGACAATCAAAGGCCATGTTTGCCTAAGTCTCTTACATCACTTGGTGAAGACAAGTGTTTAGTGTAATAGTTTTTATTTTTAATCTTTTGCACTTTTTAATTGGTTTTCTATTAATGACTTTAATTACGAGTTTCTTATGTTGAAGGTGATTCTTCCTTATCGTTTCTCCATGGTGTCTTGGCATTATTTTATTGTCTATATAAAATAAAAGATTTTCATCATTCATATCTCCACGGTCTATATGGAGGTATGTTGGCTACCTGGTCGGGGGCTAAGGGAACGGTTTGGTAAGAGTCTTACCATTGTTCAGTGTATAGATCCTGCAAAGGACCTGGGTCAAATTTAGTAGGACCTCCTTCAATACCCAACGATATTGGATGGCGGGGGTCCAAATCTTTGATCTCCTCATAAGTTAAACTACTATTAAAACTTTAACCCGAAAGAGGGGCCTGCCACATTATGCATTAATAACTTAATTAATTATCTTTCAATAATCCGACCCTTTAGGATTGTATCCTTGCTAACTCAAACTACTGGGTTGAGGGTAACGTCGCCTTCAAAAGAGGGGCCTACTACAATAACTAAGATAATCTCTTAAACAAGTGCAAAAGTGCAAAAATAATCAAAGGTTATACTACACACGAGTCGGATCCAAGTGATTCATCTTGTCTATCTGTTTTTATTTTTATTTTATTTTCTGCATTTTAGTTAGTTTTATTTTTCTAGTTTAAAAACCTTTTTTCTAACATTTTGATTTGATTAGACGTTGAGGATAAACCAGTACTAAAAGCTCTTGTGTCCTTGGACGACCTCGGTATCTTACCAACACTATACTATGTCCACGATGAGTGCACTTGCCCATATGTGTGTTTAGTGTTAGTAAATATCGTGTTTTATAAATTTAAAACTTGGTTAAAAAGTATAAAAAGGGCTTAAAATATACACCTAAAATATATAACACTTCACACGCATCAAGTTTTTGGCGCCGTTGCCGAGTACACAAGGATTTTAAGAAAGTTAGGAATCAGCGGCCTAATCATGTTTTTTATTTTTTTTAGGATTTTCAGCTTCTGTAGAACTCAGCACGAGCCGTGCCTGGTCGGACACGGGCCGTGCCCAGCAGTGTCACTGGCAGTTTTTATTTTCCGAGTTACAGAGAGCTGAGCACGGGGCCGTGTCGGTGCAACACGGGGCCGTGTCCAACTTTCCAGTAACAGGGATCCAGAAAACAATCGTTGTACCTCCGACCACGGGCCGTGTTCACTGAGCACGGGGCCGTGGTGAACTTCCTGACCAACATTCTTTTCTGTTTTTTGCAGGACTTGGAACCAGACACCACATCTGAACTTTCTACGTGGTGTATGAGCTCCAGTTCTAGTAGAGACATAAAAGAACCTCTAGAAGAACCCGAACGCTTTCTCATAAAAAGACTTAAAACTAAAAACCAAGAGAAGGTTTCGGGGGACCCACTTCCAATGGCGGACCAACGGACCCTCATGGATTACCTACGACCCACCGTGGGTAATCTCGGCGCCGCTATCAATGCACCAAATGTCGAAGCTAACAACTTCGAACTTCGGCCACATTTGATACAAATGCTTCAGAACTCCGCAACCTTCCTATCCCCATCTACATATTACTAATTTCTTAGAAATATGCGATACCTTTCGGATCAATGGAGCATCAAATGACGCCATCCGCCTTCGAATGTTTCCATTTTCACTAAAGACCGAGCAAAAGCTTGGCTCAACGCGCTCCCAGTTGGTTCGGTAAACACCTGGGATGAACTAGCCCAAAAGTTTCTATATAAGTATTTCCCTCCCGCTAAAACGGCTAAATTAATGACTGAAATTAATACATATTCAAAAGAGGATGGGGAATCGTTATATGAAACTTGGGAAAGGTTCAAGGAGTTATTGCGAAAGTGTCCTCATCACGGTCTTGCGGTATGGCAACAAGTATCCACCTTCTACAATGGGTTGTTGCCACACACAAGACAAACACTTGACTCTACCTCTGGGGGACTTTTAGGTAATCGCCGCCCACATGAAATATACAATCAAATTGAGGAAATTGCTCAAACCAATTTTCAGTGGCACACTCCCGAGGCAATAAATCTATTGCCCCGGGCGCCTATAAGGTTGATGAAAGCACTTCTTTACAAGCCCAAATCGAGGCCCTTTCTTCAAAAATCAAAAAGTTAGAAATGACAAAAACAGTCTCGGTTATGGCTTGTGAAGGGTGTGGTGGGCAACATGAAAGTTAGAGTTGTATGAAAGAAACAGATGATCAACCAGAGTCGGTAAACTACATTGATAATAGACCTAGGCCGTCGGGTCCTCCAACGGGTACCTACAACCAAGGATGGCGTAACTACCCTAACCTTGGTTGGAGAGAACCCGGTAGTGGTAGAAACCAACAAAACCTAAACCAACGAACAAACTTTCAACAACCAAGAAATGAGTCACAAAATTTCCCTCAACAACAAGGTGGACGAGAAAGGCTTGAAGATACTATATCTCGCCTCATCTCCGACACTGAAAAGAAAAACTCGGATCAATTTCAACAATTGGAATCGAATTTTAGAAATCAACAAGCTAGTATACAAAACATTGAAAAACAAATAAACCAATTAGCTCAAAATTTCTCCGAGAGACCACAAGGCGTGTTACCAAGTAATACCGAAACAAACCCAAAAGCACAAGTCCATCTCATAACATTAAGAAACCGTACCGTGGGTTCCGAAGAAGCTCCACCACCACCAACTGAGGGAAGCACAACACCGCCCCAAAAAGAGAAGGCTTCTCCTCTAATTCAAGAGCCTACTAAGGCTCCTCCAGTTCCATACCCCGGTAGGTTAATTCGTCAAAAGACCAATGAGCAATTCGCAAAATTCGAAAATCTACTAAAACAATTGCATGTTAATATTCCTTTTATCGATGTCCTAACTCAAATGCCTAAATACTCAAAATTCATGAGGGACTTCCTCACTCATAAAAGGAAAATTGAATCATTGCAATTAGTTAAATTAGGCGAAGAATGCTCCGCCCTCGTACTCAACAAACTCCCACAAAAGAAGATTGATCCTGGAAGCTTCACAATTCCTTGCTCGATCGGGGAATCCCCCGTTCGTAATGCACTAGCCGACCTTGGGCCTAGCATTAACCTCATGCTTGCATCAATGTTCAAATGACTCGGCCTAGGAAAAACAAGGCCTACCAAGATGAGTATACAGCTTGCCGACAGATCCGTTAAATACCCGCAAGGTGTCGCTGAAAATCTATTGGTCAAAGTCGACAATTTCGTCTACCCGGCCAACTTTGTCATACTAGATATGGAAGAGGACACCAAAGTCCCCCTCATACTAGGGAGGCCATTTCTAGCCACCGCGCAAACAGTGGTAGACATGAATGACGGAACACTTACTTTGAAGTTTGGGGATAAGGAAGTGAAGTTTGGGGTTAGGAAGAGAGTAGAGGACGATGACCCGGTCAACTACATGAAGGTCATTGATTCAAGTTTGGATGATGCTCTCCGACGGTGCCACATGGGATGCAAAACATCCCGCTTGGAAAATATATGACCTCACTTTGGGTCTAGCCAAGGACCCTTATAAACGTGGCGCACCACAAAGGCATTCCGCGGAACTATACTTAGTTTAGCTTAGATTAATTTTTAGTTTAATTTTAATTTGCAGGAATAAAACACACTCGGGATGGTAAAGGATAACAAGGGAAACGAGAAACATCACCCCATGCACGAAAACAGGGCCATCCGACAAAAATTTCTTCATTACAGCAAGTTCAGCACGGGCCGTGTCCGCCCAACACAGCCCCGTGCTGCACAGTCTGCAGAAAACACCCAGTTCAGGTAACTAGACACGGGTCGTGTTCACTGAACACGCCCCCGTGTCCAGACTTCTGTTTCTCTTTACTAAATTTTGTCACTGGCACCTAAACACAGGGCCGTGTCCAGAGTGCCAGTAACATAAAATTTTGCTTTTAACACCCCTTTACACATTCAATCAACCTAAAAACTTATTTTTGGGACATATTGAGGATAATGTGTAATTTAAGTGTGTGGGGGGGGGGGAATGCTAAAACTTTGAATCTTGCAAGTCCTAATCAACAAGCCTTACACAAAACTCTATTGGAACCGCTAATCACCCCAAATTTTTTTCAAAAATTTTCATTTTTTTACTTGTCTAAGTTTAAGTTGGGAATTTCAAGTTCTAAAAAAGGTTATATTTTTACAAGTTTACAACCAATAGCGTCGTGATAAAAAGAACCAACATAAGAAAATTATGAAACGACATGACAAGCTTAGTTAAAATTTGATTATATATACTTGATCACATAAAAACCCATTCCCACAAAAGTGAGTTTTGAGCCTTTATTGAGCAAACAAATACATATCTTTACACTAAATGCTCATTTTTCGTTTCTTGTGTGAATAGCCGCTTGGTTTGTACGACTCTAGAACTTTCCACAACAATGCATTCCCGGTCCTTACCAACTTAAACCCGAGTAAGTAAATGATGGAGGCACTAGGACTAACCCTTTTTCCTTTCTACACCATTATTTTTCAATTTTTTTACCACCTACCCAAAATCCCCCTAGATTAACCCCTTATACCTTTTCATTTCTTAACCCAAAACAATCACCTTTTTTACCCACCTAAACCTTTTTATTTTAACCTTTTTTTTAGTAACAAAGCTCGGTTTTTCTTATGACCTAAATATATATATATATATATATATATATATATATATATATATATATATATATATATATATATATATATATATATATATGTGTGTGTGTGTGTGTGTGTGTGTGTGTGTATATATATATATATATTTGATGAAACCAAATAAACAAACAAGTTCATCAAAAATAACTTTGTTTGAAAGAAATGGTTCATCAAAATAAAAATAAAATTGTGAAAAATAAAAAGTTTTTAAAAAACCGACGCTTTTTACGCTTTTCGCCCTTTTTTCTAACCACTAACCCAACCACTCACCTTTAGCCCAAGCCTAACCCTTCACCCAAAAAGTCCTCTTGATATTTATAAAGGTATATAGTTAAAAAGGAGGAGGATTGATTTCTTGGCAAGCTTATGGTAGGAGTAAGTTCCATGCCGCTTTCGAGAGAATCACTAAAAAAATAAATACACATTCGGCCGAGTGTTGAGTGATCCCCCGTGAGGTATGTGAACTTGTATATAAATGGAGTTTTAAAAAGGCATGTTATGCCCTAATAAGTAATTTATATTGTGAAACGTTTTTAATAAATCATGACGAATAGGATTGTAAATAAATAAAAATAAAACTTAATAAAGAATCTTGGAAATCCCGACACTCTATGACAAGTCCAAAAAAAAAAAACCTTCTCTTCTACCCATTCCATTTGGGAGTGAAAAAGCCACATTATAAAGAGTTTTGCTTAAGGACAAGCAAAGATTCAAGTGTGGGGGTATTTGATGTGCACAAAATGCAACATATAAATTACATCAATTGTGGCATAAAAATAACCCTTTTTTAGTACTAATGTTGGTAAAGTGTGCTTTTGTCTTCCTTTTGTATTTTCAGGATTAAATGAGCTCAAATGAAAAAAAGAAGCCAAAAGGCAGCTAAATATAACATAAATACAAGAAAAGGAACAAACGTGGCATGCCCGACCTCCCGACAGCATCTTCCCAAGCAAGACAAGAAGACAGAAGCCTGAGCACGGGGGCGTGCCCAAGTGTCAGCAGAAAAGACAAAGTGGTAGAAGCTTCTATTGCTCACCATGGGGCTGTGCTCAGCGGACACGGGGCCATGGTCAACTATAAGATTCGCAAAATCCAGGCAAATCTCAATAGTACAGATATGCTTCTGCACACGGGGTTGTGCTCAGCGGACACGGGGGCGTGGTCAACTAATGCAGACAACATTTAATTAAATTGCAATTAATGAAGACAGAGACGGATGGGCACGGGGCCGTGCCCGAGCTTCTGTTCAGCCTATAAATAGGAGTGCTTGGAGCTCTTGCAACTCATCCCTTGGCACACCACCTCTCTCACACTTCACCCACCACCCACCACCATCACAACACCATCATCCACCACCATCATCCATTGTCCATCATAGAGTGTGTGAGTCGTCTCGGGATCCAAGATTGATCGTAAGAGTTCTTAACAATCAAAGGCCATGTTTGCCTAAGTCTCTTACATCACTTGGTGAAGACAAGTGTTTAGTGTAATACTTTTTATTTTTAATCTTTTGCACTTTTTAATTGGTTTTGTATTAATGACTTTAATTACTAGTTTCTTATATTGAAGGTGATTCTTTCCTTATCGTTTGTCCATGGTGTCTTGGCATTATTTTACTGTCTATATAAAATAAAAGATTTTCACCATTCATATCTCCACGGTCTATATGGAGGTATGTTGGCTACCTGTACGGGGGTTAAGGGAACGGTTTGGTAAGAGTCTTGCCATTGTTCAGTGTATAGATCCTGCAAAGGACCTGGGTCAGATTTAGAAGGACCTCCTTCAATACCCAACGGTATTGGATGGCGGGGGTCCAAACTCTTTGATCCCCTCATAAGTTAAACTACTATTAAAACTTTAACCCAGCTACTTAGGACTGTATCCTTGCTGACTAAGACTACTTAGCCGAGGGTAACGTCGCCTTCAAAAGAGGGGCCTACCACATTATGCATTAATAACTTAATTAATTATCTTTCAATAATCCGACCCTTTAGGATTGTATCCTTGCTGACTCAAACTACTGGGTTGAGGGTAACGTCGCCTTCAAAAGAGGGACCTACTACAATAACTAAGATAATCTCTTAAATAAGTGCAAAAGTGCAAAAATAATCAAAGGTTATACTACACACGAGTCGGATCCAAGTGATTTATCTTGTCTATCTGTTTTTATTTTTATTTTATTTTCAGCATTTTAGTTAGTTTTATTTTTCTGGTTTAAAAACCTTTTTTCTAACATTTTGATTTGATTAGACATTGAGGATGAATCGGTACTAAAAGCTCTTGTGTCCTTGGACGACCTCGGTATCTTACCAATACTATACTACGTCCACGATGCGTGCACTTGCCCATATGTGTGTTTAGTGTTAGTAAATATCGTGTTTTATAAATTTAAAACTTGGCTAAAAAGGGCTTAAAATATACACCTAAAATATATAACACTTCACACGCATCAAGTTTTTGGCGCCGTTGCTGGGGACACAAGGATTTTAAGAAAGTTAGGAATCAGCGGCCTAATCATTTTTTTATTTTTTTTAGGATTTTCTTAGTTTTTCAGCTTCTGCAAAGCTCAGCACGGGCCGTGCCTGGTCGGACACAGGCCGTGCCCAGCAGTGTCACTGGCAGATTTATTTTCCGAGTTACAGAGAGCTGAGCACGGGGCCGTGTCGGTGCAACACGGGGCCGTGTCCAACTTTCCAGTAACAGGGATCCGGAAAACAATCGCTGTACCTCCGACCACAGGCCGTGTTCATTGAGCATGGGGCCGTGGTGAACTTCCTGACCAACATTCTTTTCTGTTTTTTGCTGGACTTGGAACCAGACACCACATCTGAATTTTCTACGTAGTGTATGAGCTCCAGTTCTAGTAGAGACATAAAAGAACCTCTAGCATGATGAGGAATCACTACCGGTGAAGGATTGTTAGTGATAATAGGCCAGAAGTGAGCTTCGATTCCCCGTACTACTTCACGATGATGTCTTTGAGGAGCACCCAATGGTGCTCTTGGTTGACCCATTTGCCCTTGCATAGGCCCTTGAGGTGCAAACGGTGGTTGATATTGATATTGATGCATTGGCGGTTGTTGTTGAATCGGTCTTTGAAATTGTGGTTGTGTAATTTGAGGGCGCACTTGATGTAGCGGTGTAGGGCGTTGCAATTGTGGCCCTTGAGGTCTAATGTGTTGCACCCCAACCGGTAATCTACCCATGTCTTGAAACTGTTGAATCGGTTGACTTTGTTGACCCGCTCCTCCTTGAGGTCCCAAATATCCTCCATCACCCCCATAAGAAAAGCCTTCCTCTTCATACCCTCTAAAATCCTCTTCATAACCGTCATCATATCCATCCCCTTGAATACCCGAAGATTGCCCAAAGGGAAGAGTTGAGTATTGAAAACCCGATTGGTTTAGTGATCTAAAGGATAAAGTAGCATGAACAATAGTTGAGTTTGGTGCTATTGTAAAGTTAGAGGATGATTGACCCATAGTTGGGGGGAAGAAATGTGAAAATGGTGGAATTGTGGTAGAAGGGTTAAAGCTATTCGTGGATTCAACTTGAGTAGTGATCGGTTGCGTGGTATTGGTTGGTGTAACTTCAAATGGTGGAGTAGGTTCCGTAGTGGTATTAGGTATGGTGGTATTTGGTGATGGTTGTGTGGCAGTAGGTATGAAAGATGAGGTCGTTTGACCCGTTGTGGGTGGTACTTGAGATTCTTGCATGATGTTTCTTGGTGTAATGGGTGAAGTGGGTGAACCAATGATTCTGTTTTCTCTTAGTAAAACTCTGTTTTGCCTCAGCGTTCTTTCAATTTCCGGATCAAACGATAGTGGTGACGACTTGTGAGAGCCTCTAGTATGCATACACCTGTGGTACCACACTAAACACAACCAGCGTAAACCCGAAAATAACAAACAAAACTACTAAATTAACACACGTTGCGCACTACTCCCCGGCAACGGCGCCAAAATTTGACGTGCAGTCGTGGTACACGCAAATTTAATCCAAATAACAACTAACAGATAGTGGTAAATGGGTATCGAACTCAGGGAGTATGTGGTGAATGTGTTGATTTTATAGCTTTGCAATTTAACTACAATTAACCTAAAATGCAGAAATTAAAGATCAATGATTTGGATTGTTGTTTTAGAAAACTAAATTATCAATTACTTACTAATCAAGATTGGATGTTTAATTTAGATTATGAGAACAATGACCATCTTAGGATTCAGTTTCTTTTAACACTTGTGTGAAATTCCAACTAGAAAGAGTTACAGAGACATAACTCGTGTATAAACAATTGTTGTGATAAAAAGGAACAAAGTACTTGGATTATATGAATGCGAGGTTGTTTCCCGATGATCAATCAATCAATATCCAACCCTAACCCTTCCCGTGATATCTCGATTGTCAACGACACCAAGAACGTACGATTTAGACTAGAATTGCAATATCAATTAACAAGCTACAATCAATTACTCATACACCATGATAATCAAAGCAAACACAAAGTTATCATTCTAGAAATAAAGGAACAAACACAAAAGAGTCTAAGAAAACCTTCACCTAAGATGATCACCACAAATTTAGTCGGACATTATTCGGTTGATCATCATAACTTCAATGTTCAAGTTCATACTAATCGAAAACACAAACCAAATGTTTAGAAATGTTTAGAACCAACAAGAACCAGCCAAAATCGCCCCCAAAGTGCAGAGAAACTGTCCAATGATGAATAATGTGAAAAGACACCATCAAAAAACGGTTTAATGAGGCAGTTACGCATTTTTCCGTCATCTCCACCGTAACTTACGGTACCCATCGTAAGTTACGATGGACTTCAAACTGCTACGGTGATTCAGGACTGTGTTACGGTGGGAAAATGCAAGATTTCAGGGCCACCGTAATTTACGGTGCCCCCCGTAAATTACGGTGGAGCCCTGACTTCTTTGTTTCTTCTCTTCTTTCCTTCCATGCATAACCCGTTCCACTACAATCCGTCCAAAGCAGCGTTTTTTCCATTTTTAGCTCCCGAACTGTACCTGAAACATAAGCAACCATAGTCATCTAATTCAAGATAATTACGCGATCAAGTGAGGGATAAACACGTATTTTAACATCATTAAGGGTTGTCCTATGGACCACCCGTCAATAGGTGGGGGTTTGGTTCGAGTTTGTTAAATGTTGCATGGAAAACACCTAACATGCCACTGTGTGCTACTGTATGTATGTTCAGTCTTGTATGATGAAATCTGTAAACGATAATCATAAAGGACCCTGATGTTTGGATACTAAGGGATTGCAAATCCTATTTAAACCCTATTTGAACGTAAACACTTACATTGAGGTTATGTGCAATGTACCTTAGGTCGCGTGTAACGGACCTAACCATTAATTAACGCTAGAAGCACATTATCAAACCGAGCAAACCAAGGTGAGTTCACTGCTCTTTTCCCAAGCATGCATCCGGGAAGGGATATCGGGTAACGTTTTCAGGGAAGAATACCAGGTTAACGGGATGTTTGTTATTACTCAGTTTCTATCATATAAGACCCCTTACATCTACCGATTGTTGCCGGGAAGGCAACGAGGTATTTAGTTGATAGCGTTATTAGGTTTGGCACCCTCACACCGGGCCGGAATGGACGGGCGTGAACTATTTACCTTGACCACTTGACCAATGCTTTGATAGAGGCATTGGGGTTTGGGCAAACACATCTAGTAGCCACATACGGTAATCGAGTTAATAACATCATCAAAACATATCGTTCAACTATTTTAAACACATATCTGTAACTAAATGCGTTAACAAAACTTTGAACTCACCGGCGTCGTCTAACACACTTGTCTGCATGCTTGCAGGTCTATAGGTTTATATCATTGGGACTTGCTATCTGGGATGCTGGAGTGGTCATGGGTCGAGATACTTGGAATCACAAGACAAGTCTAACGGTTTTGTACATTTGGTTTATGAAACTCTTAACAAATGATTATGCTTCCGCTGTATACAACGAATGATATGTAACGTTTGTAACACTTTCTGTTAATGAATGAAAGTTTTATTTAAATATATTTACGAGTTCAATGTGATTGGTGGCTTGGATCCTGGTACGTCACACGCCTCGTGGGGGTTTCCGCATGTGGTATTTTGGGGGTGTGACAGTTTGGTATCAGAGCCACTGGTTATAGTGAACTTGGTTTTAAAAGAATTTTAATAAAACCAGACTATAACCGAACAATTCTGAAAACGTGAATACGACCATGACACTCAGCTCCAGATTGCAAGGTTCGTCCCTCGTATACTCATTGTACTACATAACTGGTGAACACTTACATATGATATTGCATGTGATTGCACGTTTAGCACAACAGTATGAATTCCTGTGTTACTTGCATGTGTTATGTGGCTGATAGGGTGGTATTTCCCTAAACATTCATGACATACGTTCCGTGATGCTTTTTGTTTGCTACTCGAGTTTGAGGAACCATTTGACATGAGTTAGGGGGAGCTGAGATGAGTATGCAAATCACAATATTATTGTGGGTGCACACATAATAATAATTGTTGGTGCATATTCTGTGACAACAGCTTAGATTTGGTCTTTGGATATCTTGTAATTAGTTAAACGATAAACAGTTAGCGGGTTTAGCTTTGTATTAGTGAAATAATAGAGTTTGGGCTAAACTAAACCCAATTGGATGTAGGGGGGACGATTTTGGCCTTGCCCATGTAGGAAACCCTAGTCCAATTAGTAAACCTTGTGTTATATAAACAAGGTTAGGCTTTAGGGTTTAGGTTAATCAGTTAATCAGCCAAAACAGTTGTGAGAGAGTATTTTCGTGAGAGCAATTAGGCTTGGACGAAATTTGTAGTTGGTTAGGGTTTGATTGATTGTAATTCTCGTAATCGATAATCAATAGAAACCCAGTTTGAAAGTGATTGCTGCTTTTGTTTCTACAAGTTTCTGCTTATTCTAATCAAGAGGATTCCGCACTCTTGATCGGATTGACAATTCTGTGAAGATCCATACACATCAAGGGGACCTACAATTGGTATCAGAGCTTTAGGCTCTTGAAGGCTCGGTTCAGAATTGTGTTCTGCAGAATCAGGGAGTTTTTTTATTTTTGTTAAACCTGAAAATTAGGGTTTTTAAAATTTTCGAAATTTTGTGTTGGTTTGATAAAATTTTCGAAAATAGTTGGCTGTTTTTGATCTTCTGGTTTGTTTGTTTGGTGTTTTTCAGGATTTCTGGAAAGATTCGGTTGATTGTTTGAAGGATTTTGGCTGGAAACACTTGAAGATTCGAAGATTGTTCTTCGTGTTCTTCACGTTCTTCGTTCTGTTTCTTGTTGATTTTCGAAAATCACTGATATTTTGCTGTTTTGATTTTGCAGATTTGTGTTGGAGAGGAGATAAGATCTTCAGAATTTTCAAAAAGATTGAATTTCCTTATTAATGTCTAGCGAATTTAGCAAATTCGCAAACAGGACCAGCATAATTAACTGATCGGCGAATTTGGAACTTAATAACTTGGTCATCGGCGAAATTAAATCCAAAGGCGACTTTGGTAATCGTATAATTTTCCACAGCGAAATTATTACGATTTTTGGCGAATTTACTGTTCGTCGTAATCGCGAAATAGACCAGCGAAATAGGCAGCGAAATTGACTTGTTCAGCGAACTAAACCAGCGAATTTGACCTTCAAAACCAGCGAAATTAACAGGACCAGCGAAATTGACTAAAGCAGCGAAATTAAAGTGGTGGAATTTTTTCTGGCAAGCGTCGATAAAATTTCAGTGTTTTGCAAATAGAAAGTGATCCGTAGCTCGTTTGACAGAACCGTCTGCACAGTTGAACTCAGTTGATTTTTAGGGCAAAAAATCCCGAATTCAGTTTTTGACATTATATATCATTGGATTCGTCTTTTCAAGACGATTCTAACGGTGTAATTTGGTAACCACTGTTTTCGGAGATATTTTGTACGGTTTTACCAGTCTGTTACGTTTAAAATGTCGAACATGACCAACTTGAATGCACCTAAGATGATGAAGGTGGAGAACTATCTTACTTGGAAGGACAGCTTCAAATCCTTCATTAAATCTCAGGATGCACGCATGTGGATATGTATTGAAGATGGGTACGTAAACCCAGTACATGATTTTGAGGGCAGACCACGAGTAACAGCCTATGTCAACATGAAAGCTGATGATAAAAAGACGTACGAGGCTGAAAAGAGATCCTTGGCTGCAATAAAGACATCCTTACCTGATAGCATCAAGCATATCTTCAAGAAGTACACAAATTCAAAGGATATATGGGATGCATTACAAAGGCGATATCAGGGAAGTGAGAGTGTCACTCAGGCATTTATGGCAGAGATATTGCCAGTAGATGTGGCTGAAACTACTGTGAGTGATGCTGAATCTGAAGTGAAAAATGTTGAATCAAAAGTGGATGTTGAAGTAGAGAATGAGAGTGAAGCTGAACAGGTTAGTAATGATCAAACTACAGAAGTTCATGAGAAAGAGGTACAATCTAGTTCTGTGTGTTTGAGGTGTTGTGAGCTACAGGGTGAGGTTGACAGGTTGTCAACACAAAATCAAAGTCTGGTAAGCGAGATGTCGAGCATAAAAGAGTCAAACTTTTTCGCTAAAAGAAATGAAACTTCATACTTGAAAAAGATAAAAGGGTATGAAAGTGAAATTGAAGCTTTAACATGCAAATTAAATGAAAAGCTTCAAGTCATAGACTTAGTTCATGAAATGATGGCTGAGAAAACAAAAGAAATTTCTGATAAATGCAAAGAGTTGTCAGATGCACAACTCAAAATTGTTGAACTTGAACATAAATTAAGTCAGTTTAGAGATTCATCTTTTGTTATGAAACACATGATGGGTGGGTTAAAGAAAAGTAATGACAAGACCACTGTGGGCTTCCAGGGCTTTAATGAAGTCCCACCTCCTCTTAGTCATGACTATTCTTTTCTGCCTGATGAAGATGAACTAGCAGCCTATATGTCAACTGCACCAAGTAGTTTCGCATCCACATCAAGTCAAGGTGAAAGGTCTGAGAGTGATGATGCTAAGAAGAACAATAATAGGGAACATTTGAAAAAGCAAAATTCACCTCCTAAGAGCAAAAATCAAATTTTTGTTAAAAAGATTAATTTTGTTCAAGGTAGTGATATGAAAAATGAAACCGCTGTTATTGAAAAAGAATCAAATGTAGAGTTTGCTAAAAATAAAAACAAAGAAATATCTGAATCAAAGCAAACTGAACAAAATTCTTCCAAGGCATCATCACCATCAGATAAGGGATCTACCTCAGAGACTCCAGCAAAGAAGTCTT
This sequence comes from Helianthus annuus, assembly GCF_002127325.2. Classification (NCBI taxonomy): domain Eukaryota; kingdom Viridiplantae; phylum Streptophyta; class Magnoliopsida; order Asterales; family Asteraceae; genus Helianthus; species Helianthus annuus. Next base: position 159,827,328 of record NC_035443.2, read on the forward strand.
TGAAAAGGAGATCGTGCTTCAGGTGTCACATAAAGGGACATGTAGCTAGCTGCTGTCCTAACAAAAATAGTGAAGCAAAAATGAGTGACAAACAGAGAGGGAAATTACCAGTGAAAAGTGGTGATAGTGAGGAGAAAGGTTCAAATTCTCCAAAGAAATCTGCTCCTAAGCAACCAGAGAAAGTTGTTGTTGGTGTAGATAAGGCTGGAACAGGAACTCCACAAGTTCCACGTTTTCAAAGAAATCAACCTAGATTTCAGCCTAGATCTCCACCAGGCAGATATCAGAGACCTAGAAGCAGTTCACCTAGAATGAACAACTTTAATTCTAATAATTTCAGAAGTCAATGTCAATATCAAAATCGATACCAAAATAATGGTGGTAAACTTTTTATAACAATGGCTTTAGAAATTACAACAATAATGCTTCTTGGAATCAAAATTCAAGGTTTCAAAATCAAAATTTCCAAAGGTCAAATTGTCCAAATGTATATAGGAACCCTCAGGACCAAAGACCTAGTGGAAATCAAACCCATTTCCATCAACAGGTCTGAGATCCAAGACTCCAGTTAGGAGTAATGGATATTGGATGGATGTTCAAATAGTTGGTGAATTTGGACGACCCAAGACCATTAAGGCTTGGGTCCCCCAATCTAACTAATTTCTTAAGTTAGTGTGTGCAGGAGCTGCTAAGGAGGAGTATCAACTTATGTTGATATTGGCTGCTTCAGGCACATGAAGGGGGGTGTGAGATTGTTGATATTTTTTTTAAATGATTTAAATTGAAGTTCAAAGTGCTGAGTCGACACAGAAGATAAACTGGCAGATCTTTATACTAAAGCATTTGACAGGGCTCGCTTTGAACATTTAGTCGAACTCAATGGGATGAGGAATCCTGAATAACTGGTTTTTCATAAGAATTTTGTAAATAGTTTACTGCTTTTTCTTAAAAATTAAAAAAAAATTGAAAAATCAAAAACATAAAAAAAAATAAATAGAAAATCAAAAATGAGTTATCACTGTGTGAAAAAGGAGAAATGATAGTACATCAGCAAGTTAGACTGTCACACTGAACTTGAACCTAAATTGCTTAAGTGTGATAGCAGCTTCATTATACGATGTACCAGTAGGCAAAAAGCATGAAATAATCAACTTACCAATGTGATATAAACTTAAATGAACTGAATATGAGTGGGGAACACATCAGTGGTGTATGGTTCAATGACCTTAAATCTTGCGTTGATAGATTGCCAAAATCTGAAGTTTTGGGTCTTTATACTGTTATTTCATCTGGGGATATCTTGGCTATCTTTCTGTTTAGAACTAAAATTTGTACATGACCCCAGGAAAGAAAGTCACTTGGAATTAGCTCATTTCTATTTGAATGTATGTATTTTTTTCCCGATACACACAATTTTGATTTGATTCTGAAATCTTCTCTGAAAAAAGTCGTGTACCTCCTCTGCTGCATCCAGATATATGCTGACCTGGAGGTGCTAGGAACCGACAGCTTCTGCTGCATCCAGATACATGCTGACCTAGCTGTACGTTGTCGCGCTATAGATCTAATACACCCGAAAGAGGCCCTCAAGTGCCCAAAAGAAACCCAAGAAACCTATATCAAACTGAGAAAATCTCATTTGATCTGTATATTATACCATCTCTGCTAAAGATCTATTATGTTCTCTTCTCAACCTATTCCCAGTTAAGATTTCAGAAATCTGGATTGGACTTGTGAAATATGTGGTAGGGAAGATACTTGCATGATAGAGTGTGTTGTTTATATTTCCAGAATTTGATTAGTATTTATTTGGGTGTTCATAGTTAAGCAATTAAAACATGATAAAACAGATTATATGCAGACCTAGACACGTTCAGGATATCTTAAAGGATGATTTCAGTATACTCACCTACTACGATGAATCTTTGTGCATACCTTGATCGCGGGGGTACATCCTGAAGTGGGACACGCTAGTATATCAGTAATTAATATTACCTTAACGTATCATATGGTAATGGTACTTGAAATATTCATGAATTTTGTTTAAGTGGACAAACATACTGGTAATCATCTTGAACTGCTTTTCACGAAAAATTAAATAAAGAATTATCTAATTGGGTGAAACAGTTTGATTGTGCTGATATGATCTTCTTACCAGTGATTCTCACAAAAATAGAGTGTTTATTGCTTTTGTATTTACTTGCTTTCAGAAAATATAAAAATCCAAAAATAGTGTCTTTTTCTGTTTAACATTCTTAACGTACGGAAAACTGTTATTCTTGGAGGAATTGTTACCGATAGGGGGAGACGGTGTTAGAAAGTGGGTTCAAAATTTTCAATCAGGCAGGATCTTCTGTGTTGGACAAAAGTTTTGCGTGTTGGTGATGATAAGTTGAAAATGCCAAATCTGTGATACAGTTTAACTATCTCTTGAAAAATAATAATTTATTTAATTTATGTTGAAAAATTCTTATGGTTTCTCGAGATGTTTGTTTTATAGTATATAGATTGAAGTAGTATGTTGCTGAGAAGTTGCTGTGAAGATGAGAGTTTGATTGGCTGCATGGTAGAACCTCCTTTCTATATTGCAGACAAGGTTGCAGAGTTGAAGATTGCTTTGCAAATGCTGAACTGGAGTTTACTCAAACGCTAACGTGTTGAAGATTTGGTGATTGGATGCATCAGCTTAGGGGGAGTCTGTTGCTGACAGTTTGTTGCTGACAGTTTGTTGCTGACAGAAGCTGTTGAAGCTGAAGCTATCCAAAGACCAAAGACAGTGCAAGATTGCAAGAAGACTGAAGACAAAAGACTGAAGAAAAAGTTTTTATGAAGCTATTGTCAAGGGGGAGTTTGTTGGTGCATATTCTGTGACAACAGCTTAGATTTGGTCTTTGGATATCTTGTAATTAGTTAAACGATAAAAAAGTTAGCGGGTTTAGCTTTGTATTAGTGAAATAATAGAGTTTGGGCTAAACTAAACCCAATTGGATGTAGGGGGGGCGATTTGGGCCTTGCCCATGTAGGAAACCCTAGTCCAATTAGTAAACCTTGTGTTATATAAACAAGGTTAGGCTTTAGGGTTTAGGTTAATCAGTTAATCAGCCAAAACAGTTGTGAGAGAGTATTTTCGTGAGAGCAATTAGGCTTGGACGAAATTTGTAGTTGGTTAGGGTTTGATTGATTGTAATTCTCGTAATCGATAATCAATAGAAACCCAGTTTGAAAGTGATTGCTGTTTCTGTTTCTACACGTTTCTGCTTATTCTAATCAAGAGGATTCCGCACTCTTGATTGGATTGACAATTCTGTGAAGATCCATACACATCAAGGGGACCTACAATAATGTGGGGTGCATGTGAGTCCCAGTGAGGCCTAACAAGTGAAAAGGGGGTTCTGCTCTGTTATTTGATCAACATGAAACATAACAAGCCTATAGGAGTCGTAGCAGTGATTGTCTCCTACTCGAGCATTACCTGAACACCTAGCAAACTGTGTAGAATGTTAGGTGCTTGTATGAACGTCCCTGAGTGGATGTTGCAGCGTCAATGATTGGTCGATACCTTCCTCACTCCTCTTTTTTTTTGCTGGAACTCATGAATTGACGTCTTAAATCTCGAAGCGTGATCACTTCTGCAACACTCTCGCAACAAACCAGGCAGTACACAAGCAACTTGCAACATCGATGGATAAGAGAATGAGCGTAGTACTTTACCGACCTCAGTATTGGGACGACCCTAATTATCGACGCCGAACATAGCAGATTGGCTTCGAACAAATCCTTGACACTAGTAAGCGACTTATGGGAGTCAACACTTACGAATCAATCGGGACATAAGTGATGACAACGGATTATAGTGTGGAATGTATGACTACCAGCACCATGAGCAGTGCGATAGGACGTGGCACAGAATGGGAAAAGATGGACTTGGTTGGTGAAAGATCGCAGGACTATGTTTCAAGCAACGACATTAGAGGCAACAGTCACGACAACATCAAACTACTCGTAATTGTAGCCGACAGTATGGAAATGAAGGTGCCTACGACGTGGATTAGCCATTGACAAATCAAGACGACAACAACTAAGGGAACGGCGGCAGTACTGAAAAATCTCGTAACGAAAACAACGACACTGGGAATGATGTTCGTGGAAGGGCATTTAGGATTGGCGTGGGCGACGCCAGGATTATAGCAACATGGTGGTCTACACGTTCTTAGTAACTAATCTTCTCGTCCCTGTTCTGTTCAACCCTGATACTTCTCGAAATCGAGCTTGTTGTGGAATTGGCTGATGGCAAGTCAATTGAAGCCTCATATGTTCGTTCGGATGCAAACTTGACCTTGTGGGACAAGTGTTCAGCATTGACCTCCCTTCTGCTAACCTTGATAGTTTTGATGCAATAGTCAGTATGGATTGGTTAACCAGATATCGCACAGTTATACACTGTGAAGGGAAAGTTGTCGTCTGTCATAAATATCCGATTGGGGCAGAGGTTAGCATCAATTCAGCTGTGAAGGCCAGAAGTGCCTACGGAAGAATCACCTCGCTATGTTAGCACTCACCACTGATGATAAGGCAAAGGAAAAGAGGATCGAGGGTCCACCAGTTGTTCGTGATTATTTCAGTATGCTACCCGAGGAACTTTCGGGTTTATTTCCGCAGCTGTTAGACAGAATCTCAGTTTGATCCCGCGCCAGAGGCAATTCTGACTACTCGTACTTCTTACTGCCTTACACCAGGAGGGTTGCAAGAATTACCTAGTCTACTACAGGAACTATTGAACAGGAGTCTTGTTGGACATAGTTTTCGCTTTGGGGAGCCCCAGTTATATCCGTGAAAATAAGCCTTTCCATATGTGTACCGATTATCGAGAACTCAACAAGGTGACGGTCAAGAACCATAGCCTCGACCATGTATTGCCAACTTGTCAACCAGTAGCGAGGATCAAGCTCTCATTCGAGAATTGGCTAACGAACGAACTATCATCAGATGGAAGTCCAATGGGAGAATGCTCTTAGAACGGCATATCAAACGCAATGCGGCCAGTGCGACTTTGTACACCATGACCATCGAGATAATCAACACACCAGCAGCTTATGGACCACAAGAATCGACCGTATTTATTGATGACATTTTGGGTCATTTCCTGGAGGAAGGAACATCATGGATGACGCTTATGTCTTATCTGAGAGCTCCTGAGGGAGGAGTCATTACATGTGAAGTCTTGTTAAAGGTAACATCTAGAATCGAGAAATGCATTTTGATCACGTAACCAACGAAATGGGAATATGCGTGGATCGTGCTAGGATCCATTTTGTTAGAAACTGATTGACACCAAAGATTCCTTCAGGGGTACAACAATTTCTTGGTTTCGGTGGATGCTGTTGTATATTCATCACAGGATTTTCAAAAAAATCGCACAGCCTAGACCCCTTTAGCACAACAGGGTGCTGTGTTCGTGGGAGACAAAACAGGAGGACATCCTTTCAGCTTATGAAATTCAACTCTGCAATGCACTGAGCATCGTCTTCACCCGAGGGTACTGCTGATCTAGTGGTACACCGTGAGGGTTCGAGTCAGAATCCCAATTACGCGCCAATGCACCATGGAAAAGTGATGGCTTACGTAGTGGGTTTACAAGAAGAATTGCGCCAGTCATAACCGACGGTGGAAACTGTGGACTTTGGATTTAAGTTGGAAGCATCACTTGGACGGTACCGAATGCACCACTTAGACCGATCACAAGGTCCTCCCGTGTATATTGGTTTAGGAGGAGCTAAGCACGTAATGATATCGCTGTATGGAACTTTTGGACGATTATGGCCGTGAAACCTGAACGTGCATGAGCTTTGCAACTCACTATCAACTCTAACTTACGGTGGAGGTGGGCGGCCACCTGCCACCATTTGATTTTTTTTTCTAAATTACAACTTTTTCCCATTATTATTTATAGTCATGCATGTCACTTCCCTATTGGCCCAACAAATTTATGATTTTATCCCGTTTTAAAATTACGATTTTACCATCAGTTCAAAATTATGCTTTTACTCTCACTTAAAAATAAATTTACGATTTTGTTCCCAGCTAAAAATTTTCAATCTTTCCCTCGGTTCAACATTATGATTTTGCCCCCTGATCAGACTAGCTCTTTTCAAACTGGGGAACTGGAGGAAGAGAATTTTCAAGTTAACCCATGAGGGGCATGGAGAAGCGACCGTTGGCAGGTCGGACGATATTCGCTACCTCATGGGAATGTGGGACTCATTATACGGCAACTGTAGGGAATTTATGTGAGCAAGCACACCGGCCTTGAAATTCTATTCGTCTGGGTTTTGATGAGAGATATTAGGATCTCTAAGTCTTGTATTGGTGATCGAGTATGAAAGCCCACCTAGCAGTCATCTGGGTTTTGATGAGAGATATTAGGATCTCTAAGTCTTGTATTGGTGATCGAGTATGAAAGCCCACCTAGCAATGTATGTGGATGATGTTGACTCGTCCGAAAGTCAAGGTGGAATAACAGAAACCTTCTAGTGGTGTCAACTACCAGAAACACCCGTTTGGAAATGGGGACAGACTGCCACGGATTTTGTCACAGGCCTACCTAAATCTCAGAACAGAACCGATATCACCTGGGTGATCGCTGATCGTCTTATGCAACTAGTACACTTTCTTGCAATCAAGGAAAATTGACAAGTCTTCGTATCCTGTGAGTAATTATCTGTGAAGGGCGGTTTCTAGGCACGGGGTGCCAACGCTTGTTACCTCTGATTTTGATCTATACCTGATTTATGACAGGCAATACACAACACCCTTGGTTCGCGTCTAGACATGAGCATTGCTTATCACCGCAGGATAAACGGTCGGAGTAAACGAACCATCCTGACACTCGAAGACATGCTACGAGCATGTGTCTGATTGACTTTTGTAAAAAATAAAAAATAATAAAAAATATTTTTGGAAGGCCACCTATCTTTGGTTGAGTTCTACTGCAGCAGTTACCATTCTAGTATTCAGACAGTTCTATTTGAGACATTGCATGGACAGTAATGCCAATCTAATCACAGGTCCAGGACTTGTACTCGAAACTCTTGGGAAGATTGCTTAGATCAGAAATCGTTTGGAGGCAACGCGTGACCGCCAGGAAAGCTGATAAGCTTAGGAAACACTGGGAGTTCATTGTAGGCGATCGTATCATGTTGAAAGTCTCACCCTGGGAGGGTGTGGTACACTTTGGGAAGTGGGGCAAGCTTAATTTACGTTACGTAGGGCCATTCAAAATTCTGGAACAGATTGGTAAAATGGCCTACAAACTCGAGTTACCAGACGAATTGGGTAACGTACACAATGTCATTTATGTCTCGAATCCAAGGCAGTGTTTGTCCGTTGAAACACTTGTGATACCTTTACTAGACAAGTTGTAGTTGTCGAAGAACCTATCGAAAACATGGACCAGGAAGTCAAGGATACAAGAATGGTCGAAAGGATAAATGGGTCGTACGGGTCAGATGGCGATCGCTATTTGAACTCGATAGTTAATGTGTTGATTTGTTAAGTTTATACTCATAGGTGAGTTTGATGAATGGACACGCAAAGTCACTAATCGGAAAGGAATGATCATCGTAAGGTATGGATAACGATCAATGGAATCTACTTCCGTTAAGTATGTATAAAAAGGGTTGTAGCTTTAGTAGGAGGTTATGACTCGACTAGAGATGGATGTGTCATAACCGAATATATATATGTAAAACTGTAATGCAAAATGTGGAATGAATTTCAAAATGTACGTAATGATCGTCGGGTGGTACTGAACTTGAATGCTCGTAACTGTGGAAATTCTGATAGAATATACGAGACGGCAAGTATCGTTAAGAAATGCTAACCTTGATGCTCGGCTTGTTGGCCATGTTCATTTGAACAAGACCTTGTAGAAAAGATACGCATGGCATAAATAACAATAGTAACCATGGAAATAATGCTTAGTCTTCGTGTTAAGTACGGATAAGTAAGTTTAAGAAGGGTGATTTTAGTTGTAATAATAAGTCTTTGAATGATTATAGTATGCGTATGATAATATATCGACCCCTCCTAAGAGCTTAAAGGTAATCAGAAGTAATGATAGTAATGGAATGTTTAGGATGGCTCATAGTGAACAAAATGAAAGATAGCATATGATGTATGAGTAGTATGAAATAAATCGAATTATTTCGATTAGTAAATATATGAATGTAATATGCTTAAATAGGAAGTTAGAAACAAGCCGTAGACTTAGGTTTGTACGATTATATTTATTCGTGAATAAGACTTTTGGCAAAGATCCCGAATGTATTCGTGTTGTATCGAACATCATGAATGGATAGATCAAAAAGTAAGAGTAGTATTGGTCTACTAAGAATGAGAAAGGTTTCGGGGACGAAACCTTCTTTAAGGGGGATAGACTTGTAACGCCCCAAAATCCGAATGTTTATATTTGCCGTGTGTTCCTATATGACACGTCATGAAATAAGTAACTAGGCTATTTAACCTAGTTAAATGTATGGTAAAAATTATTAAAAGAAGGAAGCAGTGCACATTATGTTAAGTGGCAAACATGAGGGGTTAAATGGAACAAGATGGAAGTTGAGTTATTGAAATGAAAGTTTAACACACACACAAACACACACACACTTCGTGTGTGTTCACGAATGTTCAGGAGCTCCATAGAGCTCTAACCCTAAACTCAACTAAATCACCAAATTGAAGGATGATTCAAGGCTTAAATTCGTGAAGGAACATGGATTAATGGTCACCATCACAAGGGAATCATAAGGTATGCCTTAAAAATTAGATTGGTGATCTTTCACGAAGTGGGTTTTGATGTAAATCGCGAATTTGTATGAAATTGAGTTTAGTTATGTGTTAGAATCATCATATAGAAGTTGTGTTATGTGCAATTTTGATTGTATCGATGACTTGGGATAAAACCCACTTAGAAATTGTAAGAAGATGAAGTTTAGTAAAGATTTATGATAAACTATGTAATGCTGGTGTTAGAATAGTGTTATAGAAAGTAGTTAGATGGATAATTTGATATAAAACATATGATGCTTGGTTATGATAATGATTTGCGAAAGATTATGTTAATGCATGGATGAACTAGGAATAATGTGCTTTAATTAGTTGTACAATATGCATTAAATGGTGTACGCACACCAAGTGTATGATGAAATGTCTAAGTGAAGTTAATATGTGAGATTGTATGAAATAGCTTGATATATGATTGAGATTAGGTAATGATGTAATTAGTAGTATACTAACGTGAAGAAGGTGCTTTAGATGGAACTTATACAAGAACTCGGGTTGAATGTATGTCTTGGTCAAGGCTATGCATTAAGGACTTGTACGTTGTGTTTAATATCACTAGGTGATCATGTGGTTGTAAGCATATTTGCATTGTGAGTAAGAAATGTATATAGTGTCATTGATATAGCATAAATGATGATACGGATACATGAGGATAAGCCGAAAGTTTGTATGATGAACTGTTGACTTTTGAAGGTCAACTACGCATACGAAGCATGATTTGGTTTGTTGTCGTAAAGGTAGGATTATAGGAAGTTGTATGGTACATGTTATGTTAATATGTGTTATTTGTGATTACATGATGAATTTCATGAGGTTGAAAGGATATGAATTGGATTATATGTCATATGCTTGTTAGTCGTCACTAATGAAAGTCAAAAATGTGAAATATACAATCGATATGATCGTTAACATTTACAATTATGTATGCTAATAAGAATGTGATTTCGATGACATGAAAGTATAGGAATCATGTCGAGATGGAATCAAGCACGGAAGGCTAACGGGTCAAGAAGTGGCGAGGAAACGGATATGAACACGGATGCATGAGGTAAGTGATTTCCGAATCACTTCTTAGTTTGTTAAGTAAGGTTATGTTCTAGTTAATTAGGCATGATAATTGAATTCAAATAAGAAGGGTTGTATGAAATTGATGATTTACGTCCAGTAGGCCGAATGGGTAAAAAATGTGGTTTTATTACTATACCGAAAGGGTGGTGTAAGTAATTGATTACGGTACTATAACCGGGTATGGGTAGAATTGTACATAAGTACGCTAACCAAGAATCGGAGACGCGGATTAATAGTCTAAAGACTCGGTTGTGAGTCATGGTTAATAGACAAACAATTTCTCATATGAAATTGTATTAACAAAGTTTGCTTTCGTATAAATGAATGACATGAATAGGTTTAACGCTTACCGGGTATCGGGTGCATAAATCCCAAGTACAAACCTCGGATAATGTAAAAGTATTATAGTTATAACGTTTATGTAAGTCTTGGGTTAAAACAAATGAGTAGTTTGATGAAAACATGAACGGGTCGAATAAGTGAAAGCGGGTATATAAAGCCGAGAGCTTTAAGTGAATATTTTCCTTAAACCGGATGTTGGATTTCAAGTTCATATGATAGAATGTGAATTTACAAGCATGTAGGAAGAAACGGGAGGTTAAACGGGTAAACGGTTCAAAAGTTATGCGCGTTTTAGTGCGTACGGACTACGAAACGAATCTGCAGCAAAAACACCTCTTAACTTAAGAGGAGTGCAAAAGAAACACCTCTTAACTTAAGAGGAGTGCAAAAGAAACACCTCTTAACTTAAGAGGAGTGCAAAAGAAACACCTCTTAACTTAAGAGGAGTGTAAAAGAAACACATCTTAACATAAGAGGAGTTCAAGTAAATTATCCGTGGACCATGACGGGCCTCCCAAACATGATTTGATCGTTCCTTTGACGTTTATGGGCTATAAATCTAAGTCTAAGTACCATGTAATTAGTGTATGGATATATAAAAGGTATGTAAGATCTTGAACGTGTAAGTAAGAGTATATGTACATATGTAGACGTGTATTTAAGTATATATGAAGGCACGTATAAGTGTATGCAAGTAAGTAGAGACGTAGTAATGTATGTAAGTATGTAAACGTGTATGACGTAGTAATGTATGTAAGTATATAGACGTGTATTTATGTATATGTGAAGATACGTATGTGTATATGAACGTATGTAGAGACGTAGTGATGTATGTGCGTATGTAGATGTGTATATGGTATATATGAGGGTACGTATGAGTGTATGCATGTATGTAGATACATAGGAAGGAATGTACGTATGTAGATGTGTATGTATGCATGTAAGAATGTATGTATGCATGATTTAGATACGTCGAGTAATACGTTATTAATAGTGTGCCTTGAGAATGAAAAGTAATGCAGGTACATTATTGAAGCCTCACCAGAACATGGATACGCGGATGGAATGCTTAAAGTTAGAAAGATAACGCATTGGGAAGTGTATGAGATTGAATCTTGTTTATGTATTGTGTACTAATGTGATGAATGTATGTGGTGAGTGCAGGTTGTACGAATCACGGGCGGTTATCACGAGGAGTAGAGATCGAAGACCGAGTCACAAGATAGATTGTACGGGAATAATTGAGTATGTACTTTAGTAAGCAGGACTTACACTTTGTTTTTGTAAAAGATACATATTAAAATGAACTTTCAAGTAGGTCAAGATGTTTGTAATGAAAGAAATTTTATTGCACGAATTTTCGCTGCGACTTTTTGTCAAATATGTATTAGGGTCTTACATGCAACTTCAGTTTACTACTTTAACCTAACCATAGTTAATTTAATCATACACTCATATCACTGCATTTAACTAGGGTTAGTTAAATGAGTCTACATTGGTAATTCGGGAAATTACCGGAACACATACATGATAACTTATGTGATGCATGACAAATACGTGAATTATAAGATTTATTTGTAAATTGCAAGTTGTTATGTGGTTTATGTGAAAATTGCATAGTTAGGGGTGTATTATGGATTTTAGGCAAGTATAATAAAACATAAAACCCTAAGCCTTCTCACAATCTCACAGTACGGCAGTTTCTTTTAATCATCCTCTAATCATTCCTACACCAATCATACACACAATCATTCACTCTACTCTCTGATCTTTCAATCCTTCGAAGAACAAACCGTAGAATCAACCCAAGGTAATGTTTGTGTATACGTTGTTGTTTCTGTTCCTTCGATTTATGCAAACCCTAGACATCTAAACAATCTCTGTCATTAATTGATTTTGTCTGTTGAATGTGTGATTGCCTTATGTGTTAATGCATAAACTGTTTATCAGATGTTAGTGATACTATTGGCATGCTAGGAACTGTTAAATTGTTGTTGGATTCGTAACTTGTTGGTTAATGTTATAATATGTAGAACTGTCAAACTGATGAATCTAATTCATAATATCGTTGATGTTTGATGTTGTGCTGAAAAGAAAAACTGCAATTAGGGTTTGGTCGACTGTGAAGTTCGTAGTCAGGGTTTGCAAATTTCTTAAGATCCGAGTTTCATATGATTCATAGTGTCTGAGTTTTGACAATGAAAACCCTGAATAAGATCCGAGTTTCATATGATTCATAGTGTCCGAGTTTTGATGCTTGGAATAAGATCCGAGTTTATTGTTTTGTATATGGTCCGAGTTTAGTTGGGAGAGGGTGTCCGGGTTTGCTATGAAATCAAGTCCAAGTTTTATCCTTCACACATTAGTCCAAGTTTTATCTTTCACACATTAGTCCAAGTTTTATCCTTCACACATTAGTCCAAGTTTTATCCCTCACACATTAGTCCAAGTTTTATCCTTCTCACATTAGTCCAAGTTTTATGGATTTTGTTGGGTCCGTGTTTGTAAGGGGATGCCTTGTCCAAGTTTAATAGGCAGTCGTGGTACACGCAAATTTAATCCAAATAACAACTAATAGATAGTGGTAAATGGGTATCGAACTCAGGGAGTATGTGGAGAATGTGTTGATTTTATAGCTTTGTAATTTAACTATAATTAACCTAAAATGCAGAAATTAAAGATCAATGATTTGGATTGTTGTTTTAGAAAACTAAATTATCAATTACTTACTAATCAAGATTGGATGTTTAATTCAGATTATGAGAACAATGACCATCTTAGGATTCAGTTTCTTTTAACACTTGTGTGAAATTCCAACTAGAAAGAGTTACATAGACATAACTCGTGTATAAACAATTGTTGTGATAAAAGGGAACAAAGTACTCAGATTATATGAATGCGAGGTTGTTTCACGATGATCAATCAATCAATATCCAACCCTAACCCTTCCCGTGATATCTCAATTGTCAACGACACCAAGAACGTACGATTTAGACTAGAATTGCAATATCAATTAACAAGCTACAATCAATTACTGATAATCAAAGCAAACACAAAGTTATCATTCTAGAAATAAAGGAACAAACACACAAGAGTCTAAGAAAACCTTCACTTAAGATGATCACCACAAATTTAGCCGGACATTGTTTGGTTGATCATCATAACTTCAATGTTCAAGTTCATACGAATCGAAAACACAAACCAAATGTTTAGAATTGTTTAGAACCAACAAGAACCAGCCAAAATCGCCCCCAAAGTGCAGAGAAACTGTCCAATGATGAATAATGTGAAAAGACACCATCAAAAACGGTTTAATGAGGAAGTTACGCATTTTTCCGTCATCTCCACCGTAAGTTACGGTACCCACCGTAAGTTACGGTGGACTTCAAACTGCTACGGTGATTCAGGACTGTGTTACGGTGGGAAAATGCAAGATTTCAGGGCCACCGTAATTTACGGTGCCCACCGTAAATTACGGTGGAGCCCTGACTTCTTTATTTCTTCGCTTCTTTCCTTCCATGCATGACCCGTTCCACTCCAATCCGTCCAAAGCAGCGTTTTATCCATTTTTAGCTCTCGAACTGTACCTGAAACATAAGCAACCGTAGTCATCTAATTCAAGATAATTACGAGATCAAGTGAGGGATAAACACGTCTTTTAACATCATTAAGGGTTGTCCTATGGACCACCCATCACATCCCCACACTTAACCGTTGCTTGTCCCAAGCAACTCATCAAACCATTTTCAAAACAAGCGATCAACATAAAATCAAGCATAAACATGTAGTCCTTTTACCAACCCTTTCTTAACACCCAAAATAACGCACCCCTCGCTATGTCTCTCCTCTCGGCAACAAGTAAGCACTAGCAACTATGAGCTAGTCACACAAAAGGCAAACGGGTGGTTCACAACTATAGGCTTGTTCCTAAATCGGTCCTTCTCCTACATGTGCCAAATACGAATGCAAATCAAAGGGACTTTTAAGGTTGTAACGAGGCTAGGCGAATAGGTAGGAAATGGAATATATATGACGTAGCGAAAACTTTACCCGGTCTTTTATTACACAATGAAATAACAAACAACTACCAAACTTAAACTTCTATGTACAAGACAACTAAACATCATTTCTTTTTTTTTTTCTTTTTTTTAACATATAAATAAAGCTGTCAAAGCAAGCTTTTAATAACATATCTACACACTACTAAAACACTACAAACACTATAAGACCGGGTTAAGTCGGGTAAATTTTTAGGAACTAGCTACGGGGTAACAAACGATAGGCTTTTAGGCACAAAATTGGGCAACTAAATGTCCAAACCCCCGCCCCTCTCGCAACCATGCTCATATATATAATTAATGAGTTCCAACCCCCCAAATCCCACACGCGCACTCACCAAGACGAGGTTACCTATTGCCCTTTTCCTTTTTACATTCACATTCAACTAAGGATTCAAACCGTATTAAGGCACAAGTTCTAATGCACCCCCACCCATTGCCACTCTCATCAAAGGCAAGTATTATTTATTTACATGTGTGGCTTCCACTCTCACCAAGAACAAAGGTATTAAGGGTTGTCGGTGCATTATTCCGAGTTAGCCCAAGGTGTTCAAAATCTCACATTGTTTTGCTTGATTTAAAATTTTTCAAAAACTTCAAAAATTTCCCCCCATCCCCACACTTGGGATACATTGACCCCAATGTATGGTTTTAGGAGGGTTTGATCGCTAAAAACTCTTTAACACCAACTGAAAGCTCAACACTCAAACCACAAATTTCTTTTTGGTATTTTTCATTATATATATATATATATATATATATGTATATATATATATATTTAAACATTACACCACCAACTCTTCCAACCCAAAACAAAACATCACAAACTAACACCACCCAACCACCCGACCATAAACATAAACAAACCAACAAATATTCACAAAATATACAAGAAGGAGCACGACCTGACTAATAATAGCGCGGTTGAGGCGGCCCGAAAATGGAAGACATCATCTCGTTCCATTCTCCGAAAGCAAATGCGCCGCTACCGCTTCCTCCTTGTTGCGAAGCTCCTTGTTGTTGACGCGGGTCTAGCCATTGTGAATGATGGAGCGGCGGGGTTGGATATGATACCCTACCATCGTATGGTGGTAGAGACGCATAATCCACCGGAGGTGGATCCACAACCACGGGTCGCCCGACATGCCAATCCGCATGCAACCTTCTCGCTTGATCATCTTCATACCGGTTATTCATCTCTAGCTCATGGGAGTAAGCATGTACACGGTTCCATGATTCTTGATGATCAAAATTATGCTTTAAAGCCCGCTCCATGCTAGTGATGCGTGCAAGTGTGTATATGTTTTAGGTGTATATTTTAAGCCCTTTTTACACTTTTTAGCCAAGCTTTAAATTTATAAAACACGATATTTACTAACACTACACACACATATGGGCAAGTGCACCCATCGTGGATGTAGTATAGTGTTGGTAAGATACCGAGGTCGTCCAAGGACACAAGAGCTTTTAGTACCGGTTTATCCTCAACGTCTAATCAAATCAAAATGTTAGAAAAGATTTTTAAAACTAAGAAAATAAAACTAACTAAATGCTGGAAAATAAAAATAAAAATAAAAACAGATAGACAAGATGAATCACCTGGATCCGACTCGTGTATAGTGTAACCTTTGATTATTTTCGCACTTTTGCACTTGTTTAAGAAATTATCTTAGTTATTGTAGTAGGCCCCTCTTTTGAAGGTGACGTTACCCTCAACCCATGGTTGTAAAACAAGGTTTCCAACGCCGAGTACTCCCCGAGTAGTCGCTACAAGGCAGGCTACCGAGGCGACTTTCTTTGACTCCGCCTAATTACTCGGAGTCGGTCAAACGCGGTCAACCTCGACCAAAATTGGATCTAGTAGGTTAACTCGGGCCTAGTTTGATTTAAATAATAATATGACATAATTTCTATACCTATTATATTAAAGAATGAATATCATTTTCACGTATTTTGTTATAAATATTAGTAAATTTGTGTTATTTGACATATATTTAATCTCCAAAAAGTAATTTCTTTATAATTTAACATGTCCGAGTACTCCCCGAGTACTCTCCGCGTATACCGAGTACTCTCAACTCCCCGGTCGACCGACTAGGGAGCGCCTAGCGACTTTTACAACCATGCCTCAACCCAGTAGTTTGAGTCAGCAAGGAGACAATCCTAAGGGGTCGGATTATTGAAAGATAATTAATTAAGTTATTAATGCAAATTATGGTAGGCCCCTCTTTTGAAGGTGACGTTACCCTCGACTAAGTAGTCTGAGTCAGCAGGGATACAGTCCTAAATAGTCGGGTTATAGTATTAATAGTAGTTTACTTATGAGGGGGTCAAAGAGTTTGGATCCCCGCCATCCAATACCTTTGGGTATTGAAGGAGATCCTACTAAATTTGACCCAGGTCCCTTGCAGGACCTCTAAACGCTGAACAAGGGCAAGACTCTTACCAAACCGTTCCCTTAACCCCCGACCAGGTAGCCAACATACCTCCATATAGACCGTGGAGATATGAATGGTGAAAATCTTTTATTTTATATAGACAGTAAAATAATGTCAATACACCACGTGTAACACCCCGTGTTTTCGAATGTCAAAGTCAAAGTCAAAGTCCAAGTCAACTTTGACTTCTTTGACTATTAATGTTTCTTTTGCTTCTGTATTATGTGGAGTAAGTGTTGTCTAAATGAAATGATCGAATGTTTAACCAAAGCGACCGATTTACGACTGTGAATAGTAGGAAGTAACAATGCGATAAAGTTAACTAATCAGTAATCAAACCGATCTAACTATCATCGAACTCGAAACTCGAATTACGCGAATTTTGGTATGGTTATACGTGTGTGTGTGCCTTATGTGTTATCTGTGCGTGTTTACCTTATGATTTGTGTGGTGATCAATCGAAACTCGAATCGAAACTCGAAAAGCAATCAAACCCAATCGAAACCGACATCAAAACGCGAATTACAGATGATTGTATGTTAGATATAGTACTGGGACTGAAAGTAATTTGACCAGGAACTCTATCGTATTCAAATCATTGTCCATCGAAATCGAAATATAAAAAACCGTCGCGAAACACTCGAAAAGGGTTGCTGATCGAACAGGAAGCACCCTGATCGAACAGGCCAGCCGATCGAACAGGTTGTTCGATCGAGCAGGCCATTCGATCGGAGGTCCTGGCCGATCGGTTGACACTTTCCTCTTTTGGAGCCTATAAATAACCCTGTCATTGTCACTCTTTCTACTTTTGGAAAGCTCTGACCGAACCAGCCCTTGTTCTTCACCTTTTCTCAGATTTCTCTCAACTCCGGTAAGTTTTCACTCTAATTCTTGTACGTTTTTTTATCATTACACGATTCTACACCTTTCTATCTTTCAAAACTTGAATTCTAACCATGAAATCACCAAGATCTAAGTGTTCTTGGATGATGTCATCATGGTGTTCTTGAAGAACATCATACCTTGGCCTCATTCAACCATGAATAGCTTATATCTAACCGATTTCCACATAAACAAACTAAGATTTGCAAGAATCTTAACATTTTCGGGTTAAACATCAAACTACCGTTCTGAACAATTCACCGGCCGGACTTGGGTGATTCCTGTCCGAACCGGTAAAGCAAGTAAGAACCCATGTTCTATGGTTTAACTCGCTGTCAAAATACCTTGAAATCATATCAAAACAATCAAAACAGCCAAGTGGTAGACGAAAGGCCGACCAGGTCAGCACCCGTTCTCACGGGGGTTGTTAAGGACAATTACTTGCATGGATTACGGTGGTAATCATGTATTGCGAACTGTCTCGGACAGTAAAACCGCAGTCGTTGGTATCGATAGATCCATGTCGATAATTAACATGCATCATTCCCCCCTGTGTACGTGTTGGTTATGCGTAAACTATTCGAACTCTATATACTATTATTAAACTTGTATGCTCACCATTACATTTTATGTATTGACTTTATTTTAACGTATGTGACAGGTGTTTAATATATTTGCTTGCTAGGGAAGTGAAGCTAGAATAAAGCTTTAGAGGCCCCCAACAAATAGTTGTCTGTCAGGAACAAGCAACTAGGGCATAGTTGTCTGTAGATCTTGTCAGGTTGGGTCTTAGAAGCATTGAACAATAATTATTTATGTTAAATCTGAGTTGTCGGAACAGAATTACTTGTTTGGATGTTATCTGTAATAATGTATTTGTTTATTCGGGATACGGTATGGGACGTATCTATAACTGGATTCTATGAATAGTTGTTGTGGAAACTTCTGAACAATCTGTTTCGCTCAGTGCCATGCCCCGATGATTCTGCCATCAGTTGGGGTGTGACAGATTGGTATCAGAGCCATAACTATAGGGAATTAGGCTAGACACGACCTAGTCCGGGTCGCTGTCTTAGAGACCTAGACTATAGTTAGGAACCAACAGACCAAACCAATATGCCTCATATTTCTTGCTTTGCACTACACAGCTATCACCTCACCATCTGACGCCGAACGAGTAATTTGGTCAAGATTAGGTGTGAAAGCCTCAAAACTCTCGACTAAATTATTTGTTCCGGCTGTAATTTATTCACAAATGAGGAGATTATTCATCGGGAATAGGTGTGGAAACCACAAACTCTCGACCGAATTATCTGCTCAACTTCCTCAAATTTTGCTAAAACAAGGAAGAAATTGCTAAGCCAAGGGTGAAACCCGAATCTTGGCAACTTATTCCAACTTTTACTCATCTCACCAAAGCCTCGACGGACTCCAATGACCTGAACTCACAAGTATGACCTAGGGAATACGCGCGGAATGCCCAAGAATCGAGGCAGAAACGCGATCCCGAAAGTTGGAAAGTGACGACGGGTTTACTGCGAATAGTCGAATCACTTTGGGTAGTCAATGTCTAGTAGCCGCAGACAATCCAATTCCGGATTTTGTGTTATGAGTTGGCAGATGCAACTCTGATGATTCATCGATTTTATGTGTTTTGAGTGTGTTTGCCTGTTTAAATGTTTAATTTTGATGATCGCTCGATTTTTGCTATCACCCCGATTAACACACACAACTCGTATCACTATCCTATCTCAAAATGGTAACAAGTTGCTATAGTTCTAGACGATACTATGCTACGAAATACAGTTATACTATACTATTCGACACGCTATACGACTATACGATGCTACTCGATATACTATACGCGACCAATATATACGAACGACACGCGAGCTTTGAATGATAGGTTTCTGTATTCTGACTACCTCTGCGACTAAATAGGAATGTGTTCTGTGTTTATATGTTTCCGTGCTCTTCGTGCTTGTGTGTTTCCGTGATCTATGTGCCCTACGTGCTTCTGTGCTCTATGATTACGTGTATCTGTGGTTATGTGCCTATGTGTTTATGTGATATGTGTTTCAACGTGTTCTTAAGCTTTAGTAGTCTAGACGTGTGAGGTGAGATTCGATTTCGTTGCGTTGAGTCCTGTGACGATGTCTGTTGCAGACCATGTCGTCGTCTGGATCCCGACACCACCTGACTTGTCAAGAGAAGAGAGATAAGTGTCTCGCCGCCATCATCGCCAAAAGTGTAGCAAAGGCTGTGAGCAACGTTTATGAGAACGCCAGCAAGTCGTCTGAAGAATCGCGAACAGACGCTCCCAAAGATGCAAACAAGGCTGCTTTCAGTTTCAAGCAGTTCAAAGCATGCGGACCCAAAGAGTTCACCGGAGAAGATGGCCTTACCGCCATGTTTCACTGGTTTGACTCAGTCGAAGTCACTCTGCGACAAAGCGGATGTCCTGAAAATCTCTACACTCTCAATGCTACAGGCATCTTCCAGTCCCGTGCTCTAGACTGGTGGACAGCCGAAAGTAACAAGCGCGGAAATGATGCAGCTTACGAGCTAACATGGGAGGAGTTGAAGGCAATTATGATCGACGAATTATGCCCTCCTCATGAACGCCAAAAGCTGGAGACAAGTTTTGGACCATCAAGCAGAAGGATGGAGACAACGCTGCTCTCACTGCTCGCTTCAAGCAACTTAGCATCATATGTCCCGATCAGGTCAAGACCCCAGACCAAACCATCAAGAAGTACATTCGAGCTCTGCCCGATTGTGTAGCCGACTTTGTTCACGCCACCAAGCCAGCAACGATTGAAGAGACTTACCTACTCGCCGCTGAGATCAATGACAAGCGAGTGAAGTCTGGCTTTTGGGATAAGCAAACCAAGTCTCTGCACCAAGCCACCGCAACAGCATCCACCGACACCGCCACTGCTAAATCCTCCAAGTCATCAAGAAGAAAGAAGAAGCACAACAACAACAGCTCCAGCAACAAGAGCTGTGCTGCCGCAACAACTGCTGCTCCTCTACAAGCTGTACCAGCTCAGCAGCAACAGCACCACCGCTCAGCTCCAGTGATCAATGCACCGCCAGCGAAGCGTGCATACACAGGCCCTCACCCGCTCTACCCGACATGCTCGTATCATCATCCAGTGGGTCTAGCCTGTCGTTTTTGTGCTCACTGCAACCTTTACGGTCATGTCACTGCGAACTGTCGTTTTGGTCCCCGTCAAGCCCCAGTGTAAGCTACTGTCAACCAAGCTCTACTCCCCGCCCCTCAAGGCCAACAAGCAGCTCAAGCACCTGCAGTCAATGCTCGAGTCTGCTTTGCATGTGGTGATCCTAACCACTTTGCAAACAGGTGCCCGAACAGGGTGGTTAAGCAAGAGCCCCAGCAGCAACAACAGCAGCCTCAGCAACAGCAGCAAGCAGCCCATGCTCGAACCTTCAACATCAATGCCCGTCAGGCTCAGGCGGATAACAACGTGGTTAATGGTACGTTCCTTGTGAATGGTATTTATGCATCGTGTTTGTTTGATACTGGAGCCGATAACTGCTTTGTATCATTTGAATTCGAGAAGCTCCTTAGTCGTATGCGCTCTTATCTGTCCTCGTCATTCGTAGTCGAAGTCGCTACTGGAAGAACTGTCGCTGTTAACTCTGTTCTTCGTGATTGTACTCTGGAGCTCAACAATCACATCTTTCCAATCGACCTTATTCCAATGCAACTCGGAAGTTTCGACATCATAGTAGGCATGGACTTTCTTCACGAAAACCATGCTGAAGTTGTGTGCTTTGAAAAGATGATTTGATTCTCGCTCGCGAATGGTGATTTGTTATGTGTGTACAGTGAAACTGCGTCGAAAGGTCTCAAGCTCATGTCATGCGTCCAAGCCAGCAAGTATCTCCGCAAGGAATACCGAGCCTTCTTGGCCAACATTGTAGTAGCGGAGAAGGAAAAGAAAAAGAAGGTTGAAGTCAAAGACGTTCCAGTGGTTCGTGAATTTCCTCAGGTGTTCCCTGATGATTTACCTAGACTACCGCCAAGTCGTGATATTGACTTTCGTATTGACCTTATTCCTGGAGCTAACCCCGTTGCCAAAGCTCCGTGTCGACTCGCTCCATTCGAAATGCGGGAACTCTCGAATCAACTCCAGGGATTACTTGAAAAAGGCTTTATTCGCCCGAGCACCTCTCCGTGGGGCGCGCCAGTCCTTTTCGTCAAAAAGAAGGATGTATCGTTCCGGATGTGCATCGACTATCGGGAGTTGAATAAGCTAACCATTAAGAACCGATACCCTTTGCCTCGAATCGACGACCTATTTGATCAGCTGCAAGGTGCCCAACGTTTCTCGAAGATCGATCTGCGTTCAGGCTACCATCAATTGCGGATTCAAGAGGAAGACATCCCCAAAACCGCTTTTCGAACCCGATATGGCCATTATGAATTCGTTGTTATGCCTTTTGGTCTAACTAACGCACCCGCGGTCTTTATGGATCTGATGAATCGCGTGTGTAAGCCCTTCTTAGACTGTTTCGTCATCGTGTTCATTGACGATGTCTTGATCTATTCCAAATCGAAGACCGAACACGCGCAACATCTACGTTTGGTTCTCGAGCTACTTCAGGGGAACCAACTCTATGCCAAGTTCTCCAAGTGCGAATTCTGGTTAGAGGAGGTTCAGTTTCTGGGTCACATCGTGAATAGTCAGGGTATACACGTCGATCCCGCGAAGATTGAAGCCGTCAAAAGTTGAATTACGCCTAAGAACCCGTCTGAAGTTCGTTCGTTTCTCGGACTAGCGGGCTATTATCGACGATTTATAGAAGGATTCTCCAAGATCGCTGTGCCACTTACCGCTCTTACTCATAAAGACAAGCCTTTTGTGTGGGGAACCGCACAAGAGTCTGCCTTTCAAACCCTCAAGCACATGCTGTGCAACACTCCTATTCTCACGCTGCCCGACGGAAACGACGATTTCATTGTCTACTGTGATGCTTCCAACCTTGGTCTTGGTTGTGTTCTCATGCAGCGAGACAAGGTTATAGCTTACGCATCTCGTCAGCTCAAGATCCACGAGAAGAACTATACAACCCATGACCTCGAGCTAGGCGCGGTTGTCTTTGCATTGAAGATTTGGCGACACTACCTGTATGGCACTAAGTGTACAATCTACACTGATCACAGGAGTTTACAGCACATCTTCAATCAGAGGGAACTTAATATGCGTCAACACCGATGGGTAGAACTCCTCAACGATTACGACTGTGAGATTCGTTACCACCCAGGCAAGGCGAATGTGGTTGCCGACGCGCTCAGCAGAAAGAGTTATATGCTCAGTATCCGAAACGTTCAAGCCCAGTATAATCTCGAAGCCCTCATCCGCGAAGCCCAGCATGCGTGTTTTAATGAACGCACCTTGAAGAAAGAAAGGATCTACCACGATGGAGCTCAGCTTGTAAGCAAGGCAGATGGGATATTCTATTACCTGGATCGAATCTGGATTCCCAGATGAACTGAACTGCGAAAGATTATCATGAATGAAGCCCACAAATCCCGATATTCTATTCATCCCGGTGCTGATACGATGTACCAGGACCTGCACTATAAGTACTGGTGGTCGGGCATGAAACGGGATATCGCTCTTTACGTTGGCAGTTGCTTAACCTGCGCAAGAGTCAAGGCTGAACATCAAAGACCTTCTAACTTACTCGAACAACCGCCGATACCTTTATGGAAGTAGGAGAGTATAGCTATGGATTTCATAACGAAACTCCCGCCCACGCCATCAGGTCACGACAGTATTTAGGTTATAGTTGATCGTCTGACCAAATCAGCCCACTTCTTGCCAATACCAGAAGACTACAAGGTGGAACGACTAGCCCAAATCTACACCGACGAGATCATTTGCAATCATGGTACACCTCGCGACATCATCTCTGACCGTGATGCTCGGTTTACTTCTCGATTGTGGGAAACTTTTCAAGCGGCTCTTGGTACGTCGCTTAATCTGAGTACTGCATTCCATCCACAACCGATTGACAGACTGAAAGAACGATCCGTACTCTTGAAGACATGCTCCGGGCGTGTGTCATAGATTTTGGTGGTAGTTGGAACAAACACCTGCCACTAGTCGAATTCTCGTATAATAACAGCTATCATGCCAGCATCCAAATGGCACCCTTCGAGGCCTTATATGGAAGGAGATGTCGTTCGCCTATTGTGTGGCACGAGATCGGTCATTCGCAATTAACCAGTCCCGAGATACTACAAGAAACGACTGATAAAATCCTCCAGATTAGAGATAACTTGGTAAAAGCTCGAAGTAGGCAGAAAAGTTACGCCGATAGAAGACGCAAGCCCCTTGAATTTGACGTTGGCGACTACGTACTCCTAAAGGTATCCCCTTGGAAGGGTGTAGTCAGATTCGGCAAGAAAGGGAAACTAGTGCCTCGATATGTTGGACCTTTTAAGATTCTGGAAAGAATCAGAAAAGTCGCCTACAGACTCGAACTACCGGAGGAACTCAGTAACGTCCACCCGACTTTCCATGTGTCTAACCTCCGAAAATGCCTTGCTGATCATGATCTAATCGTACCACTCGACGATCTTCAGGTCAACGAAACCTTACACTTCGTGGAAAAGCCTGTCGAAATCATGGATCGCCAAACCAAGCAACTCAGGCGCTCACACATCCCTATTGTGAAAGTCCGATGGGAAGGCAAGCGAGGCGCGGAGTTCACTTGGGAACTCGAAAGCGACATGAAGGCCAAGTACCCGCAGTTGTCTAAATAGATCTGAAGCGTCAAATTGGTAAATCACGGTGATGCGCAGCTCTCAGCCTAATTTCGGGACGAAATTCCCTAAACAAGGGGAGGCTGTAACACCCCGTGTTTTCGAATGTCAAAGTCAAAGTCCAAGTCAACTTTGACTTCTTTGACTATTAATGTTTCTTTTGCTTCTGTATTATGTGGAGTAAGTGTTGTCTAAATGAAATGATCGGATGTTTAACCAAAGCGACCGATTTACGACTGTGAATAGTAGGAAGTAACAATGCGATAAAGTTAATTAATCAGTAATCAAACCGATCTAACTATCATCGAACTCGAAACTCGAATTACGCGAATTTTGGTATGGTTATACGTGTGTGTGTGCCTTATGTGTTACCTGTGCGTGTTTACCTTATGATTTTTGTGGTGATCAATCGAAACTCGAAAAACAATCAAACCCAATCGAAACCGACATCGAAACGCGAATTACAGATGATTGTATGTTAGATATAGTAGTGGGACTGAAAGTAATTTGACTAGGAACTCTATCGTATTCGTATCATTGTCCATCGAAATCGAAATATCGAAAACCGTCGCGAAACACTCGAAAAAGGTTGCTGATCAAACAGGAAGCACCCTAATCGAACAGGCCAGCCGATCGAACAGGTTGTTCGATTGAGCAGGCCATTCGATCAGAGGTCCTGGCCGATCGGTTGATACTTTCCTCTTTTGGAACCTATAAATAGCCTTGTCATTGTCACTCTTTCTACCTTTTCTCAGATTTCCCTCAACTCCGGTAAGTTTTCACTCTAATTCTTATACGTTTTTGATCATTACACGATTCTACACCTTTCTATCTTTCAAAACTTGAATTCAAACCGTGAAATCACCAAGATCTAAGTGTTCTTGGATGATGTCATCATGGTGTTCTTGAAGAACATCATACCTTGGCCTCATTCAACCATGAATAGCTTATATCTAACCGATTTCCACATAAACAAACTAAGATTTGCTAGAATCTTAACATTTTCGGGTTAAACATCAAACTACCGTTCCGAACAATTCACCGGCCGGACTTGGGTGATTCCTGTCCGAACCGGTAAAGCAAGTAAGAACCCACGTTCTATGGTTTAACTCGCTGTCAAAGTACCTTGAGATCATATCAAAACAATCAAAACAGCCAAGTGGTAGACGAAAGGCCGACCAGGTCAGAATTGCTGGCCGAACGGCTAGGCTGTCCGAACGAACAGCCCAGCCGATCGGACATACCAGCCGATCGACCGGGCCAGCCGATCGGCTAGCACATGGTCCCACACTTTTAAACTTCATGAAGTGTGCTATTGACGAGGTGATGTTCGATCGAATATGCTACTCGATTGGTAAACATTACTCTTCAGATCATGAGATACTATGCTTTAACACTTAATCGATTTTACAACTCGTTCGTAGTATGGAGTGCCACCCGATCGAGCATGCTGTTCGATCGAGTGACATCCTGCTGAGGATCACTTCTGAAGTTCCTAACCGATCGGTTAAGCCGGCCGATCGAACAGACCGTTCGATCGATCGACCTGAAAGGTAAGAACACTTCAGTGTTCTCAAATTCTACAACAAAAACTTCAAAAGTTCAACCATCATACACAAACACATGCTTCTCAGAGGAAGAAACAATCCACTCGAATGGTCCAGCCGATCGAACAGGACTGTTCAAACGGACTTTCAAACCGAACGAACAGCCCGTTCGATCGAACCTGCTGTTCGATCGACCAGGCTATTCGATCCATTTACACTTGTTTGCATTTTCCGCGTTACTTATCGTTATGCTGTCGAACTATTCAGGCTAACCCTACTCTCAGCGCTCCCTTCAATCCATAATCAATCACTGTGAGTATACTCGAATCCCTTTTTGCTTTAGCACTTTTGGGTGTTACATACGTTACTTATCAAAATCACAATCGAACACGCTATTCAAACTATTTGAACGCTAACCGATTGCATGTATTACGTGACTAAATGAATGCTTGTTGTTATGTTTACACGTGGAATGCTGTCTACCTGCCTTAACAACATAGTACTATAGTTTGGACTCAGCACCCGTTCTCACGGGGGTTGTTAAGGACAATTACTTGCATGGATTACGGTGGTAATCACGTATTGCGAACTGTCTCGGACAGTAAAACCGCAGTCGTTGGTATCGATAGATCCACGTCGATAATTAACATGCATCATTTCCCCCTATGTACGTGCTGGTTATGCGTAAACTATTCGAACTCTATATGCTATTATTAAACTTGTATGCTCACTTTTACATTTTATGTATTGACTTTATTTTAACGTATGTGACAGGTGTTTAATATATTTGCTTGCTAGGGAAGTGAAGCTAGAATAAAGCTTTAGAGGCCCCCAACAAATAGATGTCTGTCAGGAACAAGCAACTAGGGCATAGTTATCTGTAGATCTTGTCAGGCTGGGTTAGTTTTATGCCATATTTGATATAATTTATATGTTGCATTTTGCGCGTATCAAATACCCCCACACTTGAATCTTTGCTTGTCCTCAAGCAAAACTCTTTATATTGTGGCTTTATTCACTCCCAAATGGAATGGGTTGAAGAGAAGGTTTTTTGGGCTTGTCATAGAGTGTCGGGATTTTCCAAGATTTTTTAGGTTTTATTTTTATTTATTTAACATACCTTTTTAAAATTTCATTTATATACAAGTTCACGTACCTCACGGGGGAAATCACTCACACTCGGCCGAAGGTGTATTTTTAGTGAATCACTCGAGAGCGGCGTGGAACTTATTTCTACCATAAGCTTGCCAAGAAATCAATCCTCCTCCTTTTTAACTTTATACCTTTGTAAATATCAAGAGGACTTTTTGAGTGAAGGGTTAGGCTTGGGCTAAAGGTGGGTGGTTGGGTTAGTGGTTAGTTGAAAAGGGCGAAAAGGCGTAAAAAGCGTTGGTTTTCGTAAAACATTTTGTTTTTGTGACTTTTTATTTTCAATGAAGTATCTATTCAAACAAGCTTTTGTTTGAGGAGCTTTGTTTGTTTATCTCCAACTTCATTATTATTCGTCAAAAAATATATATATTTTTTTTTTCAAGAGTCACACGAAAACCAAGCTTTGTTACTAAAATAAGGGGAAAAAATGAAAAAGGGTTTTGATGGGTAAAAGGGTTTTGGGTTTAGAAATGAAAAGGTTTAGGCTCAAAGGGATTAACTAGGGGGAATTTTTGGGTAGGTGAAAAGAAAAGTGAAAATAATGGTGTTGAAAGAAAAAGGGTTAGTCGTAATGCCTCCATCATTTACTTACTTGGGTTTAAGTTGGTAAGGACCGGGAGTGAATTATCGTGGCAAGTTCTAGAGTCGTAAGAACCAAGCGGCTATTCACACAAGAAACGAAAATTGAGCATTTAGTGTAAAGATATGTATTTGTATGCTCTATAAAGGCTCAAAACTCACTTTTGTGGGAATGGGTTTTTACGTGATCAAGTATATATAATCAAATTTTAACTAAGCTTGTCATGCCGTTTCATAATTTTCTTATGTTGGTTCTTTTTATCACGACGCTATCGGTTGTAAATTTGTAAAAATATAACCTTGTTAGAATTAGAATTCCCAACTTAAACTTAGACAAGTAAAAAAAATGCAAATTTTTGGAAAAAAATTGGGGTGATTAGCGATTCCAAATAGAGTTTTGTGTAAGGCTTGTTATTAGGACTTGCAAAATTCAAGGTTTTAGCATCCCCCCACACTTAAATTACACATTGTCCTCAATGTGTCCCAAAAATAAGTTTTTAGGTTGATTGAATGTGTAAAATGGTGTTAAAAGCATAATTTTATGTTACTGGTAGTCTGGACACGGCCCCGTGTTCAGGTGCCAGTAACAAAAATTAAAGAAAAGAAACAGAAGCCTGGACACGGGGGCGTGTTTAGTGAACACGGCCCGTGTTCAGTTACCTGAACTGGGTGATTTTCTGCAGGATGTTCAGCACGGGGTCGTGTTGGCTGGACACGGCCCGTGCTGAGCTTACTGTAATGAAGAAATTGTTGTTGGATGGCCCTGTTTTCGTGCATGGGCCATGTTTCTCGTTTCCCTTGTTATCCTTCACCATCCAGAGTGTGTTTTATTTCTTATAACACCATCTTAAAACCATCATTTCATTAAAAACCATAGAGAGAGCTACACAATGTTCCTATAAAAGTAAAAAGAAATAAAAACGAAAAATCTTAACTAAAATAGGTCAGGAGGTACACAAAGTTATCATAAAGAGTTCTACTTCTTTGTTGAGAAAATTTCGGGAATAGTTTCCCGATGTAGTAGGACTCTTGGCCGATGTTTTTCTTCCTAGATGTTGTTAAAGCCATTCTTCTATCTCCCTTGGAAGGAAGAAGGCGGCTTCATTTTCCTCAACATCTCGCGGAGGAGGGGGAACACCTAACGGGACTCCTTGTACTATCCCTTGCGGAGGCTCCGGGTGTATAGCGTACCATTCGGCGGGTATGATGACTTCGGGAACCACGTTCCATGCCCTTTGGGTTATTATAGGTACCAAAGGAGGAGAGGCGAGAAGGTTTAACCTCTGGTGCAAGAGGTTTACTTCTCGGAGACACCCTTCCAGTCCCACCGTTAGAGGGTTGATACGGTCGACCAATGCTTCTCCCACCCCCGTCATTTCATCAATAGCCTCTCTTAGGGCGTAAACATAGTTTACAAGAGAGTCTTCCGCCGTTGACGATCTCCTCCCCTGTCGGTTATTTCTTGATGAAGACGTTCCGCTTGTCCTGCTCGCCATTTCTGGGGAAATAGACCGAAAAGGGCTCAATTTTTACGAAACAGTACCTCGGACACGGCCCCGTGCTCGCTGAGCACGGCCCCGTGTCCAGTTGTCTGCAGGTTTTTAGGTCAAGGAATCTTGGAGTTTTAAATTATTTTCATGGTTTTTAGTCGAGTTTTAAGCACAGATAATTTAAAACAAAGTTACACAACTTACTTTGAGTAAGATCCCTTGGATAATAACATTACAAACTTCACACTAAAGGTTGGAATCATGGAGTTTCCAAGCTTTAATGGAGGAAATGGTTGAAAAATTGAAAGAGAAGGCAATGAATAAAAGTGGAAAAGACAAGAGGGTTCTTTGGAACCGTCTTTTAGAACTTACCTAGGATAGTATGAGTGAAGATCCCAGGAATCTCTGTCTTTTGAAGTGGTAAAAAATGAGCAGGAATCAGGATGCATTTAAAGAAAACGACAACGCGTTGGACACGCCCAGTGTTGGTTGGACACGGCCCCGTGTGCAGTTAAAATCCTGACACATTTTGTCCGTATTCATACAAAATCAGAAGAGAATCTTTTAGGTGGACACGGGGGCGTGCTGACCTGGACATGGCCCCGTGTCTGGAAGCTGTCTTATGGAGTTTTTCCATTTTCTAAGGAACTTATTTGTATCGGGTGGTTCCTTACTGGTTGGAACAACCCCAAAGTGCCTAAGATACCTTAATTGCTCTAGACTAAGACGAGAACGCAAGAGGTTGTCGGTGAGGGTAATTCCTATGTTTATTTTAGGTGGACAAGTCCAACCCTTTTCCGGGCTCTCGACAAAGAAGGTATATGCCGAATCGCTCAGGTATATGTATGCACCGAACGAAGTCGATGGAGAGTCCTTCACGGCATAATCGACACAGGGACGACTATCGTCCATGCCTTTGCTAGAGTCGAAGGTATTATCGGGAACAACGAGGTTGTTTGAATGCGATCCCAACACTTCTTCTTGGTTATTGTCTTGAGATGAATTTAGAAAATCCATCCTAAGTTCTTTTAACCAATTAAGAATCAGATCTTCTAGTTGAAATAGTTCATCAAGAAGCATTTCTCCTAAAATATCTGGTTGGACGCTTTCAAGGGAGAGATAAGGATTATTTTTACTTTCGCCCCTCTTAAGGATACAGGGAAACGATGGGTCTATATAGTGGGGCTTATAGTTTAGAAAATAACATTCTAACTCTTTATGTCTGCCTCCACATAATTGACACCATGTACCATAAGAGTGCCGAAAGTAAAAAAATTCATCACCACTCATGTTTGTGTCAGAATTTACCAACCGTCGGGATCTTACGGTTCTGTTTTCAGCAACTGAATCTTGGGCACGAGGGCGTGTTGAATGGATACGGCCCCGTGTTCAGCTTACTGTCTGACTTAAAACAGGATTGCCAGTTCCAAAGTTTGGGCACGGGGCGTGTTCAGCGGGCACGACCCGTGCTGAGCTCTGCAGAGGCTGAAAAACTAAGAAAATCCTAAGAAATAAAAAGAAAATAAAAAGAATGATTAGGCCGTTGATTCCTAACTTTCTTAAAATCCTTGTGTCCCCGGCAACGGCGCCAAAAACTTGATGCGTGCAAGTGTGTAGATGTTTTAGGTGTATATTTTAAGCCCTTTTTACACTTTTTAGCCAAGTTTTAAATTTATAAAACACGATATTTACTAACACTACACACACATATGGGCAAGTGCACCCATCGTGGACGTAGTATAGTGTTGGTAAGATACCGAGGTTGTCCAAGGACACCAGAGCTTTTAGTACCGGTTCGTCTAATCAAATCAAAATGTTAGAAAAGATTTTTAAAACTAAGAAAATAAAGCTAACTAAATGCTGAAAAATAAAAATAAAAATAAAAACAGATAGACAAGATGAATCACTTGGATCCGACTCGTGTATAGTGTAACCTTTGATTATATTCGCACTTTTGCACTTGTTTAAGAGATTATCTTAGTTATTGTAGTAGGCCCTCCTTTAGAAGGTGACGTTACCCTCAACCCAGTAGTTTGAGTCAGCAAGGATACAATCCTAAAGGGTCGGATTATTGAAAGATAATTAATTAAGTTATTAATGCAAATTATGGTAGGCCCCTCTTTTGATGGTGACGTTACCCTCGACTAAGTAGTCTGAGTCAGCAAGGATACAGTCCTAAATAGCCGGGTTATAGTATTAATAGTAGTTTACTTATGAGGGGGTCAAAGAGTTTGGATCCCCGCCATCCAATACCTTTGGGTATTGAAGGAGATCCTACTAAATTTGACCCAGGTCCCTTGCAGGACCTCTAAACGCTGAACAAGGGCAAGACTCTTACCAAACCGTTCCCTTAACCCCCGACCAGGTAGCCAACATACCTCCATATAGACCGTGGAGATATGAATGGTGAAAATCTTTTATTTTATATAGACAGTAAAATAATGTCAAGACACCACGGACAAACGATAAGGAAGAATCACCTTCAACATAAGAAACTAGTTATTAAAGTCATTAATACAAAACCAAATAAAAAGTGCAAAAGATTAAAAATAAAAAGTATTACACTAGACACTTGTCTTCACCAAGTGATGCAAGAGACTTAGGCAAACATGGCCTTTGATTTTCAAGAACTCTTACGATCAATCTTGGATCCCGAGACGACTCACACACTCTATGATGGACAATGGATGATGGAGGTGGATGATGGTGTTATAGTGGTGGTGGGTGGTGGGTGAAGTGTGAAGTGTGAGAGAGGTGGTGTGCCAAGGGATGAGTTGAAATGGCTCCAAGCACTCCTATTTATAGGCTGAACAGAAGCCTGGGCACGGCCCCGTGCCCGCTGGGCACGGCCCCGTGGCCGTCTGACACTCTCTTTCTTCATTAATTGTAATTCGCAATTACAGTAAATGCGCCTGCAGTACTGTGACCACCCCCCCGTGTCCGCTGGGCACGGCCCCGTGGTGGGCAATAGAAGCTTCTATTAGTTTGTCTTTTCTGCTGCTTCTTGGGCACGGCCACGTGCTCGCTGAGCACGGGGCGTGTTCAGTCTTCTGCTTTCTTTGTTTTGCTTGGGAGGATGCTGTCGAGGGGTCGGGCAATCCACTTTTGTCCATTTTCTTGTATTTATGTTAGATTTTGCTGTCTTTTTGCTTCTTTTGTTAAATTGAGCTCATTTAATCCTGAAAATACAAAAGGAAGACAAAAACACACTTTTTCCAACATTAGTACTAAAAAAGGGTTAGTTTTATGCCATATTTGATATAATTTATATGTTGCATTTTGCGCGTATCACTAGCACTCATCATCGTTTGTTGATCAAATAAAGTACGCTCCGAACCCAACCATGACTCAAAAATAGGAGCCGGAGGACGTTGGTTCTCAATAACCTCCTGCATAGTGCCGTCATAAGCCCAATTTGGCTCGTATGAGCGCTCCGTGTAATCGAAAAAACCACCACCGTGTCCTCTACTTGGACCCCCTTGGCCCCCCTCCACATGCTCACCATGAGGCTCATCCGCATAATCCTCATCACCACTTGGAGGTTCCGTGTCACTTTCCGGTTCATCCTCTTCTCCTGGTAGAAGAGCTCTTGCATCAACTTTCAATGCTCGCCATCTTTGACCCTCCGATTTGAGCTTATGATACCTTTCCGATTGGGTGTATGTCCACCCGATACCCATCTTTGAAATCTCAAAAGGCTTGTGCCTTTTCGCTGCTCCTCTATCCTCCGACGTGATTGCCTTAAACTGCTTCATCAATCCCGTGATAATTCGGCAATACGGGATAATGCTCCTCCCTAACTTGTTCCGCCAAATCCAAAGATGGTTCATAATCAAATACCGGATTGGAAACCGAGAGGACCCATTGAGCAACGAATAGAGGACTAGCACTTCCGGGTATCTTACTTGTTCCTTATCTCCTCTTCTTGGAATGACATTCAAAATGCAAATCGTTAGCAGCAACTTTGCTTCAATCTTCAAATTATTCTGGTACAAAATGCCACTATAAGTACCGGGCAAGAACAAAGCCGCTAACATGTCATTCCAACGCGGATGCTACTCCGGTTTGAGCAAAAGATCATCAAGGCTAGGGATCATGTAATCACGAGCAGGTAAATTGTCGTATTTCCCCAATTTCCATAGCGTATCAAACGACATTTCCACCTTAATCCCATTAACGTCACCCGTCAACTTCATTTGTGACGGCCTATCGTATTTGTTGCATTTGAGGGTTGCCATCCATTCTTAAATCTCATCCATAAACATATTCTTGCTATCCTTATCGTAACAGATGAGTGTCGCCTCCCATCCTAAGGCACGGAACTGGGCAAACACATTAAAAGGCCCAAACTCGACCTCTCGAACTTCCCTCTCACAGATGAATGCAGCAACCTTGTTTTACAACCGGTTCATACTGTCATGGAATAGTGTCGGCTGCCACTCATCCGGCTGATCATCTAGAGGACCCGATTCCCACCTTGGCTTTTCAGCCAGGTCCAACTCCATCATCTCTTCCTCCTCACTTTCACTTTCACTAACTCTCCCCAAATATTGCCTCTTCTTTGGTTGTTGTTCCGGCTGTTTGCCCTTGCCTTTAAACGAAGAAGTCGAACTAGCTCCCGCACTTTCCTTCGTTCTTACCATTTTCCTACACACGTTGCAAAGCAAACAACACAACCAAACACAAAAAGTTAGACCCTTTTCTCAACAACATCCCGACACTTGCTTGTTACTATGGTTGTAGATGGTAGTGAACAAAAATTTTTATAATGATTTTCTCAAAAATTGGGCATGGTGCCTCTACAATGTAGAGAGTCCCAAAAGTTCAATACTTTAACAT
Organism: Helianthus annuus; assembly: GCF_002127325.2. Lineage (NCBI taxonomy): Eukaryota > Viridiplantae > Streptophyta > Magnoliopsida > Asterales > Asteraceae > Helianthus > Helianthus annuus. The sequence goes on from NC_035443.2 coordinate 159,861,366, forward strand.
CAACCTACATCTACAACCATAACAATGTTCAAGTAACCATTTTCATGACAAAAAAAACTATGAACAAGCAAGTGGGTATGAACAAGTAACAAACATAACCTTCCTTCTCACAATGCATCATCAAAAGAAACAAACAAACATCACATACCTTGATTTGAAGATGCTAGAACACAAGTGAAACAAGAACTTCAAAAACCCCCAAAATTTTCGGACCTAGGGTTTGTGATTCAGACTATAAAACGTTGTTTTTTCACAAATCTATTCTCAGAATCAGCAAGTACGTGAAAAATTAGTCAAGATAGACCTAGATTTCACTTGATTTGGCTAAGAATTGAGAAAGATATGAAGGATTGAAGGTTTAAGAAGGTTATGGGGTTGTGAAGATCTTGTGGGACAACTGAAAGTGATAGATGAGGTTTATGGTTAGGAGAGAATGGAAGGAAACGAGTGGTCAGGGGATAAGTCACGTGATTCTCTTTATTTTTTTATGTAAAACTGCTGCATGAAGTCAACCCATCAGTTCGCCAGGTCCACCGTAACTTACGGTGGACACCGTAAATTACGGTGGATGCTGGCACAAAATTTCCACCGTATCACAGTAGCATTTCACCGTAAATCTTCAAAATTTTTATCTCAACCGTAACTTATGGCGTAGACCGTAAATTACGGTGGCCTCTGGGCCTTCTTGATTTGCCAAAAAATCCAATTTTAAGTGTCTTTTTTATATTTTTTTTTTCAATTTTTTCAAATTTTTTTTGTGATTTTCAAATTTTTCAAAAACATCTGAGAATTACCCTACCCCCTCAAAAGTCCCGTGTTGTCCTCAACACAATGTTAGAATGATTCGTAACCCGAATGTCCCCACACTTGTTTCAAACACAAGCTTCAAGCGAGTACAGTAAATGTGCAAACTATACAAAACAAACAAAACAAAATGCTAACTATTTACACTACCAAACCTGGGCCTCTCATGGTTGTTCCTCATCGACCGGGCGTAAGATGTAGCCCGCTTTGTCAAGCTCCATGTTGTTGATGTCGTTCCCTCCAAGTATGGCTTCAACCGATGGCCATTCACCGTTTGTTGTTTGTTCGTTTGCTCATCTTGGATATCTACATCACCAAACCTCCCAACTCGCCGAACGACATACGGGCCCATCCATTTGTTTTTAAGCTTGCCCGCAAACATCTTGAGCCTTGAATTATACAACCAAACCTTTTGACCCACTTCAAAGGTTTTCATCTTCCTCAACTTTGCATCGTGTACCTTCTTGAGCTTGTCTTTGTAAGCCGATGCACACTCATATGCCTCGTCTCTAATCTCTTCTATTTCACTCAATTGCAACTTCCTCATCTTTCCCGCTTCATCATAATCCGCATTTACCGTCTTGATCGCCCAATGTGCCCGATGCGCTAACTCCATTGACAAGTGACAACCCTTGCCATACTCCATCCGGTAAGGTGTTGTGCCAATTGGAGTCTTATAGGCCGTTCGGTATGCCCACAATGCATCATCCAACTTGCTCGACCAATCCTTCCTATCCGTTCTAACCGTTTTCATGAGAATTTCCTTTATTTGACGGTTGGACACTTCAACTTGTCCACTCGTTTGCGGATGGTAAGGTGTGGTAATCCGGTGATTCACACTATATCGCTTCAACAATTTCTCGAAATTAAAGTTCTTGAAATGCGATCCACCATCACTTATAATAACACGCGGAATACCAAAACGGGAGAAGATATTGGATTGAACGAATTTACAAACAACCGAGTGGTCATTTGTTCTTGTTGCAATAGCCTCAATCCACTTAGAGACGTAGTCCATCGCCACTAAAATGTATAAAAAACCATTGGAATTCGGAAAGGGACCCATAAAGTCAATGCCCCATACATCAAATATTTCCACAACCAAAATTGGTTGCAATGGCATATCGTCCTTCTTTGAAATGCTTCCCATCCTTTGGCAATTTACACAATTTCTTGCGAACTCACACGCATCCTTGAAAATAGTGGGCCAATAAAACCCACATGAGAGAACCCGATAACCCGTTTTATGCCCGCTAAAGTGACCTCCACATGCGGATGAGTGAGCATGAGTCAAAATTTCCAACACCTCTGTTTCGAGCACACACCTCCGAATAACTTGATCCGGCCCGATCTTGAAAAGATCCGGTTCATCCCAAATGTATTGCTTCACTTGGACCATAAATTGTTGTCTTCGCTTCTTGGTCCAATGATTTGGAATGGCACTCGTGGCTAGGTAATTTACGTAATGAGCATACCACGGCGCAACAAAGGTGGAAACGGCTAGGAGTTGCTCGTCGGGAAACCTTTCATTTATTTCACTTAAATCATCAATGCCTTCCACCGGGATACGAGACAAGTGATCCGCCACTACGTTCTCACTCCCCTTTTTGTCTCGGATCTCTAAGTCAAACTCTTGAAATAACAATACCCACCGGATTAAACGGGGCTTCGCGTCTTTTTTCTCCATCAAATACCGGACCGCGCTATGATCCGAGTAAACAACCACTCTGCTCCCCCAAATGTACGAACGAAACTTATCCAAAGCATACACCACCGCTAGTAATTCCTTCGCGGTTGTGGTGTAACTCAGTTGCGCTTCAGATAAAGTCTTGCTTGCATAGTAAATTACCACCGGCTTTCTGTCAACTCGTTGACCCAAAACTGCACCAATTGTCGCTTGTGTCACACATGATTTCGAACGGCTTTGACCAATCCGGCGGTTGCAAGATGGGAGCTTTGACCAAATGTTCCTTCAAAACAGTAAATGCTTGCAAACATTCGTTAGTAAAGTCAAATGTAACATCTTTTAACAACAAATTTCATAAAGGCTTCGTGATAACACTAAAACCTTTAATGAAACGTCTATAAAAACCGGCGTGTCCCAAGAATGACCTTATACCCTTAACATTTTTCGGTGGTGGCAAAGATGATATTACCCTTAGTTTTGCCTTATCCACCTCCATTCCCCTTTCAGATATCACATGGCCTAACACAATTCCCTCTTGCACCATGAAATGACTTTTCTCCCAACTAAGCACTAAATTCTTCTCAACACATCTTTTTAAAACTTTTTGTAATTTGTTGAGACAAGAGTCAAAACTAGTGCCGAAAATTGAAAAGCCATCCATAAACACTTCAAGTGACTCTCCAACCATGTCCAAGAAAATACTCATCATACATCGTTGGAAAGTTGCCGGTGCATTGCACAAGCCAAATGGCATTCGCCGAAAGGCAAAGGTGCCATATGGACAAGTGAAGGTGGTCTTGTGTTGGTCATCCGGGTGTATTCCTATTTGATTATAACCCGAGTACCCGTCCAAAAAGCAGTAATATTTTTGACCTGATAATTTTTCAATAATTTGGTCAATGAAAGGTAGCGGGAAATGGTCCTTAGAAGTGGCGGCATTCAATTTACGGTAGTCAATAAAAACACGCCACCCGGTAACCGGTCGGGTGGCAACTTGTTCACCATTTTCATCCTTGACTACTTGAATGCCGGCCTTCTTAAGCACAACTTGGGTAGGACTTACCCAAGCACTATCCGAAATCGGATAGATAATTCCTGCATCCAACCATTTAATTACCTCTTTCTTTACTACCTCCCTTAGGTTCGGATTTAATCGCCTTTGTGCTTCTCTTATCGGTTTTGCATCTTCGGTGGTAATGATCTTGTGCATGACGATTGATGGACTAATTCCTTTGAGATCGGCAATCGTCCATCCAATCGCTCCCTTGTTCTCTTTCAAAACTTCCAACAAAGCTTGTTCTTGCGCCATTTCTAAATTAGAGGCAATAATGACCGGTAGTGTGTCATTATCCCCTAAAAAAGCATACTTCAAATGGCTTTGCAAGTCTTTGAGCTCTAACTTTGGGGGTTCTTCTAGTGATGGCCTAGTACCCGAGTTTATTTCCACCGGCAAGCTTTCAAATTGATGAGTCCATGGCGGTCGACCTTCCTTCAAAGCCATAGCATCCTGTTTTTCCTCTTCAACCCGTAGTGCACAAGCATGTACCTGTTCAGAAAAATCACATAAACATACATCTATGCCATCCTCCTCATACTCATGCGGGTTGCATCCGTCGACTAAATCTGCCATGAAACACTCATCAACACCAACAGCATTAGAATTGTTAGTAAAAACATTCAAACGCATTTTCCGGTTTCTAAAGGTCATATCGACTGTACCAAATCTACAATCGATCACTGCATGCGCGGTGCTCAAAAATGGCCGACCCAAAATGACATTTTGTTGTTGCCTTGGGTCAGCGGATGAGTAGTCCAATACTAGAAAGTCAACCGGGTAATAAAACTCATCAATTTTCACAATCACATTTTGAACCATCCTCCAGGGTAGCTTATGAGACAAATCGGCCAAAACAACAGTTGTCTCTACCCTTGCTAACGGACCAAAGTCGTATTGGTCATATAAGCCCCCCGGTAAAATGCTCACCCCGGCTCCAAGATCTAGTAACGCCTTTGCCATTTTAAAATTACCAACTTGTATATTTATTAATGGCGTACCCGGATCTTGTAGCTTAGGAGGAAGCTCCCCATTCAAAACCGCACTTACTTTCCCGGTCAAGTCTACTCGCTTAGGCATTTTCTTCTTTTGTTGCCTTTTGTGTGTGCATAATTCTTTTAAAAATTTTGCATATGCGGGTACTTGTTTTATTGCATCAAGAAGTGGAGGGTTAATTTTAACTTGTTTAAACATGTCCCATAATTCTTCTTTTTGGGGACCTCTTGATGCAATAAAATTTTTCTTACCCGGGTCAAGTAAAGCCGATGGAAACGGGACTTGACTCGGTTCACCTTCATCTTTTTCACTTTTCTCATTTTCACCCACCCTGGTTTTTTAACATTTGATTCTTTAGGTTTAACCGGTGACACTTCATCATCGTCACTTTCATTACCCGTGACATCCTCAACTACCCCCTCAACCAAACCCGGTGACAAATTTGCTTTAAATTCTTTGCCACTTCTCAACACACTAACATGACTAATATTAACATTGTTACCTCGTGACGAACCATGTGAAGGATTTACCTTAGTATCACTAGGAAGTTGACCTTTGCTTTTCTTCAACTCCGCCACGTCGGTTGCCAATTGACCCATTTGGGTTGTTAGTGATTGGATACTCTTGTCACGAACCTCATCCTTTTGCATTCGAACTTCATCAAGTTGATTCCGTTTTTGCATATCTTGTTGCATAGCCCGAAGCATATCCATGACTTCATTTCTGCTTGATGAATTTTGACCCAAACCACCTTGACCCGTTTGTTGAAATTGCCCTTGATAACCATAGTTGTTTCCACCCCGATAATCGCCTTGATTATATTGTTGGCGATGTGCAAAGTTACCTTGAGCTCCTTGAACATTTGGGTTAGCTTGGTTCGCCGCGTTTCTGTAACGAAAATTAGGATGATTTCATAACCCGAGGTGGTATGTGTTGGAATTCATATTGAAATTTCGACCACCCCCTTGAATTGCATTCACTTCTTCTACTTGCTCATCAACCACCCCCACTACACAAACTTCCGCCGTGTGGCCTATTTCATTACAATTAGTGCACACGTTGTACACTTGATTTGTAGTTTGAACATTGCCACTCTCTACTCCATGCACTTGCGGCCTTTGTGTCACATGCCATGCCCTTCTTGAAGATTGAGCCTTCCTCTTGGAATTCACCGCCATTTGTTCTAAAAATGCCCAATCAACATGTTCATAATTCGTACCGAATGTGCCAATAGTGATCGACATTAAATCACGTGCATCCTCCGAACTCAACCCCTCGTGAAACGCGTTCAACAACTCCCAAAGTTGGATCCCATGATGAGGGCAATTCCGTAACATCATATTAAACCTTTCGAACGCTTCATGAAACATTTCCCCCGATTGTTGTTGAAAGCTTCTCAAAGCTCTCCTAGCATCATTGATCTTCTATGAAGTGTAATATTCATCCAAGAATATTTGTTGCATATCGGCCTATGTAAAGATCGATGCGGAGGGTAGAGTGTGAAACCATCTCTTTGCTTTGTCTCTCAAAGAAAATTGGAAGAGAACCAACTTGACATCATCCGAAGAGAATCCTTGACCTCCAATGGTGTTGCAAATGGAGTCGTATGTCTCCAAATGAAAATAGGTTTCTTCCGTTGCTAACCCCTTGAACTTTGGTAGGCTTTGGAGGGCGGTTGTTCTAACTTCAAAAGTTCTTCCATCCGCATGATGAGGAATCACTACCGGTGAAGGATTGTTAGTGATAATAGGCCAGAAGTGAGCTTCGATTCCCCGTACTACTTCACGATGATGTCTTTGAGGAGCACCCAATGGTGCTCTTGGTTGACCCATTTGCCCTTGCATAGGCCCTTGAGGTGCAAACGGTGGTTGATGTTGATATTGATGCATTGGCGGTTGTTATTGAATCGGTCTTTGAAATTGTGGTTGTGTAATTTGAGGGCGCACTTGATGTAGCGGTGTAGGGCGTTGCAATTGTGGCCCTTGAGGTCTAATGTGTTGCACCCCAACCGGTAATCTACCCATGTCTTGAAACTGCTGAATCGGTTGACTTTGTTGACCCGCTCCTCCTTGAGGTCCCAAATGTCCTCCATCACCCCCAAAAGAAAAGCCTTCCTCTTCATACCCTCTAAAATCCTCTTCATACCTGTCATCATATCCATCCCCTTGAATACCCGAAGATTGCCCAAAGGGAAGAGTTGAGTATTGAAAACCCGATTGGTTTAGTGATCTAAAGGATGAAGTAGCATGAACAATAGTTGAGTTTGGTGCTATTGTAAAGTTAGAGGATGACTGACCCGTAGTTGGGGGGAAGAAATGTGAAAATGGTGGAATTGTGGTACAAGGGTTAAAGGTATTCGTGGGTTCAACTTGAGTAATGATCGGTTGCGTGGTATTGGTTGGTGTAACTTCAAGTGGTGGAGTAGGTTCGGTAGTGGTATTAGGTATGGTGGTATTTGGTGATGGTTGTGTGGCAGTAGGTATGAAAGATCAGGTCGTTTGACCCGTTGTGGGTGGTACTTGAGATTCTTGCATGATGTTTCTTGGTGTAATGGGTGAAGTGGGTGAACCAATGATTATGTTTTCTCTTAGTAAAACTCTGTTTTGCCTTAGCGTTCTTTCAATTTCCAGATCAAACGATAGTGGTGACGACTTGTGAGAACCTCTAGTATGCATACACCTGTGGTACCACACTAAACACAACCAGCGTAAACCCGAAAATAACAAACAAAACTACTAAATTAACACACGTTGCGCACTACTCCCCGGCAACGACGCCAAAATTTGACGTGCAGTCGTGGTACACGCAAATTTAATTCAAATAACAACTAATAGATAGTGGTAAATGGGTATCGAACTCAGGGAGTATGTGGAGAATGTGTTGATTTTATAGCTTTGCAATTTAACTACAATTAACCTAAAATGCAGAAATTAAAGATCAATTATTTGGATTGTTGTTTTAGAAAACTAAATTATCAATTACTTACTAATCAAGATTGGATGTTTAATTCAGATTATGAGAACAATGACCATCTTAGGATTCAGTTTCTTTTAACACTTGTGTGAAATTCCAACTAAAAAGAGTTACATAGGCATAACTCGTGTATAAACAATTGTTGTGATAAAAGGGAACAAAGTACTCGGATTATATGAATGCGAGGTTGTTTCCCGATGATCAATCAATCAATATCCAACCCTAACCCTTCCCGTGATATCTCGATTGTCAACGACACCAAGAACGTACGATTTAGACTAGAATTGCAATATCAATTAACAAGCTACAATCAATTACTCATACTCCATGATAATCAATGCAAACACAAAGTTATCATTCTAGAAATAAAGGAACAAACACACAAGAGTCTAAGAAAACCTTCACCTAAGATGATCACCACAAATTTAGTCGGACATTGTTCGGTTGATCATCATAACTTCAATGTTCAAGTTCATATGAATCGAAAACACAAACCAAATGTTTAGAAATGTTTAGAACCAACAAGAACCAGCCAAAATCACCCCCAAAGTGCAGAGAAACTGTCCAATGATGAATAATGTGAAAAGAAACCATCAAAAACGGTTTAATGAGGCAGTTACGCATTTTTCCGTCATCTCCACCGTAACTTACAGGTACCCACCGTAAGTTACGGTGGACTTCAAACTGCTACGGTGATTCAGGACTGTGTTACGGTGGGAAAATGCAAGATTTCAGGGCCACCGTAATTTACAGTGCCCATCGTAAATTACGGTGGAGCCCTGACTTCTTTGTTTCTTCTCTTCTTTCCTTCCATGCATAACCCGTTCCACTCCAATCCGTCCAAAGCAGTGTTTTGTCCATTTTTAGCTCCCGAACTGTACCTGAAACATAAGCAACCGTAGTCATGTAATTCAAGATAATTACGCGATCAAGTGAGGGATAAACACGTCTTTTAACATCATTAAGGGTTGTCCAATGGACCACCCGTCAATAGGTGGGGGTTTGGTTCGAGTTTGTTAAATGTTGCATGGAAAACACCTAACATGCCACTGTGTGCTACTGTATGTATGTTCAGTCTTATATGATGAAATCTGTAAACGATAATCATAAAGGACCCTGATGTTTGGATACTAAGGGATTGAAAATCCTATTTAAACCCTATTTGAACGTAAACACTTACATTGAGGTTATGTGCAATGTAACTTAGGTCGCGTGTAACGGACCTAACCATTAATTAACGCTAGAAGCACATTATCAAACCGAACAAACCAAGGTGAGTTCACTGCTCTTTTCCCAAGCATGCATCCCGGGAAGGGGTATCGGGTAACGTTTTTAGGGAAGAATGTCAGGTTAACGGGATGTTTGTTATTACTCAGTTTCTATCATATAAGACCCCTTATATCTACCGATTGTTGCCGGGAAGGCAACGAGGTATTTAGTTGATAGCGTTATTAGGTTTGGCACCCTCACATCGGGTCGGAATGGACGGGCGTGAACTATTTACCTTGACCACTTGACCAATGCTTTAATAGAGGCATTGGGGTTTGGGCAAACACATCTAGTAGCCACATACGGTAATCGAGTTAATAACATCATCAAAACATATCGTTGAACTATTTTAAACACATATCTGGTAGCTAAACGCGTTAACAAAACTTTGAACTCACCAGCGTCGTCTGACACACTTGTCTGCATGCTTGCAGGTCTATAGGTTTATATCATTGGGACTTGCTATCTGGGATGCTGGAGTGGTCATGGGTCGAGATACTTGGAATCACAAGACAAGTCTAACGGTTTTGTACATTTGGTTTATGAAACTCTTAACAAATGATTATACTTCCGCTGTATACAACGAATGATATGTAACGTTTGTAACACTTTCTGTTAATGAATGAAAGTTTTATTTAAATATATTTACGAGTTCAATGTGATTGGTGGCTTGGATCCTGGTACGTCACACGCCTCGTGGGGGTTTCCGCATGTGGTATGATTTCGATGATGATCTTGTAAGTTTGGATTCAACGCATGTTTCACATTATAGTGTGAATCAATATGGAATGTAGGTATACAATTTAAATTGATTAAACGACGTATTGAATTAAAATTTATGTGACCTAATCTACCATGCCATTTATTCGATTCAGAAAACTCAAGCATATAAGTATTTATTCATGTTCTTAACAGCCATTACATTCAATTTGAACATACCATTTTGATTAAGTGTATAAAACATACATCAATTGAAACGAAGATAAATTAAATTGGAATGTATTTGACGTCCGGGAGAGAAAGGAGCGGCACCGAAACTGTCCTGACATGAATAGTGTAACCGGATAATCTACCAACGGTCTCTGAAATTGTTTTCATCGTATCGAGACACGGCGAATACAAACATGTAATATGCAAATGTAAATGCATTTCCTGTATATTGCTAGACTTGTGGGACTCAACTATAAAGTAATTAAGTCTAGTGCACATAATTGTATAATTAAACACTGATTATGTTGTACGGATTTACATGATATTTTTTCGTTTGCACGTTTGTATATTGGCAGAATGATATGATCCAGGTTCTTGTATTCTTACATTACGTAGGATCTTATGATCCAGATTTGTATGTCCATAATGGTTATGATTCATGTTTGTATGTCCAGGTTGAAATGATATTGTAGGTTTGTATGTCCAGAATGCATTATGTAGGTTCTTGTGTCCAGAATGCATTATTTCTAGGTTCTTGTGTTCTTATGCATTATCCATACATTGTGTTGGCAGAATGCTTATGACCCAGGTTCTTGCATTATGCAGATTCATGAGTTTGTGTAGGTTCTTGGGTTTGTGCAGTGACAACACTGGTTCATTGTGTCATGGTTTTATTGTGTCACAATATGCATACATATACCATAGGCATACATATACATGAGTTTGTGCATGTTCACGGTCATAGTAGTGCAGGTTCATGGTCACAATATGCATACATATACATAATTTGTGCAGGTTCATGAGTTTGTGTGGAAATAGGTTTGCATATGGTAATGAGTTTGGATTTTGGTGGAAAATTCAGTTTGTTAAAGGGTGTTTAAATATTAAAACCATATGGGGTATACTGAATTGGTAAACGGGTAGGTCAGTCTTTTCACATATTTTTAAAATGAAAGCTAATGTTAATCTGATGGAAGAGGTGCAAGCTGTGAAATATGGAAAACACAAGGGGCATTTTGTGAAAACTTATTATCCGGGAGGTAAATTGCAGACGCCCCCAAACCACAGGGGGCAAATTGTTAATAACTCTATGATGTGTATATATGGTAAAAACGTGATTATGATTAGTGCATTACAATTGGGTTAGATATCAATGTATGGGTCTTTTAAGAATGAGTTTATAAATTACATTATGGCCCCTAAACAAAGTTATAGTATGGCCTCGTTATAATTAGTTAGACTTATTATTCTAACCTCATATGCTTTTCTTGAGTTCTTTTTAAATGGTTTTTTAGCCCAATCATTGATGTGTTGCAAAACACATTTGTTTTTCCTTGTAATTGTATTCGTTTTTAGTTAGTAATTAGTTATTTTTAGCTTGTACTCAGATATTGATGTTTTTGTAGGTGTTTGTGTGCAAAAGGGATGAAATTTGAGAAAGAGACGAGCACGGGGAAGAGACATGAAAGAAAATGGAAAACAATCAGGATCTGATGTTCTTAGAGTGTCGCAAAGATCTAGTGTTATATCCTTCAAGACACGCGATGAATGTCAAATAAGAAAAAAGAAAAATCTGGCCTGTGATAATTCTGGATCTCGCGTCACGTGAAAACATGACACGCGGGGGCCGTCAGATTTGGGAAAACCCTAAATTGATCTCTATAATCCATTTTTGACCAATTAATTCGTCATAAACTACTTCTAGATGAAAAAGATAGCACTTTTGGGCGATTTTGGGATACAGAAGTTGTTCGGGATCAAGGATTGAAGTTAGGAGTCAAGAATTGGGTCAATTAGGATTGTTCGGTTTATGTTTCTTAACTTCCTTTGTTTTTCCATAATTCTAGGCATCATGTTTATGTTTTATATTACTTATGTTTAGGAGCATGATTGTTGGCTAGACTTTCAATACTACCTAGGTTTGTGATGAATAATTGTTGAATCTTGGCGATTTCCCAATTTTATATTTATTATTGATGGATTAACACTTTTGTAAAGAAATTAATTGCAATTGATCTGATGTGTTCGCATATTTAGATATGATTTATGATTAACCTTTGTTCCATATGCTTCTTGTTGAATATCTTTCAGTTTAAATGCATATTAGGTCACTTAGGTAGTGTTTGGTATGCAGGAATGGGAGGTGGAATAGAATGAACTATTGCGAGGGAATGAAAAAAAGTGTGTTTGGTTGGTCAACGTAATGGAATCACCCATTACATAAGTCATTCCATTCCCTCAAATTCATTTCATCCACTCCCCCTGCTTTTTTTCCATTCCATTCCCTCTCTCAGCCAACGTCACAAATACCGCCCATCACCTCCACCATTTGCCACCACCACCACCCGCCACCAACCTCCGCCGACCACCACCACCACCACCATCACCGTCCTCCTCCGCCACCACCGCCGCCCGCCACCGCCGCCATCGACTACCATCGCTGCCACCCGCCATCGTAAACCACCGCCACCCCGATCACTACTGCCACCCTCCGCCGACCACCACCACCATCCTCCGCTACCACCACCCGCTACCGACGACGACCACCACCCACCGTTGTCGTCGCCACCACCATCGACCACAATCACCGCCACCCACCACCACCGGCTACCGCCACCCCGACGACAACCGCCATCCTCCGCGGCCATCTCCCGCTACAGTCGACCAACACCACCCACCGTCCTCATCGCCACCACCATCGCCGCCACCCGCCACCACCGACCACCGCCACCCCGACCACTACCGCTACCCTCCTCCGACCACCACCGCTACCCTCCGCGGCCACCGCCCGCTATCGTCGACCACCACCACCCACCTTCGTCGCCACCATCATCGACCACCATCGTCGCCACCTGCCACCGCAGACCACCGCCAACCCCGACCATCGCCGCCGCCACCGCTAACAACTATCACCCATCGACCACCGCCACCCACCACCACTACCACCGACCACCGCCACCCATCGCTGTCACCGCCACTACCGCCACCACCCATCGCCGATTTAATTCATTCCTCTTTTCTTACCTACCAAACAACACAAGGTAATGATGTATTCCATTCCTGCATGGTAACCAAACAAGACTATGGAATGTAATGATTCATTTCATTCCTTTGTCCATTCCATTCCCTCGTCCATTCCATTCCCTCATCTATTCCATTACGCCATACCAAACATACCCTTACTGTGTGTTTGTGATTAGTTTATGGTTTGCTGGAGCTCAATATCCATAGGAATATTGATTGAGAGTTTATTAGGACTTTGTATTCTACCTATCTAGATAGCTGACATGTGATAGATAGTCAGGTAGTCTTTGGTGTTAGTTGTTTAGGTGTAAAGGCTCCGATCGGAGGTTTCCTAAGAGTCCCTAGCATATTTTTTATTCCGTATCTTATCGATTGTTCTTAGGTTACCCCTTGCATCTTAGGATGTATTGAGATAATGAGATTGACAAGTAATGTCACAACCCCCGACCCCACCCTGGGAGTGAGAGCCGTGAACCAGTCAGATGGTATCAGTGTTTATTAATTACGCAGCGGGAAATTTTTCATCAGGATCGTAGTTAGGAAATAATTTCAGAGTTTGTAAAACATCATACTTTTAATATTAAACAAATGGGCTAAAACCCATATTCCATTCAATTGTTTTTATAGGGATAAACCAAAATAAATAAAACATAAATTTCTTCTTTTATTCAGGTATTTATAGCCACTTTATTTAAGCCTTCAGTTCTCCATAACTGGCTTCTATTATCTTTACAGCAAATTGCCTGAAACGCGTTTTGAAAACATTTTATCAGTAATAAATACTGGCGAGTTCATTCCATTTTTATAAAAATATATTGTTATACTTTACAGCATCAAGGTTTTTATATTTGTTTATATTTACCCAAAAACTCAATCAGTATTTGTCACATGGTGGCAGTTCCGATGTGACGGTGGTCATATCACTCATTGGCTAACTTTCGTCTAATAGTGAAGTTTATCAAGTAATATATATATATATATATATATATATGTTATATCTTACTATTATTCAACGGTATCTATCACTAGGCGGTTCCCGTGACGGTGGTTAAATCACTGTTGATCATTCTTTCAACTAGTGACTGGAGTCGTATCACTGTTGATCGTTCTCTCAACTAGTGACTCGGGTCATATCACTGTTGATCATTCTCTCAACTAGTGACTTTGGTCATATTTCTGGTTGTTGGGATTGAACCCTAACAGAGGAACAGATAATGTAAAGCCAAAACCGGATCCCATCAGTGGACTCCTAATAAGCAGCAGTTTACTCTAATCTCTCCCCTTGACAGTGGTTATCTAACAGCTGATAAATGTTAAGTGCTGCTCAACTACAACAACTGATAAACCAAACTCTGATGATTACCTAACAACTGCTGAAGACAAACTATGTTGCTCTATCTACTGCTGTTTCCTAAGTGCTGCTGAAGTTTCAAGCACTGCCCTCTCAAAGACTGATCACCTTTGAAGGAAGCACTGAAGACTCAACATCTGTGCTAAGGCTACAACAGTGGAACGTGAAGTAGTAGTTTTCCTTATGATTTGTATGTTAGTGAATATCAGATGTTACATAACAGTAGTTTGCATAGGACAGTATTTGTAGTTTGTTAGGTCGTTAGATGTCACTATCATGGTGACGTCAGCTGAAGTATATCAGTAGTTTGGTTTGCCTATAAGTATGACAGTACTCTGTACTGTTACACTTGATCGTTTTGAGTGAGTTCTTCTCCTCAATTCATCCTTTCATCTTGTGCAACCAACTCTGGTGTATCAGGCTGAGGGGGAGTTTAGATTGTAAGCTTTTACTGTAATCTTTTGCTTTTATGTAAATCATTTGAATCAATGAAAAGCAATTGTTTATCAATCTATACTTTCCTTTGTTTGTGTTTACAAAGTTTGCTACCCATTTCCGCTGCACTTATTCGTTTTATGCAAACAAACACAAATCATGACAGCCTCAGATCCTAACAATTGGTATCAGAGCTTGGACAGTCAAATTCGATCTAACAATCTATTTGACATAACAGTTCAGCTCAAAATTCATTGATACTAAGGTTGGTTGCATTCAGTTGAAAAACAGAGTAATGAGCAAATCATGATCAAAATGGTTATTCAAAAACTCTGTAATTCAACCAAGATGTCATATGACACACAAATCTCACACAACAAATGTTTTCATACATATGTCACTTATAGTTTTCAAATTTGCAAAATATCTGATAAATTATGAGATCGTTAAATGTTTCAAAATGAATTACAATTGTTGTTTCGATATTTGTGATGTTTTTTTAATAAACACTAAAGTATGTACCTCAGATCAGCAAAACTTGTGTTCATCTAAAACACCTGCATACTGCTGATATCGAAAAGAGGGAGAAAAACTTTAGTCAAAATCTCTCATGTGTTCAAAGGCATGTTGAGTGCCTACAAAAAGGACCAAATCAACCTTGTCTAACACATATTGAGAAAAATAAAATGTCAAAACAGTCCTAATCATAAGTAATGTGAGATCTGAACTAAAACATGCTCAACCATGGTCAGATTTCTTAAAACATTGCTTCAAAGTGATTATGGACAAGGTATGTTCAAAATAAAATCTCCTAGTGAGTATTTCTAAACATATGAATAAACCGGGTAAAAAGGGAAAATGAACAAATCTCAAAGTGTAGCTATCTCAAAACTTTTGAAATCAAAAGAAGAGAGCATAAGCAGAAAACACTTTTGAGGTTAAAGATTAGGTCATCAGTGGTCATCATGCAACTATGTGCATTTATCAATACAGAAATTGTTCTGGTAACAACGGCATCTCAAGTGATTGTGCTAAAATGGATTTACAATCAATTGACAAGAAAATGACCCAAACAATGGTCAAAATAACTTGAGAATAATATGATCATGAATTTACTGGAAATTTGTCGGATCCTTTTGATTTTTTTTTCAAAACTTCCTTTGATTTTTGTTAAGGTGTTTTCTTCTATAATAAAAACCAGATGTATTTTATTTATTTTAAAATATATTATGATCTTTTACTCATTTTTTTTATAGTAACAGTTCATCTCTGGTCTGGATGTAATTACCTTATTTTTGTGTGTAATTACTATCCTTAAATTTAATCAAAAGGAAATGGCACACATGTCGAGATCATATTAAGCTCAAGTTAGGTTTCCACTGATCATAAATTGATTGCAAATTGACTTAGACTACTGAGATACTCATGTTCTAGTTCCAGTAATTAGACACAAAATGAGCAGCTCATGTAGAAATGTCTTCATCATCTGGGATGCTAAACCACTGTCTGAAAAATAGACAGATGGCAAAACCTTGAACAAAATTTCTGAGAATCACTACTGACAATTTAATCTTGATATTATGCATCTAAAATGTGTATTGTTAAGAATAGCATTTCTGGTACTCAACAGATGATAGACAAGAGATTGTGCTTTTACAAGAACAAATCATTTTCTACATCTGAACAAACAGGTGCTAAAAGAATTTGTCAAAAGTCAAAACACTGCCGCACAAACAGTTGTTAAATATATGACCCTAATTGGTTCTTATCCACTGTTGTTCCTAAAATGCTGTTGTGCCATAACATCTGCTCTCTAAAGTCTGTCCACTCCTATAGTGTCAACCTCTGCTCTTCAAAAACACTGATGTTTAAAATCTTTGTTCCATCCACTGTTACACCCACCATTTCATTTTATTACCTTTGTAACTACTGATACTTGATCCATCAGTAGTTTTCAAAACAATTGTCCTCCATCATTTACCATTCCATCAGATGTTTGACACGTGGTCAGTTTTTAGCCTTCAGATCAAAATAACCGCTGCCACATCAGCAATCACTTTTTCCCTAAATAAAACCATGATTAAATCCAAACAGGGTTTTACTGTCGAATTGAATTCCAAAATTTCTCTTCTCATAACAGTTTCCCTCTCATAACTCCAAAAACTTCTTCGATCTTCTTCATCCAAATGACGAAACCAAAATCGAAATCAAAATCAAAACCATCTTCTTCCACCACAACAGCAGATGCCACTCAAATGGCCGCTGAAACACCGGAGATTCGCTACAAAGCTCCAGACAACTATGTAGGTATACTCACAAAACCTACCGATAACCACACTTTCGACTCCATCCTTGACATCCTTTCTGCATCAAAGTACAAAACTTTGATAACAGCAGACGCTCCTATTTACCTTGATACCCAGAGAGAGTTCTGGAAAAATGCCACCCTTGAAAAACAAGGAGACATCATCGCCGCCATCAACTCCTCGATACAGGGTAAGAAGGTAAACATCTCACCAAAATCCATCTTTGAAACCTTTAAACTCGATGATTTAAATGGAAAAACCTCTTTTACAAAAGACGAGTTGGTAAAGGATTTCATGAAAAGGGGCTATGCAGAAAAACCAAACAGGGATACCCTACAAAAGGGTTACTTCCCTTCTGCACCCAGATTTTTATTCCACACACTGCTCATGTGTGTTTCAAATAAAACAACGTCCTTCAATGAGATACCAACAAAAATCCAATGCCTGGGGTATGCAATTTTGAACAATGAAAACTATAACTACTCCCAGGAAATATTTGATGATTTGGTAAAGAACGTTGATAATAAGGCATTTCTGCTCTTTCCGAGGTTTCTAAGTTACTATTTTGAACAAAAATTTGTCGAGAAAGAGGCAGAAGTGCCCAAACAAGGTATCTCATTCAAAATAAACTGTTTAACAATAGAAACTTTTTCAAGAATGATGGCACCAATAAAATTAAAAACAAAAGAGGCAGAGCAGAGTTTAGAAACTGCCACTGACCCTCAAGAAACCACTGCTGAGCCCACTGCTCCAGGTGATCAGAGTAGCACACCCACTGCTCTGAAACCCACACCTGCCACCACCAAAAAGACCAAAAGAAAACCATCCAGAAAACCCACCAAACCCAAAACAAATGCAACTCTGAAAGATGAGATCCCAGAGCAACTGCCAGTGACAGCACAAAAGTCACCTGAAACCACTGCTGCTACTTCCTCACAGCAGTTGGTAGAAAGATCTCAACCCCAGCCTAAAACTCCTCCTGCATCCTCACAAAAGGGTCAGGTTGTAAGCACAGGGACACCACATTATGAAGCTCTGTATCCACTCGGATCCATCTTCCACAGTCCTGATCCCAAGGACATGTCTCTTTCTACCCCCACACCCTCACCAATAATATTACCACAATCAATAATGCCCCTGTTGCATGCAGTTGATATGGCACAGACACAAACCAGTTCCTCTCAATCACCTATTACTGAGAGTATACCTCCACAAGTGACTGGGTCTGATGTGCATACCTCTGCTATCCCAGCAACAGTTGAGGAGGTTACACCCCTTGAGTTACAAGTAACTCTTGGTGGTAGTTCAAGTGGAGCAGCAACTACAACTGATGGATCAACAGATCTTCAGTTGGACAGTTGTTTCATAACTAAGACTCCCTTGAAGGCAATTTCTTCCATGGCAACATCGGTAACCACCAGTGAGTTAAATATAACCACTGGTACCATCAAAGGTCTATCGGTTGCTGAAGAAAGAAGTCCCCAGTACCAAGAACAAGGGGCATCAATGGATGACTTTTGGGCAACAGCTCCTAAGTCACACATTGATACAACCACCACTGGTGGGGATTCAGATGATCCTGTTAAATTAGGTGATGATTCAAGATACAACGAATTGACGGCCAGAGTTGAAAATCTAGAATCTTCTGTTGCCGAAATAAAAGATATGGTGCAGCAGCTGTTAGAAGCTCAAATAGCCCAATCTTCTGCTCCTCCTGCTCAAGCACCTGCTCCACAAGCATTTGCTGCAAATGAGCTTTGGAATATCTTCCAACCCATGCTTGAACAACAACAACAAATGGCTGCTAAAAAGCATGCTCTTCAAGTACAAATGTTGACCAACATGGTTGAATCTCGGTTCAAAGATACTCAAGCAGATATCAAGGCTATAAAGGCCAGCATACAACAGAATGCTCAAAGTGAGAAAGGTCCATCTACCATTTTCTTCATGGATACACCCCTGGCAGATAATGCCAAAAGGGGGAGAAAATCAGGTTGAAAAAGAAAGGTATAGAAGATGGGATGCACATTGAACCTGAGAAACCCAAATCCACAAAAACTTCAACAGCTGATACAACAGTAGTTACAAAAACTGTTGTCAGTAGCCAAACATCTGTCATTACATCAACACATACACCTCCAACACACACAACTACTGTTTCAACACACACCACTACAACTACTGCTCCACCACCATCATCATCTGTGTCTATAACACAAAAACCACCACTATCATCATCTACAATCATATCACCACCATTGCCTCCTGCCATAAAGCAGAAGACAGCAGATGTTATAACATCTGTTGTAATGACAACAGTGGTTGAAATACCAGTTGTTTCAACTACTGTCAGTCAGTCACGTTCACAAACCACTGATCCACCCAAAACATCATCAGCCTCCCCTCAAATAAAGAGGAGAAGGGTTTTCATTCCTGATGATGAGTCACCACCACCATCACATCCTCCATCCCCTGCTCAAAAGCAGAAGACATCTGCTGACACATCAGCAGTTGTAATGACAACAGCAGTTGAGACACCAGTTGTTTCAACAGTTGTTAGTCAACCATCCACCACTGCTCTATCCTTTCCTATATCTTAACCAAAGCTCTTTAGCAGAAAAAGAAAGCCAATCACTGCCGATGAAGGGATACATGATCCGAATGCTGAAAAGTATCCACTGGAGCTTGAAGCCATTAAAAATGAAATGAGGCAGTTTTATACAGAAACAGATCCATCAAAAAGAAAATTCTCCTCACTCATAGGCTATATAGCTCCAGAAGATATAAATGATTATCTCAAGATAAAGGCAAGGCAAGCTAAAGTTAAAGCCAAGATTGACAGTGAGAAAGAAAGGCTAAGCGAAGAAGGCATTGCGAATAGACTGGAGTTCTACCTTGCAAAGGTTAAGCAGATGGAAGAATATGCACAAGAGCTAGACAAAGAAAAGGCTGATCAAAAGAAGAGATTGAGAGATCAACTTCTAGCCTTCATCATGAAAGAAAAGTTCTATTCTGCTGAAGAATCCCAGTTTAAAGAATGGCCTTTAGTAGCTTTGAAGCATGAGGCTGAAAGGATCCAAAGAATCAAAAATGATCCCTCAAAGAAGAAAACTGCTCCAAACTGGAGTAAGTACAAAAGACTCATTGCTGATCTCACTGCTGAGTATAAAAGAAAGAAGAGGGAGTTGGTGGATGCTAAGATAGGCACTGCTGAAGCCATATCAAAATGGTCTAGGCAACAAACTGATGAAGCTTATAAAAGACTTGAGAAGCAGAGGATGAAAGCCTCTAACTCTCCTAAAAGGTCTAACTACAAAAATCTTCAAGAGCAAGTCAAACTTTTCAAAACACAGATCAGCACAGTAGAAGATTTTGTCACAAAGCTGAGTAAAGAAAAGAAGGAAATGCTATCTGCTGGAGTAGATAAGAACAAAGAAGCTGAACAGATTGAAGAAGCTATGAAGAAAATAGCTTCAGATAAAGAAAGATTGGCTAAACTACAAGTCCTTGCCAAAAAGGTTAAAGTAGTAAGCCAAAAGTCATCAGCAGGCATCACAAATAGTGAGCTGATTGACAAAGAAGTTGAAGCAGATATAGCTGAAGCCAACAAGATCATTGAACAAGCATTCATACGAGTGTCTGAAGCTCATGATGCTGCTCTTCACTTCTTCAGGCCAATCACTTCAAGTTCATCAGATAATAAAGCTCTCCCAAGAAACCCATTGAGTTCAAAAATACTAAAGTGGATGTCTGATCAAAAGACCCACGTATTGACTTTGCTCAGATTCAATGGTGATGTGAAGCATATATCAAGGAATCAGGCACTAGGCCTAGGTGCTGAAGATCTACAGGATCTCCTTGAGCTTACACTGTGCAGGGATGAGGATGATACAAGTTCCAAGGATTTTGAGGAAGATTTTAAAAGAAAAGCAATGGAACTTCTGATGAAAAATAAAGGTCCTGAATAAGGAAGGGTTTTGGCATTATCTGTTCCAGGGGGAGATTGTTGGGATTGAACCCTAACAGAGGAACAGATAATGTAAAGCCAAAACCGGATCCCATCAGTGGACTCCTAATAAGCAGCAGTTTACTCTAATCTCTCCCCTTGACAGTGGTTATCTAACAGCTGATAAATGTTAAGTGCTGCTCAACTACAACAACTGATAAACCAAACTCTGATGATTACCTAACAACTGCTGAAGACAAACTCTATTGCTCTATCTACTGCTGTTTCCTAAGTGCTGCTGAAGTTTCAAGCACTGCCCTCTCAAAGACTGATCACCTTTGAATGAAGCACTGAAGACTCAACATCTGTGCTAAGGCTACAACAGTGGAACGTGAAGCAGTAGTTTTCCTTATGATTTGTATGTTAGTGAATATCAGATGTTACATAACAGTAGTTTGTATAGGACAGTATTTGTAGTTTGTTAGGTCATTAGATGTCACTATCATGGTGACGTCAGCTGAAGTATATCAGTAGTTTGGTTTGCCTATAAGTATGACAGTACTCTGTACTGTTACACTTGATCGTTTTGAGTGAGTTCTTCTCCTCAATTCATCCTTTCATCTTGTGCAACCAACTCTGGTGTATCAGGCTGAGGGGGAGTTTAGATTGTAAGCTTTTACTGTAATCTTTTGCTTTTATGTAAATCATTTGAATCAATGAAAAGCAATTGTTTATCAATCTATACTTTCCTTTGTTTGTGTTTACAAAGTTTGCTACCCATTTCCGCTGCACTTATTCGTTTTATGCAAACAAACACAAATCATGACAGCCTCAGATCCTAACACTGGTCATATCACTGTTGATCATTCTCTCAACTAGTGACTCTGAACTTAGTAGTGTCCCATGACATTACTTTGTCAAATATATTTTCTATGACATAAAACTAATTAGCCTAGAAAATGAAATATACCATTTTCTGTCAAATTAATAGCTAAAACTTTATCAAATATAATATATTAATTAAATAATTGTGATAGTATTATTTAATATATTAACGTGACTAAGACTAAAAATATAATCTCAGTATAGTAGAATATATTATATTTGACATATTTTATTATGGTATACATTTATTGATTAAACATTATTTTATAATGTTAATAGTAATTTAGGTTTATTAAATATATTTTCTCTAATATATATTTTAATAATGATTAATAAAGATCTATTTTATATACACACCATTTAGATTTATTTCAATCATACATTAAACTTATTAATGATTTAATGTAAAAATAATATTAGTTATAGGCTATGGCTACTAGGACACAATCCCCCCCCCCCCCTCCCGTGCTTGTGGTCATGCTACTATTGGCTAACTTTTTGACCAATAGTAACGAGTGTCAAGTAATGTATACAAAGCCTCATATACTGGTAGCTATTGCAGAATACAAAAAATTAATCACTGTAAGTATAACTGATAATCATTTAAGATTTTGAAAAGCATTTTTTAAATATAATTGTATCACAAAAGGTGATAAAAAGAAGAATGACTCACAAACTGTGAGAAAAGAGAATTGACTCACTTTGTAACTTTATGGTTCAACTAAAAGCCTTCTGGTAGAATCTTAGGTATAACTCCTGAGCTGTTTAATAAATATATAATGCACTCGCGTTAAATATAATAACCCAAATTCAACTTTATCAATACGACCCGAGACAGAACCCCAACATACTTAGTCGGGCAGAGCCTTGACATGCGTTACGTGGCCCTAGATCAATCGGTTAGGGCATCAACTCAGTAATCAGGGGTTAAAATACTTAAAACGGGGCATGACTTTATTATTATAAATAAAAAAATAATCAATATAGAATTTTTTTAAAGACAGGGAAAGTTGACGACAGCCATAGCAGAAGGAAAGAATGAGCAGAATGGCTTAAAACTCATGTATTTATAGTTGAATGTAAAGCGTGTCCAACAAGAAAGTTATGATTCCATCTTATCTTACACGTACACAATTAAAAATTTAAATTTTCATGTTTAGATGTTAATTTATTATTATTTTATTATTATAATTAATTCAGCTGCTTCCCTTATTTGGCGCTCATAACTTCTAAAATATGATGTTTTATAAAACAATAAATATATATCATTAGAACGAGAATATTTGTATCTACATTTTGAATCAACTTTTATTAAAAACGGAGTAAGTCCAAATATAATGTATTTTTATAATTTAATTATTAAACGGTTCCTGGGTCCGTCTAGGTACTTCATATTTCTAATAATCAACTTACCCGTAATCTACCCGTTTAATAATATAAGTTTTATATACTTTATTTTAATATAGAAAATAGAAATGTCACACATATACAAACCAATTAATTAGTATAACATTCCAACCAATTATATATAAAATAGTTTTTAAAACTATATGGGTCCAAAAATAAAACTAGTTAGTAGTGGTTAATTAGTTTAAACAACCTAGAACTCTTATATGATAAAAATGGAAATGTTACAAGTAATCTGTCTTTTGGGTACATTAGTGTTGTTGGGGAGACTGACATGTAATCCAACCAACCGGTGAGTTTCACATACCCATCAGGGTTTCCTTTTAGGTCACACCCGGAGAATGATCAGGCATTCATTAGGTTGTCTAAAGATGTCGTATTCTATGAACCTAATTCCATCATAGTTTCCATAGCCAAGAGAAGTCCAAAATCAAGTCCTTTGTCCATATGGCCAGCGGTAGCAGGCTACCGCTCTTGCAGGATACGAGGTGCAGTGGGGTTTCTCTTGTTTTCCCCCGCTGCCTGTGAAACCACTAGTATAACATACAGCCTTGAACGATTGACTAAACATTTTATTTTTCTGAATGGCTAACAAAAGGTCAAAAACTACATTATAAAACGACTAAACATTTTATTAAGCGTTTTTTTTTCTTTTTGAACAACATTTGGTTAGGATATCGCTAACTGGTTTAGTAGTTGGTATTTAGTATCACCAAGTTAGTATTAAAACCCCTTAAGACCATGTGTAGTGATACACATGAATAATGCCCACACCCATGTGCATTGTGCGACACGTGTCATTCCAGTCAACAGAGGGGCATTATGGGACGTTTTTCTAAGATGTGTGTAGTGGGGATGTGGGACTGGGTATTGTGGGGTATTATGTTAAAAGAAGTGTAAATAATTGAATTAAAAAAACCATCAAAAAAGATATTGGCCAAACAAAAAGAAACTTACATGTGATTGGCCAAACCATTTAACAAGAGACGTATCTGAAAATATACACTGTTGCATGGTTTTTTAAGAAATGACTCGTGTTTGCACACGGATATTACCGCTGGTAAGTGTAACAATCACATTTTGCGGTCGTCGAAACAGTACACGTGTAGAGAATTCAACGGGTCTATGACACGTAGGTCGTTGCTTACTTGTACTTTTCCCGCCGACAGCTGACACAACAACGACCGTGAGCAGGCGCGTGTTGACTTTTTGTTGCATGTTGGCGCGTGAAGTTCACCACATGTACTGAACCCTGTTGACGAAGACACGTGGAATAAAGTTCGTAACATGTGACTCTTGAATTTTGATGTAGATTACAAACACGCAAATGCTACGTGTGTTACTGAACACAGTTGGACAGAATATAGTACATAATGGTATATCAATATATTAAATTAAAAACGACTAAAGATTTTAAAGGTAATAAAGAAGAGAGTTGGATTTTGAAAGATTTATATTTGATCAAGTGAATGTTTCAATCAACGTAATTGTTTTTTTGAGCATGCATGAACACAGATCAGTGACTGGATCACCCTTAATTTTTTTTAGTGTTATAGATACACGAAAATTTCAAATGCCTCCCCCCCCCCCCCCCCCCCAAAATTTTACAATCGTCCTCCTTTAATCTATGAAAGCGACCCTCGTGAAATGCACTCCTAAAAAAAAACCAAATTAGAAATTTATATAAACACTAGTTATCAATATCTAAATGTTAAAAATCATTGTGACTTTGGCCAAAACTGGTTTACACCTTATTAGCCCAATGACCTAAGCTTAGACCCTTTACTCTTAGGCCTTAGCACGTATTTTAAAGGTTTAAACCTTATTAAAAAAACGACATTACAGGGAAAAAAGAACAGCGAGTAAGCATAGACAATGCCCAAACAAAATTGTGACTTTAGGTAAGTGATTAAGTAAATCACTTATTTGATGGTTAGTTTTATTTGTTTAATTTATTTATTAGGAAACAAGGCTTGTCGGACTAGGGTTTGAAATTTTATAAGTTATGAACTTTAGATTTGTGTATATATATGGTGTATGTGTGATCGGTTTGATTTGTATGACAATTTGTGATTTTCTTTCTCTGGTTTTTCGATACTATTACTTAATCAATGGATCACATTGTCTGAATTGTAACAGATTTTTATTTTTGTTTTGTTAAATAGATGCTAAAAAAAGTATAGTCCTCCTTATGTTGGTTAAAGCTATTAGTCTTTTATTTGGAATAGCTTATGTCTATATTTCCTTTGGGTATCTAGTTCAAACACTTGCTTCTTTTATTTGGAATAGCTTACTTGACACTCCACATGTGGCAAGATGGATGGTTTGAGTTATGTTCAACACGGGTTCACGGGTCAAAATGGTGAACTATTAGACCATGTGTAGTCATAAAGCTCTCAAAGGGGCGTTATGCGCCATGTGGCATGCCACGTCAGCAAAGGGGCTTTATGGGGCTTTATGCAATTTGGGGCCGTAGTCATAAAGCCCCTGTGTAATCATTACTCTTTTTTCATTTTTAATTTTTTAATTCATTTTGTAAGTTTTTTAAAAATAAAATTCATTTCATTAAATAAAAAAAAGTACAATAAAATAAAAAAAAAACATGAAACTAGAAAAAAAAACATTAAACTAGCATAAAAAAAAATTACACAATCAAAGATTATATTTTTTTTCAATCCGCTCCTTTTGAGCCAACGCCATTTTCAAAGCTTTTCCCGTTAAGTGGTCATGCGGTTTGGAGTAGAAGTCAAAGTCGTTAGCCCATTGTCGATCCCGCATAATCTCCGTAACTTTTTCGTTCTCCTCCAAACGTTTGTTACCGAGTTCGTGTATGTCTTGAAGCCGCTTGTTTATCTCCGAAAATGCGTGACTCATATCCGTTCCCATAGACATCGACGAGGACTCGGGTTTTTTCGCCCGGCTTTTTCTTCCGGGCGGTCTTGGTAGCTCCTCCACCGGCTCGTCATCCGGAATATCCTCGTCCAAGCCGATGTTTCGAGCGTCGGAGGTTGGCGTTTCGGGTTCACCGGACTCGTTTGTTTTGGACCTCTTTGATGGCCGTGTATTTCCCGAACGACCACTAGGAGTAGTTACGACGGCCCATTTGGGGCTATGGCGAAGGATTTGCCAACACTTCATGTACGGGAAATGGCCATTAGCCTCCGTATACTCGACCAATGCCTCTTGCGTAATGTCTTCATCGCTACTTCCACTTTTCCATCCGGAATACAAGCGTTGGTACACGGTTTGAAAGTTTGTGCACCTCTTGTTTATATCGGTCCACTTCCCCGATATAGAGTCCGGTAGGCGGTATTCTCCCCTACCCATGAGCTCGAAAAAGATTTCTCGTACTCGGTTCCAAAATACGGTTTTACTTTGATTGTTTGCTACACACAAAACAATATTAAATGTTAGCTCAAAATATAAAAAATAAAATCTGGAAATAATAAAAAACAGAAAAAAAATAAAAAACAGAAAGTAAATAAAAACAGAAAATAAAACTGGAAATAAAAAAAAAACAGAAAAAAAAACATAAAATAATAAACATAAAATAATAAAACAGAAAATAAAATTTAAAAACAGAAAAAAAAAACATAAAATAATAAACATAAAATAATAAAACACAAAATAAAAAAAAAAACTGAAAATAAAAAAAAACAGAAAAAAATTTAAAAACAGAAAATAAATAACCGAAAATAAAAAAAACAGAAAAAAAAATATAAAAACAGAAAAAAAAATATAAAAACAGAAAAAAAAAATAAACATACCTATGACCGGGTCCTCCGAAACATCGATGAAAGCGCGGGTTAACGCATACTCCTCTTCGGGCTCCCACGTTTGCACATTTTTTTTCGTTCGGGTGTTGGTTTCAACTTTCTTTTTATGTGCCCGTTTTGCTTTTCCTTTTCCTTTTTGCGTCTCCGGTTGCGTATCCGGTACCTCGGGTTGCGTCTCCGGAACAACATCGGGTTCGTGTAGTGGGGAGCCGAACGCTTGAGCCGACCCAAACGCTTGAGACGACCCCATCCCATCCATGTTTTGACTTGGGTTCCACCCGTAGAGATTAGGGTCCCATGATAGCGGTTGGTTCAAAAGATTCATGAACCCGGGACTTTGTTGATTGTAGTCGAGAAAACCGGAGCCGAAAGGATTGGGTCTAGTGGGAACCGGTGCCACGGGACGAGTAGGATTGCCACTAGATCGCGGAGGAATGAAGCCCCGGTTGAATGGATTCATTGTATAAAATATGAAGAATTGTAAAAAAATTTGGGATAGATGAGAGTTTGAGAGTTTGAATGTGTGTGGTAAAAAAATAAAGAAATGAGATTGATTTTAAAGGAAAGTTGAAAAATAAATTGAATTTTTTTTTTTTTTTTAATGAAAATGACCGTTGTAACGGTCAAAAAAATTCAAAACACATTCCATCGCGCCGCTATGTTTATCGCGCTGGCCAAAATTTTTCGAACATGGCGCCAGGGGGGGCGGTGTTCGCGGCGCTATACGGGCGCTATAGCCCCTTCTGGCGCCCCACTACGTATTGCCTTAGACCATGTGTAGTGGTAGCAATTTATAATGCCCCCACCATGGGGCATTATATGACATGTGGCATCCTAGTCACACTTGGGCATTATAACAAAAGTGGTGTAGTGGGCATAATGCCCTATAATGCCCTACCAATCATTAAAAAAAAAAAAAAAAAAAAAAAAAAAAAAAAAACTATTTTCTCATTGGCTAGTCAAACCCATTCAAACCTTCCACAATTCATTTAGGCGTTTTCATTAAAACGCCAAACCCATTTTTCTTTGCCCTATAATGCCCTATGTAATGGAGAAGGGGGCGTTTCTTTTGCCCTATAATGCCCCATAATGCCCCACTACACATGGTCTTAGGATGGGCTAAAACGGGCCTGTCTAGTTAACCCACAATCGGCTTAAGCTTATATATAGAGATGGGCATAATCGGGTATTTTTAATACCCGGAACCGGGTACTACCCGTACCCGGGTACTGATAACAGTGAGTGGAACCGGGTACACTGAAGAACCGGGTCCGGGTTGAACCCGGGTAGAAGTCAAAAAAAGTGTAACCAATGTAACCGGTTACGGGTATTGTCGAACCGGGTTCGGGTATTGTTTGGAACCGGGTATGTCGGGTACTGTCAGGAACCGGTTCTGTCGGGTATTTGAAATCAAAAAGCTGCAGAACACTGTTTGGAACCGGTTCCAACAGCTATAAGACCGTTCGAAACCGATTTAATATTAAAAAAATCGGTTTTTTCCTATAAAACCCCCAATTTTTACCCTTCACTCCCATTATTACCCAAGTTCTTCATTACCTTCAATTACTACTCCAAAAATTCATCAAACGAAGAGAGAATGGCATGCAACGACGAAGTTGTGATGGTTTTGGAAACCAAACGAAACCCGACAATTTGGAAGCACTTCAACTTGTGTTTGATGAGCGACACCCATGAGATGGCTAGGTGCAAGGGTTGTGGAAAGTTTATGAAAGCGGCCGCCAACTCGACTCTAAAGAAATACACCGAACGCCATTGCCCCGTGACCAAGGCGAAAAACGAAAAGGGTGAAGGATCCGGTTCCTCAAATGTTTAGGTTGTTGTGTAATGTTTAGTTAAGTTAGGTTTGTTATGTTTAGTTAAGTTAGGTTTGTTATGTTTAGTTAAGTTAGGTTTGTTAAGTTTAGTTAAGTTATGATGTAATCGGTTCCTTTGAAATTGTAAGACCCTAGTTCGTATTAGACAAAAAGTCGCAGCGGAAGTTCATGCCATAAAATTTCTTTCCTTATAAATACCTTGACTTGCTTTAAAATTTCATTGTAACATAACTCTTTCACATAAAATTATCAATCGACTCATTTACTAAGTAAAAACATGGCTTCTGTTTACTATATTACATACATCGACGTTCCCGTACAATCTATCTTGTGACTCGGTTCTCGATCTCTATTCCTTGATGATCCTCCGTGACCCGATCAACCTGCGCTCACCACATACATTCATAACGTTAGCACACATCATAACATAAATAAGATTCATCCTTGCTGACTTTTCATTTCATTATCTCTTTACATTCCAGCTTTCCATCTGATTATACAATCCGTGGTGAGACTTTCTCGTTGTACCTGCATTACACTTCGTTCACAAGGCACGCTATTATCATCGTCAATACTCAATTTCATTGAATACATGCGTATATACTTTCATACATACTTACATATATGCATCCGTTCACACATAGCTACTTACATACATACGTACCTACATACATACATACGTGCCTACATACGTGCATAACTACATACATACATACATGACTACATACATACCTATTACATACCTTCACACAAACCTACATACGTGCATACATTCGTACATACTCACTTGGATATATATATATACACATACTACCTACATACACACCTACATACATACATACATATCTTCACACATGTCTACACACGTGCATACACTCATATATAACTACTTGCATACATACACACATACATTCATTCATACATACCGCTTACATTCATACATACCTTCATACATATCTACATTTCCTAAAACAAGGAATAAATTAGTCATTCTTAGCTTATACGCGTTTAAAAACGGTCCAGGCGGGTTCGCAATGCATCAACGGTTAAAATAAACGATTTTCGCGAAACTGACACCCGCTCGCGTAGCGCTACGGCCGGGGGCCTTCCCCGTCGCGCTACGCCATGGCCTGATTTCGTCAGACTGTTGCAGCTGGTGCTGTATGATTCCCAGCACGACTCGATTTTACGGAAACGAGCATAACTTTCTCGTTTTTGGTCCGTTTTACCCGATTCTTTTTCCTACGCGACCGTAATTTAATTCTCCATCACATGGAGTAAAAATCCAAAATTTGGACTACCGAAATTTAAGACTTTTAAGCCTTCGGCTTATTACCCTTTTACCGTATTTTGACCCGCTCATGCATTTATCAACAAAACATGTTTGTTTGACCTTAATTTTATGCAAACCTTATAATTTCAAAGTCGCTTAACACATAAGGTTCAATTTCCTGATTTCTTACATCTTCTTAACCCATTTTTTCTCAAAACCTTATTTTGACCCGTTAAAGGTAATTGCGCATTTTAAGGTCATTGGCTTACAAAAAATCATACTTCTCACTTTCCTACTTTTCCAAAACATTCACTTAACCAAGTTGCTTGTTTCTAATCTACTTTTAAGACCGTTTGCCCGATTTACCCATCAAGGGCATTTTTGTCAACTTAGTCCCATTCTTTACTACAAAGGACTTCCTTAAACATTTGACTAATCTCATGACTTAACTACAACGCTAATCGCACATACCTGGCTCGGATCAATGCTATGACCCGTTTTAATACTTTGTCCACTAAGTTGCTAGTTAATAACAACGCAA
Source organism: Helianthus annuus (assembly GCF_002127325.2). Taxonomy (NCBI): domain Eukaryota; kingdom Viridiplantae; phylum Streptophyta; class Magnoliopsida; order Asterales; family Asteraceae; genus Helianthus; species Helianthus annuus. Next base: position 159,891,858 of record NC_035443.2, read on the forward strand.
ATCATTTCGCTATTCACCCTGTGAATTCATAGTACTTGACAATAAAATCATTAGTCGACATTGTCAAATGGTAATGTCTTCACCATTCGATCCGTTAAGTTTAAATGTCCATTTATCCTTGTGGGACTTTAGTTAGTCATTATCCCATCCATAAAACTTATTCCTTCGTTAACCCGTAACCAAAATCACCACAATACCCTTTTTACCCTTTTTGACCTTCAAACTTAGTTCCTTAACATAACCACATGTTCCGACCCATATCAAAACTTGTCGGAACATCATAATTCACATATTTACTTACCATGTCCGTAATCTATACATTGAATAGATATTCTACAAAAAGGGGAATAAGCTTTACTTACCTTGCATCCGAATATGCTTCCCGTGCGCATTAGTCCCGTTTGACCCGCTTCTTTTCCAAGCTTCCATATCGCTTATCAACCATCAACTATCATATATCATTCTCAAGATAGTTAGCTTATTCATCATTTATCACAACCTTTTCATTACACGGATCTTACATGGAATTTATCATTCAACCTTATAACATGCTAATCTATCGTTTCTTATCCGATTTCTTTAAACATTCACACACATGTATGATTCCAAACATTATTAAGATAAGTAAATCATCAATTTACATTACATCATCTAAAACCCACTTCATAACTACATTGTTAACACTTACTAGTGATCTAAACTCAATTATCTCTAATTTCATCATACTTTTGATGCGTGTACTACCTTCTAAGCATAGTGTACAACTAGTTCATGCATATCCTTCTAATCTCATTCATAATTCATCAAATTCCTACCTCTAATCAACATGAATCATTCATGCATAAACATCAAACATATTAGTATCACATTTCTTTCAATTCCTCTAACAAGAGTCTATCATATACATCAAAATACATCAACATTAAGCAAGAATTAGACATGGGTGATCATTCAAGTCGTCATCATCACCATAAGTAATGGGTTTCACCCTTAAACATTAAATTAACCTAAATCATGCATAACTCATGTCCAATATGATGATTCTAACACACACCCATTCTCAATTTCATGCAAATTCGCAATTTACATCATAACCCACTTCGTGAAAGATCACCAATCTAACTTTTAAGACATACCTTACGATCCCCTTGTGAAGGTGATCATTAATCCGTGTTTATTCATGAATTTAGACCTCAATTCACCCTTCAATTTGATGATCTTCATGATTAGGGTTCTTGAACTCTCGTGAAGCTCCTGGCTTCTTCCAGAACACACCATCGTGTGTGTGTATGTGTGTATATATTTATTTATTTATTTTATAAATTCAACTTTCATTTACCCCACTTTAGTCCCTCAAGTTTGCCACTAATTATAATTGGCACAACTCTCATCCTTTAATTGTTTCTACCATATTCTTAACTAGGTTAATTAGCCTAGTCATTTATTTCTTGATGTACCATATCATAACATTTAAAGAATATAAACATTCGGGTTTTAGGGTGTTACAAAAATAAATAAACGGTGTGTTTTGGTAACGGGTTATAAAAAAAAAACTCAAATTAATAAATAACATCAAGATCAAGTTCTTAAACAGTAACCGGTTTTCCAGAATTAAAAAAAACCCGGTTCAAAATTTAAAACAGTGACCGGTTCTATAGTAACCGGTTTACTTCTTTTGCCTTTTGCTTGTGTCGAGTGCGACACTTTCACATGCGCTACGCTTTGGTGCGGCCACTTCGGTACAATCATCTTTGGAATCATTAGTCTCTACTTCGTCTTCCTCCTCTTCATCAATAATCTTGTGCTCTAACTCCACTTCGTCTTCTAGACTCGTTTTATGTTGAACACGGTCAACGGCATCCAAATGATCCTTTAGGAAAATTGTCATCTCTAGCAATTCCGGTGTTAGTCTTGTTCTTCGAATGGATAATATTCTATCACTAAGAGAAAAGACACTTTCCGAAGCTACCGTGGAAGCTTGGACCGTTAGTATATCACGAGCCATGGTGGCAAGAATCGGGAATTCCGATTCTTTTGATTTCCACCATGCCAAAATATCAAAGTTGGTATATTACTCGGCGGTCATAGTATGTGAATAATCATATATTTTATATCGACCGAGTTCACTTGATGGTTCGTTACCCCTTTGTTGCTTGGCCGTTTCGTCTCTAACGACATTTAACATGGTTATGATCGGGTCTCCAATTGTTTCATCGTTAGAGGCCGACGACCTAGTATGGGTGCTAAACGGGTCGGGTTCGCAGGTTAGTGGGTCCAACCCGACCGAACCCAAAAATTTTATACGAACCCGACTCGAACCCGAAAATCTTGTCATATATATGAACCCGAACACGACCCGAATATTAGCGGGTTGACCCGAACACGACCCGCTCAACCCGAATTTTCATATTTTTAAATTTTTTTCGCAAATTAATGTATTAAAATTGAAAATTTACTTATAAAAATACAAATGTATATAATACAGTTGCATTTTAATTATAAAACTTTATTTCAATCTCTCTTTTTAAGTTATAATAATGCATAACATACACACTCAAATTAATTTATGACATAAACATATTGTAAAAAAATATATAATATATTATAAATGGGTTAAACAGGTTAACCCGTCAACCCGACCGGGTTGACCCGAACCCGACCCGTTTAGACTAAACCTAAACCCACAAATTTTGTGTTAGGTTCGTGTCGTGTTTTCGGGTCGTGTCAGAAATTCACACCCCTACGACCTAGATGCAAACAAATTGCTTTGTTGTTTTCCCCCATATTTTTTTAAATAATGGTCATAAAGCTAGGACAAATAGTTGTTGAATAGTTTTTTCGTTTTATCTTTCAATGTTGGATCCTCCTCATGCATATCCAACTTGTCATAAATTTCTTCAATTAAAGCTTCAACACCCAGTACGTTTAAAATTGGGTTTAAAGCGGCGGCACATAGAAAAACGGGTGGTAAATCCAAAAAATATTTTTTAAATTTCTCAATCATATGTTTCATCATATTCCTCAACATGTCACTTTTATTTTCAAATTTTTTAAAGTTTGTTGTGATCAAATACAATTCAGATAAAACTTTAGAACTTGTGGGATAATAAACACCCGAAATCAAAGTTGTTGATGTTTTGAAAACTTTTAAAAAAGTACTTAGTGCGTGTCGGGAAACGGGTCGACTTGGTAGTCATCACTTAAATTTGTATGAAAAGTTTTTAAAGTCCCAATTGCACAATACTTCCGCATTGCGACTATGTGATAATGTTCCAACAACATATGGAGCGGTTTGAGCTTGAGGAACATTATTGACGGATGGGGAATTTGTCGTTTTAGAGTTCTTTGAAGCCATTGTAGAAAAGTATTTCAAGAAGTAGAAGAAAATGATATAAGAAGAATAAGAGGATTGGTGAGTTAAACAAATGAAATTTGAAAACAATTTATAGGAATCGGTTCTAACGGCTAGTAACCGGGTACAACAGCTAGTAACCGGTTCCAACGGATAGTGACCGGTTCCAACGGTAATATTTGGCATTTAATGTGTTTTGCAACCCCCAAAATCGATCCTAACAGCTAGTAACCGGTTCTAACGGTAACATATTACCGGGTACAATGGGACCGGGTACTGGAGGAACCGGGTATGGGTATTAACCGGGTACGGGTTAGGAACCGGGTACGGGTTAGGAACCGGGTACTACCCGTTTATTATGAGAAAAAATGGAACAGGGTAAGAACCTCCGGTTTTTTGAACCTGGACCCGGTTCTCCTATGTATCGGGTTAGACCTGGAACCGGTTCCGGGCCGGTTCTACGGGTTCGGGTTTGGAACTGGGTATTATGCCCATCTCTACTTATATATATAGGTCGTATCTTTCTTGAAAAACACTCGATTAATTTGGTGTAACCAGCTTATGCATTTTACGGATTTGACTCGTTATAAAAAATAGAAAAAAAAAACCGTAGCGAAACACATGAAGGTTTTCGTTTTAATTAAAAAAAATTAGATGAAATCTCATAGTCTGAATATTGATTTTGCATCGATGGTCATCAAATCATTTGTCCTTGAGTATTGAACATGATTGTTGGTGATTGCTATGACACTTGTATTATCATAAAGAACAAGTCTTTGTGAATATAACACCATAGTCTAATAGTTGATTTTGCATCCATATTAACTATACACAAGTGCACAACAACATGCTCAACTTCAACAGTTGATGCGACCCCATAGTAGAAAGCTGTCATTTTGTGATCTGTAAATTTTGTATCTAAACAACCAATTGGTTTTAAACATGTCTTTGGGATATCAAAGACCAAGGTTAGCATAAAAATTCTCTTGGACAAAGACCTATGTAGAACACTATATATTGTATAGTACCAGTTAGAGGAGTACAAAACCCGGTTTGGGCCAAAACCGGTCTGGCCTATTATAGTTTGGTCTCAAACCGGTTTGGCCCAAACTAGTTCACATTAAGAACCTGTTTTAGGGGTGAAAACCCCAACTCACCCAAACTGATTTGGATTGGGTTAAAAAAATCGGCATTAGCATTTAAACCGGTCTTTTATCGGTTGTTTTAGGTGGGCTCAATCCGGTTCGCCGGGTTAGAACCGATTCTCAACACAAAAGTCCAAAACTAGTATCAAACCGCCGGGTGGGGTCAGGTTGGACTCAACCCAGTTTGGGCCAAAGCAGAATTTTACAAAGTCGCCGGGGCCCAAACCAGTTTTTTTGTACACCTCTAGGGGTGTTCAGAATTCATTTCGAATTCGAAAAATTCGAAATTCGTTTAAATTCGATTCGATTATTAAGAATTCGTTTCGATTATAAGAATTCGAATTCGATTCAATTCAAGTCAAGTAAATCGAATACGAATCGAATACGAATTTACAATTTCAAATTTGATTCGATTCGAAATTCGAATAAAAATTATACATTTTTATTTATTATTTTTATATATAATACATATATAACTTTTATTAGACTATACTACAAATTATTTTCAAAATTTATTCCAAGTATTAAAATTACCCATTACCAAACCAACTAATAACCCATAACTAAAACCTAAGTAACAAATCTATCAATAGATTTCTAACCCTAAAAATATTAACTTGTAATATGGAGTGGTTATTCCCAACTTCTCGTTTTGAATTTTAGATTAATGATACTTTATTTGGAACTGTTTTAATATGATATTATGCTTTATGGTTGCTTTAAAATTTAAGTTTCATTTTGATAGTTTTTTACATGTTTTTAAAGAATCTAAATCAAATCGAATTTATTCGAATTCGATTCGAATTCGAATTTTTAATCGAATACGAATTGGGGTTTTTATACGAATTCGAATTGAATTTGGTAGATTTTAATCGAATTCGAATCGAATACGAATTCAAGGGAAAATAAAAATTATTCGAATAATTCGATTCGAATAATTCGAAAATTCGATATTCGATTCGATGAACACCCCTATATACCTCTACTAACAGTTTAGTAAAGCAAGGTTAGCACATAGACATTGGTGTTTCCATAAGAGAACAAGCTTGTAAATCATATTTCTCTTAAGATCTTTGATGTATTTTTCCCATATTATATGAAGGCGAAAGAATATGCTCACTTGTCATGCTCATTTCATATGGGCTAAGTCATGAGTATGAAAACTTTTTACACAATTCAATTTTTAGAACCAAATAGAATTTCATCCACATAAATTTAGACTAGAATAACATCAACTTATGGCCTTCTAATAAACAATGTATTATCGATACTACTATTGAGACAAAAAAAAATATATTTTAAGGCTAACTTACACACCCGTTGAAACTACCCCCAAATCTACACTAATTTCCGTTATGGGACTAAAACCCTCATTCACTTAGGGATGAACACTTTTAACACACTCCTTGAGACCGATCGGCTACAAGCCCTTTGGATGAATCGGTTCCTGAAAACCCTAGAACTCAGAACTACCTTCAATCATATACATCCTAAACAGAACCAGATCAAGCTGACTGTCATGTCTACATCAATGTCTGCATCAATCACTGGATTATCTGTTGGCTTGAATGCTATAACAGGTATTATTTACATGTTTTCCATTACATATTAACATAACTGATCAACACATTGTAGGGAAAATAAACTTGATGATGACTTACCTAGTATTTTTCATTATCTTCACCAAGTATGTGAGAATCCATTTGCATAATTCTCAACTGACCATGATGAAGTAGCTTATAGCGTTAGAGCCAGAAAACGATGAGATGCAACTATCATCATATGTGATATGCATACACTCTTCAATCACCTTTCTCCTAATACTTTGTAAGCTTTGGAAACGAGAGAGTATCCAACAAAAACGCCGTCATTGTTCGAATAAGACGAGCAGGAGGGGGGGGGGTTGAATACAAATTTTGGCACAAAAGTATTATATTGTGTTAATAGATCTTATTGATAGTTAAAGAAACTACAACTTGTTTTGTGGAATGAACAAAGAATTGAAATGATAAATAGATTATAGAACAGGCCCAATAATACATCTAGTAATCTAGAACAAAGTAAGATTACACATGTCACAAGTGATTATAGACTCGAAATCGATTTAGCTCCATGATAACGATAAGAGAATAAGCTCACAGGTAGCTTTTACAGGCGTTGACACGTTAGTAAGTGCGTATGTTGACTAACAACTCACGGGTAGGGTTGTCGGGTTTGATTTCTAACCCGGTTTAGGGTTGCACCTCTACGTTGACCCATTAATTTTTTCAGAACGTGTTTTATGCCAGTGTTACATATCATGTCCGTGACAAACTTAGTAATCAAAGTGTTCTAACTTTTAAGATGAAAGGTCTAACTGAGAAAAACCTTAGAACCAAACTAATAAATTCTTAGGGTGGAGGGAGTGCACTCCTGAGATGGGGGGAAATTTTCAGCCACCCAATCATGATGTGTCATGTCAATTCTCCTCTTATACACCACTTTTGCCCAAAAACACAAGTGGTGGTTTCACCCAAACCCTTTAAAAAAAGACATGATTGGTTTAATACTAGTGGGCCCCACCTTTAGCCCCTCTCCCAAAACTTTACCACATGCGGCAACAACTCACCGCAAAAATCTTCACCGTGCAGCAAAACCTTGTTGGCGGCACATTCCCCGTGCGGCAAAAACTCTCCCCGCATCGACCCCATATACCCTTAGGGGGGACGGTGTGATATCGGGGAGTGGATGGGGGGAGGGGTTGCCGCGGGGGGAATGATACCGGGTGTTTGAGTGGGGAGTAGGAGAAAGGGTGTTTTTTCGGTGAGTATACACCGAAGATGAAGAAGAAGAAAAGGAGGAGAGAGAGAGGGGAGAGGAGAGAGAGAGCCAATGAAATTTTTTATTTTTTTAATTGAGTGGGTGTTTGAATCACTCCTAGTATTTGAGTAGAAAATGGGGAGTGAATGGGAGAGTTGACATGGCTTTATATCATTGGGTAAAGAAAACTCAAACACCTTAAAGTGTTTGAATCATACCCTCCACCTTTAGCAAACTTGTCTATGAAGTACTAGCTAGACGCCAAAAATGGATACAATAATACATAGTACAACTTTTGTTTAAAGGTGGTGTTTATCTCAAGCCCCATAGCTAAGGTTGGCCGAAAATACCAATCATGATATTATGTGTACGTTTGTGGGATATTGATCTTACACCCAAAAGGACCAACACAAAATAAATAGACATTCCATCAAACACAAGATAAAGTATTAAAGTATAAGTTGTATTTTATTGCGTTTGTTATATTTCTTCATCAATGAAATTGTAGTTTAGGATTTAGACAAGTATTAGAAACATGGCCCAACTGATATTATTTCAAAAGATCTTTTTTTTTTTCATTAAAAATAACAATTAAGATTATAATTGACATATTTTTTTCTCCCTCTAATATTCATAAATTATCAACATCCAAATGCAAGTTGGTAAAAGAAACATGGGTAAAATGCCAAAATCGTCCATAAAGTTTCATTTTTTTGTCATTTCCATCAAAATCAATAATTAGAATAAATTGGTAAATTGCCAAAATCGTCCTTGAGGTTTGGGAATTGTCAAAATTGTCCATGAGTTAACGATACATTTTATCTGAGTTAGTGATTTGGATGGGAATGACAACAAAAATGAAACCTCGGAGTCCAGTTACGAAAAAGTCATTTTTAGACTGAAGTGACAAAAGTGACCAAATATCAGGGACGATTTTGGCATTTTACTCAAGAAACATTTGATTTTGTAAAATCGAACATATAATGTAAACATAGAGCGTATAATCGAGGCAAACCACTTGTGTGTAATGTTCATAATTTTAATTATCCAAACGTAATTGCCAAATTATATGTTAACATTAAGAATATGGTGTTATCTTGTGTTCACATCAAGATCTGTCTGTTCTTATTTCTATAGCAAGTTCAAAGTTTAATTCAAAATGCATATCCGGTTCAGTTCAAAACATATAGGGCTTAACATAACCATCGGTTAATTGCTCGGTTAACTCGGTTAAGATTCTTTTAATTCGGTCAAACATATACAATCCCACTACAACATTTGGGCCCAAGAAGCCCAATGACCAAGGAGGCAAGGACGGAGACAAAGCCCAACTCCAATTTTAAAACATATGTATAGAAAGGACAACAAAATGTCAACTTGCAAGTACAAAGTAAACACAACTAAGATTTGTAGCTTATAAGACTTTTTGCTACAAATATGTAGCGACTTTATCCCCTTCGTTTTATTCATATTCTCACCTATCCTACTTAGGGGCTGTTTATTTACCTCTTAATGAGTCTCTTAATAGTTCAGACCTCTTACTGGTTCAGCACTTAATGGTTCAGAGTGTTTGTTTCACGAGCAGATGTCTGAATGGTTCAGACATTTATCTCTGAATGGTTAAGATTTATACAGAGTCTGAATGGTTAAGACCTCTAATCTGAATTGGTCAGATATTTACCTCTGAAGTCTGAACGGTTAAGCATTATACAGACTCTTAACGGTTAAGACCTCTTACTGGTTCAGCACTTAGCCATTCAGATGTTTCCAAACAGCCCCTTACTTTTTATATTCGTTATGTTTAAGTAGATGTGTCAAAACGGGGATGGCTGAAATGAGTTGATAAGAACGCAAGTCACATCTACATTAATTTTAAGAACATAAATAATATATTAAATTTAATTAAAAACTATAAATGTAAACCATATTCTATCATTTTATAGCCGTATTTAGACGGTGTGACATTGGGTCACTTAAAAAGAAAGTCACCGTTAAAAAAAAATCAATGAATTACAACCATAATTGAAATATTTCTGCGTAAACTAGTAATTTCCGACTATAGTTCTAAGCTTAGAATCGATGGTGGATATATTTTTCAAAGTGATGATAAATAGTTTTAGGTTTTTAAAACTTGTTTAATTTTATATATTTTTTAAACTTCTGTTCTTAAAAACATATATTTTTACGGGCATAGTTTCGAGTAGAATACAAGAAGTTGCAACAATAAAGCCAATTTTTACAATTAGCAAATTATCTATAACTTAACACAACATTTTTCACTCACATGATTGTAATTTAGATATAAATACTAATCATGGCAATATACATTTGGATACAAGTTACTATCATATGGTGTTATATGCTTGAAAAAAGTAGTAATTGGTGGTTCACCAAAAATAGTGAGTGGGTAGTTGTTACTTTGGTGCTCAATTAATGGGCCAATGTGGTGACTAGGCCACGTGATTTGTTGGCCCATGGACCCCAACTTCATTGTCATACCATCCTCACCATGTGTTTGGTTTGACATTATATGTTTTTGTTTATTAAAAGACTTCTTTTTTATATAAAAAAAGAGTAAAGTAAAACTCCATTAAGCATCACTCTAAAAAGGAGGATAATTCAAAGAAATTGAAAGCCCTATAAAGGGGGACCTATACACATAGTTACATAACAAAAATATACTATAGACCATCATTTTCCCCATGAATTGCTTTGACGACTTTGGTTTTTATCTACACATAGACACTATACATAGATAGTTCTATCTATATGTTGGTCCATGCGGTATTTTAATGTTATTAAGCAAAGGTGGCATCCCTCAAGATCTAACACCCTCGAGATCTAATATAGACTGGCCCCTAGGAGTGTAGCGACAACAACACCTTTAATGTTCGACATTTTAAAATTTTCTTTAATAAATAGTATTAAAGAAAACTATGTAGTATTTAATTGGTTTGTTTTCAAGCATGTGTTTGTATTACTTCTTTGGATAACGAGGCAAACAATGTTCGATGGTCCATTACCGAATATAGTGTGCCTAACAAATAAAACATTGGGTTTGTCTCGTCAAGCATGTTCTGTGAGACTTGAATTCACAACTTAAGCTTGTAATATTTCACTAAAATCATGAAAATTTTACATATTATTTAGGTTTAGAATGTTAGATACATTAACATAAATGCATCGGACCACCAACACAAACTCACATTGGATGTCTCTATTGTTGTGTTAGATAAACCATTGAAAATTTCCCATTTGCAAAAAATGTCACCCTTTAGAATAAGGTTTGACTAAGAAAGATATGAAAACAATGTTCGGACTACAAGAGTCATGTGGAACCATTTATATTTTAGTCACATTATCAAATAAAAAGTGGTTTTTCTTTAAAATTTAGAAAGTAACCAAGAACTCTTAGAACATTCTCATCCAATCCATCAAAACTTGTGAGGGTGAGTTTTTATATTGTAAAGGGTATAAAAAGTAGTTGTGAGTGGAGGAGAGAGAAAATGTTACTGTTCATCTGTATATTTGGGGGGACACTGTTCACCCAGTATAATTTTTTAATATATATTGAAAGTGGTTGTGAGTGAAGGAAATAGAAAAATGTGATGATAATATTATTTAATTGAAAAGGAGAGAGAAAAAGTATTTGTTTTTAGTGGAAATATATTGATATAGGAATTGTTTTTTAGTAAAATGTATGTATAATTTGATGGATTAGATGAGAATTAACTGTTAAGATAAGGTCATGACATTTTATTATTAGACAATTTGGCTTTATATCGGAAGTTTGTTATGTTGAGAGGAAAAAACGGAAAAATCATTATATTGTTTTAAAATCTTTGAAACATATCATTATCTTTTTACGCTTCATTATTTTTTTAATGAAAAGTATATAGTAAAGTTGGGATTTTTATCTATACTATATTATAATGCATGAGGGAGGGATTCCCAAAAGTTAAGAACTTCTTCCCCCCTTATTTATAAATAAACCCCTAAAATGAGGGTAAAGTGGTCTTTTAAACACTATTTATTTTTTAGCCCCTAAACTTATTACACTTAAATCCTTAAGTTTTAACAAAATTATGGATAATTAGTTACACTTTATCCCTTCCACAACAAACTTATAATTATTTTACGTATTTTTGTCATATCATATAAATTATAATATTTAAAAAAAAATCCAAAGGCACCATGACGACCTACTCATTTTTGTTGACGTTTCGATAGTTGTCTTGTTCAGTATTGAAGTTTGGATTAAAAGGTACAAGTAGATGATGCCTTAATATACAAGTAATTAAAGCACAACGTATTTAGTTATTATCACAGAATTTTTAATAGCTACAGAATGTCAAGTAATACGGTGAATGTCACATAATGTTTAATAGATAATCTATACTATATTATAATTAATATACGAGGGAAAGAGATTTTGAGATATACGATTTTATTTTATTTTATTGCAACTTATAATATATACAAACCTTTAAAGCTTATAGTGTAAGCATTTAAATTTGGAAAAAGTCATAACCCTCCCCTTCAAACACGCAGAGTCAGGCGGGACAAGCAAAAACCCTACTCGTATTTCGAATTTCAAACCCACATCTTTATCAGATTCCCTATGAAGTTTATCAAGTGTTATTATAAAAAATTTAACTACATCACATGTTTCTCGCTTCCTTTAAAACAAGATGTTTCTCCCTCCCTGATCTCAAATTTCAAATTCATAACCCACGTTCTCTCTTTTTTGTGCGCTCCTTGTGTCGAGGACCATGTTTGTATCTGTTAGCGATTGGTGTAAATTAGAATTCATGTTTCCGATTTGAACCAGGTATGGTTAATGCTTTGTTTAATTTCTTGAACCAGCTATGAATCGATACATTTGTTGTTGTTATGTTTCATCATTGCAACAACGTGTCGCCTTACCGATTTGAATGTGCAATAGAGGAATTAAATTAGGCATCGATTAAACCTAAAAATTGATTATAAGGTATTAGGATTTCTTTAGGGTTCAGTTTAATCTTGGAGAACTTTGGGTTAAATATGTTTCAGTTTGCAAGTCAGATTCCTTTGCTGTGTGAGCAAGCTGCTGATGCGGTCACCAGAACTACAATGAAGAGAATCAAGTAAGACTTTCAATTCTTACATATCTCTTAAACTCACAGTTACACTTCAGATCTGTTGACTTGGTTATATTATTATTGTTGTTTGTTTGTTCTTGCTATCATCGGCTCAAGGTGCGTTAGGGTTTCCATTCCGTTCTTAGTCGAATGGACAATGGTAGGATGATTCCAAGCCTTATTTCGGTCTTGCGATTTGTTGTTGTTTTTCATTTTTTAATACTCTTGTAAGTGCAGTGGGGTTAAAAGACTAATCGAGTTCGAGACCCAGATAGCCTAATTGAATACGCTCTCCGAGTCTTTTGCTGGTGGCGGTTGAAGCAAATGCATTTGATTCTTTTACGGTGTAAGATAACAATCGTGTTTCTTTATTGTTTTTTTTCTTTTATGTTAGATTACTTTCAATTGATTGGGGATATTTGTACCTTGATAATGCTTCTTTTTCTCTCCATTCAATCAAAGAGCAATTAATGAAATTGGCCAATGTACATATAAGAAGGTGCCATATATCTTCATTCTTTTTATAGGAAACGAAGAAAAAATAAATCTTACTTCATATAAGCATCACTTGCATTTTTCGTAATTGCACATTTTGTTTAGCACATGCACATAGTCCACTAAATGTGCTATTTCAAGACTTACATCTTCAGCCAGTACATGCTCATTTTTTACTGAATAAGATGTTAAATGTGTAGGAACAAGCTCAAACAAACACTACAACAGTTGGAAGCCAACAAGTTGAGAAGGTAGTAATCAAATTTCAGTTATCTTAGTGGTGATCATTAATGATGATGCTACATTCTTTGTAATGTAAGCGGAATATTAACATAATAGTGACATACACAGACGCTTCGCTTTTGGTGCCATAAAAATAGGACTTTCTCAATCGCCCTTTTAGTACTCTAAGTTGGTCAATGACAGAACTTTCAGTTTCCATACAAGACATGCAAGAAATAGGCCAGGTACAATCATTTTTCTAAAAGAAGTGTGTTTTATCATGTGGTGCCTTTTTTTCTAAACACTGAACATTTTGTTTGGAAGATGATAAAGTTTCAATAGAGAAAATGCAGTGTTATATTTGACTTACAAGCAATATAGCATGAAAAGAAATGATCGTGTATTAGGTACATGTTAACTTTTTAATGAAATCAACTGTTAAAGGAACAACAACGTAAGCTATTCCCATGATAGACCAGCTGAAATGAGCTTCATTACTATAACTGGTAATAAAAATTGAGCATAATTCATGATTGGTTGCAAAAGGGCACGATGATAATATGAGTGGAATTGATTGCTTAACGAATCAGTCGGACATGGTTGCAGCTAACAGGCTTTTTGCTTGATTTCATCTAGGTTTTACGCCTAATTTCAAGGTATGAAAAATTTAACTGGTGTTAAATTAAATGAGTTATTGTGCACATACAGTGAAAAACATGATTCAATTTGGAAAACAATATATTTCTAACTAGCTTATGTGAAATATTATTTATTCTTTTGAAATAATGGTGTTTGTGGTAATGAAACTCATCTTCTTTGATTTGTATTAGTTTGGATTTTTCTTACTCATATCGTGTAGCTTTCTTCAGGTGGTTAATTTTAAGATGCTTCAGTTGGTGGCATCATGAATTTTAGTTTCTTTCGATGGTCTTTGGTTTGTTGCATTGTACAAGGGTGTGGCAGTTTTCGCTATAATTTGTTTTCTTTATTTGGAGTTTTGGAGGTTTTTTTTAATAATTATCAAGAAAATAGAGGGGCGTGACGCGTTAGACATTTAGCAATGGTTTTTGCCTGATGTTGTAGGCATGAAAAGCTTTGAAGGCATTAAAATGAATGTGGACATTTAGTTCGTATATACTGATTTTTTTTTCTTGAATTTGCAATTTGTTTAGTTCTTGATTGTTCTTGAGAGGTTTTTTAAAATGTCAATATTTTTCTATGTACATGACTATAAAAGATGATGGTCACACATCAATTTATGTGAATAATGTATTATTTTCTTGTAGGTTTATGTTTATCCATGGACCAAATACAGATCATATCAACACTTCCCACTCATTTGTTAGATGTACTCCTGGTAGTGGACAGTGTGCAGACCATTACTAATTCATCTGGTAAGTAATTAAACAACAAATAAGTGATACTTGCAAATCTGTAGTTACTATTGATATCTGGTTGTTTGAAATTTTATTGGTTTTTATAGGAGTTTTTTATAAAAAATATTGTACACCACCAAGGAACGTTGTTGCAAGTTAGAGTTATGACATCCTGACGTAGTACTGGGTTTGACGGTACAGCCGTACAAGCTACATATCAACTTCCCATTCTATGGCCTATCACAAAGAAGTTATTTGAATACAAGATTAATTGGAGTTTTCGAAGCAGATCTTCGAGGCCTAACATCAGCATTAGTTACTTTATCACCCAACAAACAACATTCTTATGGCTTAATCAAAGATCGAAAATCAAGGTACCGCATTGGGAGAATTGGAGAAGAGTTGGTATAGATGCACTAGAATGAGTTTGTATGCTGTATGTTTATTATTTCAACTATTGTCTGTCTTCTCTTTTGGCTCCTCAGCTACTTGTTGGGGAGTGGTTTTGTTGGTTGGTAATAATATTCCATTTTGCCATCCAAAAAAAAAAAAAAATAAGAAGTGAATGATAATATACTCCATAAAAAAACTTATTGAAATACAATTGGTTTATTACATTTTAAAACGAATAAAATAATAATTAAATAAAAGTCTACGTGTATTAAATAAAAAATAAATAAATAATAAAAGTTTAATAATGTGATATAAAATTCAATTTAATTAATTAAACAATTAAATTAAAATAAGTTGGCTTGAGTGATGGATCAACAAAGAGAAAAGTATACGAGAATAGAAATTTAACTGAATTTAACCTGATGAGAAGCATGAAATAAATACGTAATGAACGAAAACTCTATGTCAATCATCTTTTAATTGTAGTTTAAAATAATTAAAAAGCGAATGGCACTTCAATTTCTCTATATGTACAAGAGCTTATGTATTCTTTAATGCATAATAAACCTCCTAAATTATTTTATTTAAAATAATTTTCTAATCATATATAACACGTTATGGTTTTCTTCAAGTACTTGATAATTTAAATGTTAAATCTATTATTTACTATGGCTTCTTCAAGTACTTGATAATTTAAATGTTAAATCTATTACGTATATCCACCACAATGATCCTACAACAAATATTGTACCAGGAACTGCAATGTATCGTGTCGCTTCCGCCACATCACATAGGCACTTTACTACGACCAATTTTGTTGATCTATATTTAATTATTTATAGACCACGTTTACCAAAAATGTAATTGGGTCTGGTAAACAATGTAATTGGGTCTGGTGAAGTTTACCTAAATGGTAGTTTAATATAAAAGCTTTAATAAAAAGTTTAATAGTTAAAACAACCTATTTAAAATGCTTATTATGTGGAGTAGCGTTGTGGATCTATCAAGAAAAATAATTAGTGATTTATGTGCTATTCACTATGTTTTTTAAAAATTACATATACCTGTTGTTTTTTAGTTTAAACCCATTTTAACTATGTCTTTGAGTGTTAAGTGAACGTGGAGCTATCTAAGAAAATAATATGTGTGAACGTCCATGGATGTCGTACTACTTCAATTGATGATGTTCATATTGGTATACTCTTGTCTAAGATATTAGTGAGTATTCCAACAAAGTGTTTATTGCATCAATGGTTTTTTGAAATACTTGATAATTTAAATTTTAAATTTAATAATTACTAGACATGGGTAGCACTTATGACATATATCCACCACAATAATACTACCATAAATATTATATGAATAAGAAAACTAACAAAAACAAGTGTCGCAATGCAAATTGTCGCCCCCGCCGCATCGCGCGGGCACCCAACTAGTAATCAATTATTCAAGAACTAGGTTATAACCCCGTGTATTACACGGGTTGAATAAATGAATTTTATATACTAAATAATAAGACATTATCTTTTTGAAAGCCTCCTTTATTGCACGGGTTGAAAAAATGTAATTTTATATATTAAATAATAAAATAAGTTATATCTATAAGAACCATATGTATTGTATGGGTTGAATAAATGTAATAATATATACCAAATAATAAAAAAGTTATATCTTTAAAACCATTGTATTACACGGGTTGAATAAATGTAATATTGTTTACCAAATAATAAAAAATGTTATAGTTTTAAAAACCCCCCCTGTATTACATGGGTTGAATAAATATGATTTTATATACCAAATAATAAAAAAAGATATATTTAAAAAAAACTAACGGATTTTTTTATATTTAAAGTAGGATAAGATTGAATATTAATCTGAACTAACGGATTTTTTTTTTATATTTAAAGTAAGATAAGATTGAATATTATTAATCTTTATTTATTTAGTTAATATAAGATTGAAAAATCATATGATTGAATAGGTGGGAGGTTGTATGATGATAAATCGGTTAACCGTACTGAATGATAAAGATGACTTTTCAGAGTCAACGCAAATACAATAAGGTATAAGACGAATAATCGATTAAGCGATAAGAAAGCATAGAATTTTATTAATAAGTTTGACTTTCGGGAGTCAAAGCGAAAACAATAAAGCATATAATATTTATTTTAATACACTTGATTAGCGATAAGTATCATAAGAATAATCAATTTTGATGATATTGGAAAAGGTAAATTTGACATATGCACTGATACTAAATTTGTTGTTTTCTCAGTAACCTTCTCAAGTTCATAACAAAACATGTTGAAAAATAAAATATGTCGGGTCGGTTCTTATACTTAGTACACGATTACATAAAAACCCTGAACCGACCTAATATTTAGGGTAGTGAATCGGTAATTTATTTTATGTTTGATCGGTTCTCGAATCAGGTCAGGTAATAGTCAGGTAGGGTCGGGTTTTGTCTTTTGCTCACCCCTAAATGAAATCAGGGCGGTCCCTGAATACTAACACAAATCCGACATAAACAAATTCACACACATACTTCTTCCTCCAGAATATTTAAAGAAAAATTAATAATAATCATATCACATGAAAATTAATAGTAATCATATCACATGAAGTTTTAAAGACGAAACACATGGTGATTACTATTGGA
This sequence comes from Helianthus annuus, assembly GCF_002127325.2. Classification (NCBI taxonomy): domain Eukaryota; kingdom Viridiplantae; phylum Streptophyta; class Magnoliopsida; order Asterales; family Asteraceae; genus Helianthus; species Helianthus annuus. The sequence continues at coordinate 159,909,419 of NC_035443.2, forward strand.
TATTTATTTAATAAAATCGCATTAATTAATCGAATTTAACAAAAACATTTGTGATGTTAGGGGTGGATTTTTTTTAATTATTTGAAAGTTAATATCAACTTTGGAATTCGTATGAATTCTTATTAGATTTGATTAAATATTATTGATAATAAAAATTTGTATTAGATTAGATTTTAAATTTGATTAAATATTATTAATAATAAAAATTTGTATTAATTTAGATTAAATATTATTATTATTAGTATTATTAATAATTTTAATCAATTAAATGAGAGAATGACAAGTGTCCCAAAACAGGTTTCTTTTATTATATAGTATAGATATAGATTTTATAAACTAGTGTTATACACAACGCCGCGTTGCGGCGCGCTATACCAATCATTCTTGGTGTGATAACATGTACATTTTACATCACAACTCATAACATGATCACACTAAACCAAATCATTCTTCGCAGCGGGCAATTGATCGGTACCGAAACAAAATCATGCTTTAAACCTTGATAATAATCAGCCTTTTCAATTCAAATCATCAAAATAAATTTATAAATTTGTAAGGTAATCAAACAATCATAACCTAAACATATGTACTAAAAAGCAATTATAAACAACGAAACCATGAAACCTCAATACATGCTCTCCAAATTCAGATTCTTAAATCATCAAAGCAAATTATTAGATCGCTAAATTGAGGTTTAATGGCGAAACAAACCTAAAAACCAAACCAAAAATTGCAGGTCAGCCTGTAGAAACTGTGTAGAATTCTAATCTTTGAAGTTTGAATCGGTCCACAAAATATGATAGCCAACGATATCCACAATACATGGACGCAATAGGCGAAAACAACTGAAACAAAAAAAAAGCAAGAATTATCTATATATTAAAAAACAAACTTAAGAAATAGTACTTATTAATTTCAAAATTTATAGTTAAAAGACAACTTACAGAAAATGGTCATACAATACTATAAATTTCGATTTGGCTTCGATTAAAGTCAGTTAACAAAGACACGTTAACCGAAATCATAACCGTTCGATTTTTTCAGTTATGGTTAATCTGGTTAATTTTTTCAGTCATCGGTTATAATTCGTTTGTGAAATGTAATTGATTAATAGTTAGCCAATAGATACCCGACGAGTTCTAGGGTGGTATGACCAACGAGCATTTAATAACCTAATAGGTATACGTGAAACCCACGAGAATACTTGACACCCCGATGGGGAATTACCTGATAGATCTTTGACGTATTTTAGAACAAGCTTTCATGATTGAGTATGAGGTTGGGATTACTTGAACCGATTCCAAACCCGCCCATTGCATCTCTAGGTGGATGACCCCTCTTATGGTATGTTTTTTTTTTTTTACTTTTTAAAACAATAGTTTTGATAATGTGTAAAAACACGATATATGTTATATATATATATATATATATATATTTTAGTTATAAAAACATGTAATGTTTCGGTGTTGTTTGTACACAGATCATGCACAGACATTGTCATCTGCAGACTGTTTGTTTTTCCGAAGACATTTCATTTAAAAACGTTTGCGCGAGCTCTTCTTAGTACATACTTATCGTCCATCACCCACTGATACGTGGTCGAAAACCGGTGTCCATTTACGTTTAATTTTAAGTTTTTACTTAACTTTTAATCTTGAAAAGCCTACTTTTGATTAGATATGTGTTTTGCAGGTCTAGTTAATTTAATGTATACAATGTTGCAGTACCTTTATCACAAACTTATGGGCTGAGACTAATGAAACAAAGTATGACAACAATAGGGAATCATACATATCATCACAAAAAAATAATTTAATGAATAACAAACTTTTTTTCACATAGTTCTTAATCAACAAAATGAGTCTATTTACATAATTTTATCTCTATAAGTTCCACTTCATTTTCCCCAGAATAAACACCTAAAATTTATTCCAAACCCTTTACCAGCAATAAGCAAGCGTTTACCTTAAACAAAATTAAGCGGTTGCACCTAACCTTTCCCGAACGAACGTTGTAGATTTCAAATTTATATGACATAACACACACATGGCGTAAACAAAAAAATAGAAGATTGTATAACTAAACTAACTGATGTAAACAAAATTGGAATTTGAGTAAAATACCATTGGAACAACAAACTTAAGGCGCCAGAGGGAAATTTACCATGCTCCAGTCCTCCTTTTCTTCTTCAATTGAAACACACAAAAAGGGTTTACAGATTAATACGAAGCAGACGCACGAAATTTACCTCTCTCGTTTGATATTCAGTTATCGATACTTTCAACCATCAGAGTTCGTTTTTGCTTGTGTCGCCTGATAGAGACTACCGCAAATGACCACAACGCAACCCTAGTCGCTGATAAGAAAGAGACGTTTTACACATACTCAACTTTACTCTCTTAGAAAAGCTGAGTCGAATCGTTGAATGATAGTATCATGACCAAATGAGTCACTCGGCACGATTGAGTCGGGCTATGCATAATGCAATTTAAAACGTACATTTAGTTTACAAAATTTATGAATGATAAAAGCTATGAAAGTTAAGTATGAAAAAGTAAATGAGAAGAATTTAACTTTAATGAAATTAGTCAAAGTTGTTTGTTAAAAAGCTAATTTAGGTATATTACAACAGATTATTTAACAAAAGTTAATAATATAGAACCCATTCATGCTAAAACCTATGGCTTTTACTGTGACAACTGTCACTTTTCCGTACATTTCGTACACTAATTGAACAGTAATCTATGCTTAAATAATTGTGCATGATCTAGTTTACAAGACAAATGAATTTCTGATTACCGTTATACATACATACAATGGCATTTCATGACTTTATTCGTTGCTACATGCAACACGAGATAGTTCTAATGATACACAGAACGGAATTGGCACCATTACCAGCCAAACTAAAAATACTGACGTCGTTCAGTACATAGACAAACAATATTTTGAGGCCCTGTATGAGCCAGAGATGACGTATTACACTAGTATAGTGTGTAGGGAAGTAAGGACCACAAAACTGCATGCCTAAGTGATAGACAAAGTGCCGGAAAGTGCCTAAAACCCACATAAAGTGCAGAATTCTGCACAAATCAGCAAAAATTCAGCATTTAACAAGATTATTACATGCAAAAATATGGCAAAATGGTCCTGTATGCTTTCCTAAGTGTCGGGAATTAAAAGTGTCACAAAAAGTTACATAAAGAACACTATACGGAATAACTAAGCACTTTAACGAATCAGTATCTAACCGAACAACCGGACATTACCCGGAACACTAAAATACTGCTAGAAGCATTGTCCTACTTTTTATGAGTTAGTCATGATTCCCGAACACACTAACACACAACATAATGCAAGGTACACTTAAACACTACCTAATACCCTTAATTTCCAACTATTTAATCGAACTATGGATTAAACTTACAATTTACCCCCTCCCCCTCATAAATTTCGGTCACTAGAAGTGGCCCACCCAAGATCACAATAATCTTTTAAGATTTTGCTTAAATCTCTTAAGATTTGAATGGATTGTGTTGTGTACTTCACCAACATAAGATCCATTGGACAAAGGCCATTAGTGGTTATAAGAAGAAGCATGAAGGTCATTATCTTTCACTCTAAACACCTTCATCTCTCTCTAATAGCATATATATTAAGCAACGATTATATGTATCAATCTGTAATTATTTGTTCCAAAAATAGTGGAACCCATTGTATTATTTATAGTTATGATTATCAATAGAGAAGGCAGGGAACCTATTCTTTCATGGTACCACCCTTCATCGATCCTCTCCTCTTTTTTCTCTAACCCTTCATCGGCTCACCATCCCCTTCTCTTTTGCTTCTGCCGCCACCATGACAGGCTCAAACAACACCTCCCCAATTACCATTGAATCCAAGATTCACCCCGCCACCACCATTACCAACATCAAAAACCGTTATACCCATTACCCTCGAAATCGAGTCCGGCCAATACAACTCTTGGGCAACCCTTTTCAAACTTCACTATAAAGCCTGTCTTGTCTATGATCATATCAAAAGAAAACCGGAAACCACTTCTTCTTCCACCGAAACCACCAAACAGTCGGACGATTGGGAGCGGCTGGATGCCATTGTCCTACAATGGATATACAGCACGATCTCAAACGATCTCTTACACACCATCATTAACAAAACTGCCACTGCATACGACGCCTGGGTTTCCATCGAAAATCTTTTTCATAACAACAAGAGCGCTCGTGCGATTCATCTCATGCAGAAATTTTCCAACACTAGACTTGACGGCTTCCCGAACGTGTCCGCCTACTGCCAAGAACTCAAAGTCTTGGCCGATCAGCTTGCCAACGTTAATGCTCCTGTGGACAGTGACCGCCTTGTGCTTCAGTTAATCACTGGTTTGAATGAAGAATATGATGGTATCGCCACCATCTTACAACAACAGGACCCATTGCCGTCTTTCTACACTGCTCGTTCCAAAATCATTCAAGCCGAAAGCCGTAAAGCCGAACAAGCTTTACATGCTTCCAAAGCGGCTGGTTCGGCTCTCACCGCCACCACACAGCGTGCGACATCATCTGATATGAACCGGCAAGATGACTGACCGGCGGCAGGGGCCGCGGTCGGTCGGGCAGACGCGGCAGGGGACGCGGCGCATACGGCAGAGGCCGCTCAGCTAACTACTGGCCAAATCAGGTTTACAACCCTTGGCCCAATCCACCCTACGACCCATATCCATCATTCGGCCCATATCCACAAGCCTACTGGCCCATACCACCATGCCCGTATCCCACTACAAATCGGCCCGACAATAATCCGGCCAAAGGTTCAGGCATTCTTGGCCCACGCCCCTCTCAAGCTGACACTGCCTACAGTCCAACGGACATCGAGCAAGCCATGTACACCATGTCTTTGCAGCAGCCTGACCCCACTCAGTATATGGACACGGGAGCGACGTCTAACGCATCTCATGAATCAGGTGACTACCATTCTTTTTCTAATTCGTGCGTGTCTCAAAAAATTATTGTAGGTAATGGCGACACTGATGCGTGTTAGTGTATATATGTTTTAGGTATGTATTTTAAGCCCTTTTACACTTTTTAGCCAAGTTTTAAATTTATAAAACACGATATTTACTAACACTAAACACACATATGGGCAAGTGCACCCATCGTGGACGTAGTATAGTATTGGTAAGATACCGAGGTCGTCCAAGGACACAAGAGCTTTTAGTACCGGTTTATCCTCAACGTCTAATCAAATCAAAATGTTAGAAAAAGATTTTTAAACTAAGAAAATAAAACTAACTAAAATGCTGAAAGTAAAATAAAAATAAAAACAGATAGACAAGACGAATCACTTGGATCCGACTCGTGTGTTAGTGTAACCTTTGATTAATTTCTCACTTTTGCACTTATTTAAGAGATTATCTTAGTTATTGTAGTAGGCCCCTCTTTTGAAGGTGACGTTACCCTCAACCCAGTAGTTTGAGTCAGCAAGGATACAATCCTAAAGGGTCGGATTATTGAAAGATAATTAATTAAGTTATTAATGCATAATGTGGTAGGCCCCTCTTTTGAAGGCGACGTTACCCTCAGCTAAGTAGTCTGAGTCAGCAGGGATACAGTCCTAAGTAGCTGGGTTAAAGTTTTAATAGTGGTTTAACTTATGAGGGGATCAAAGAGTTTGGACCCCCGCCATCCAATACCTTTGGGTATTGAAGGAGGTCCTACTAAATTTGACCCAGGTCCTTTGTAGGATCTATACACTGAACAATGGCAAGACTCTTACCAAACCGTTCCCTTAACCCCCGGCCAGGTAGCCAACATACCTCCATATAGACCGTGGAGATATGAATGGTGAAAATCTTTTATTTTATATAGACAGTAAAATAATGCCAAGACACCACGGACAAACGATAAGGAAGAATCACCTTCAACATAAGAAACTAGTAATTAAAGTCATTAATACAAAACCAATTAAAAAGTGCAAAAGATTAAAAATAAAAAGTATTACACTAAACACTTGTCTTCACCAAGTGATGTAAGAGACTTAGGCAAACATGGCCTTTGATTGTCAAGAACTCTTACGATCAATCTTGGATCCCGAGAAGACTCACACACTCTATGATGGACAATGGATGATGGTGTTATGGTGGTGGTGGGTGGTGGGTGAAGTGTGAGAGAGGTGGTGTGCCAAGGGATGAGTTGAAATGGCTCCAAACACTCCTATTTATAGGCTGAACAGAAGCTCGGACACGGCCCCGTGCCCGCAAGGCACGGCCCCGTGTCCATCATTGTCTCTCTCTTCATTAATTGTAATTCGCAATTACAATAAATGCGCCTGCAGGAAGTTGACCACGCCCCCGTGTCCACTGGGCACGGCCCCGTGGTGGGCAGTAGAAGCTTCTAAAGGTTTGTCTTTTCTGCTGCTACTTGGGCACGGCCCCGTGCTCGCTGAGCACGGGGCGTGTTCAGTCTTCTGCTTTCTTAGTTTTGCTTGGGAAGATGCTGTTGAGGGGTCGGGCATTCCACTTTTGTTCCTTTTCTTGTATTTATGTTAGATTTAGCTGTCTTTTTGCTTCTTTTGTTAATTTGAGCTCATTTAATCCTGAAAATACATAAGGAAGACAAAAACACACTTTTTCCAACATTAGTACTAAAAAGGGTTAGTTATATGCCACAATTGATATAATTTATATGTTGCATTTTGCGCATATCAACACCATTCCGGTATTAGGACAGGGCACAAAATACCTTCCCAAACCCTTCCCACCCTTTATCCTTAAAAACGTCCTATATTCACCTAAAATTGTCAAAAACCTAATATCCGTGCGTCGCTTTACCACGGATAATTCTGTTTCTGTGGAATTTGACCCATTTGGTTTTCTTGTGAAGGATTACAAGACCAAGAAACCGCTCCTCAGATGCAACAGCAGCGGTGATCTTTACCCTCTGGTGCTCGGGTCATCTCCATCTCAGCCTACTACTCTTGCTGCTATCTCCGCACAACTCAGGCATCACCGTCTAGGCCATCCTGGACGTTCTTCTTTGCAATCATTAAAAACTTCTAGTTCTATTGTTTTTGATAAACTTCATAATAATGTATGCCAGTCTTGTGTTTTTGGTAAAAGTATTCGGTTACCATTTTTGCTTCAAATAATTTTACTATTCAACCATTTGATATTATTCATAGTGACGTGTGGACTTCGCCTATTATTAGCTCAGGTGGTCATAAATATTATGTGTTGTTCTTAGACGACTATTCTAATTTTTTGTGGACTTATCCAATTGCAAACAAATCCGAAGTTTTCTCATCTTTTCAACAATTTGCGTCTACAATCAAAACCCAATTTGAACGAACCATTAAAACATTTCAATGCGACAATGGACATGAGTATGTTAACTCCTCCTTTCAAAATTTTTTCACCACCAACGGCATCCTCTATCGCCTCTCATGTCCCTACACGTCCTCCCAAAACGGTAAAGCCGAAAGAAAAATCCGCACAATAAATAACATGGTTCGTACCTTACTTGCTCATGCTTCACTACCAACCCACTTATGGCATTTTGCCCTCGAAACCGCCACCTATCTCCTCAACATCTTACCTAACACACATACCAAATCCGCTTCACCAACTGAAATTTTATATCAAACTACACCCACATTCGATCACCTTCGGGTATTTGGGTGTCTTTGTTACCCTCTTACCCCATCAACTTCCATACATAAACTTCAATATCACTCACAACCATGCGTGTTTCTAGGATATCCCACCACTCACCCAGGTATCATTGCCTCGATCTACAAACCAAACAAATATTCCTTTCGCGTCATGTAGCATTTGACGAAACAACATTCTCGTTTAGTCAACAAATCGGTCCTACACCATCATACGACTTTCTATCTAACTCTTTCCCATTCCATCTATCACCACACATATCTTCGGCCCAGCCCAACCTTGCTTCCACCAACCTCGACCCACTCTAACACCCCACCACTCCCACTGCAGAACAGCCCACTACCCCTCATCATCCCACAAACCAAAATACTTTACACCCCATCGGCCCACTTCCCTCTACACTCTGCCCACACAATTCTCCCCACAGCCTAACCCCACCCATTACCAGCCTACCCCACAGCCCAACCCCACCTATTACCCGTACCTCTTCCACTCAGCCTATGACCGCCAGTCATTCCACTCACCCTCCAACCAATTTGCTTGGTCCAAATCAATCCCATCCGATCCCTGCCCCAACCACAACGAGCCAACCCCCCACTGTTCAGCCGCAACGCACTATTCATACCCGCTCTATGAGCGGAATCTTTAAACCTAAACATCCACTGAACTTACACACTGCCGCCACATCCCATACTATCCAACCTGTTCCCAAAAACCCCACTGATGCCCTTAATATACCGGAATGGTACTCCGCCATGACTACGGAGTACAACGCACTAATTAGAAACGGAACTTGGGAGTTAGTACCTCGTTCATCAGATATGAATATTATTAGGTGTATGTGGCTATTTAAGCATAAATTCAAATCAGACGGGTCATTGGAAAGATACAAAGCACGCTTGGTATGCGACGGTAGGTCACAACTAGTTGGTATAGACTGCGAGGAAACCTTTAGTCCAGTTGTGAAGCCAACAACAATTCGTACCGTTTTGTCCATTGCTTTATCCAAACGGTGGTCGGTTCATCAGTTAGACGTTACTAACGCCTTTCTACACGGGAACTTAAATGAGACGGTTTACATGTACCAGCCTATGGGTTTTAGATATAAACAGTTTCCTGGTGTGTCGTCTCAAGAAATCTCTCTATGGGCTTAAACAGGCTCCACGGGCCTGGTACCAAAGATTCACAGACTATGTCCTCACTTTGGGTTTTAAACATAGTCGATGCGATGCTTCTCTCTTCACTTTTCACCACGGCAGTGACACATCCTTCTTACTTCTTTACGTTGACGACATTCTCTTGGTCACATCATCCGACCTTCTTCGCCAACGTTTACTGTCCAGTCTTGCCCATGAATTTGCAAAGAAAGATTTAGGCCCTCTCAGCTATTTTTTGGGGATATCTGTTTCCAGAACTGCCGAATCTATGTTTTTTCCCAACAATCGTATGCTGCTGACATCATTGCTCGAGCCGGGATGCAATCCTGTAACCCGGTAGCCACGCCAGTCGACACAAATTCGAAGATTAGTGCTACATCCAGCGAACCATTTCATGACCCCACACTCTATCGCAGTCTTGTTGGGGCTCTTCAATATCTCACATTCACCCGTCCGGATATTACTTACGCAGTGTAACAGATTTGCATGCACATGTATGCCCCTCGCATCGACCACTGGAATGCTCTTAAAAGGATCATCAAGTATGTAAAGGGGTCTGCAACTCTCGGCTTGATGCTCACAGGTTCGTCGTCTCCATCCTTGGTTTCCTATACAGACGCCGATTGGGCCGGCTGTCCCGACACATGTCGTTCAACCAGCGGCTACTGCATTTACTTCGGCGACAACCTTATCTCTTGGTCTTCCAAACGACAGTCCACCATATCCCGCTCAAGTGCGGAGGCTGAATATCGTGGCGTGGCAAATGTAGTCGCTGAAATTTGCTGGCTACGAAACTTACTGCTTGAACTTCAGTTGCCGTTATCTCGTGCTACACTCGTTTACTGCGACAATGTTAGTGCCATATATCTGTCAGGTAACCCGGTTCAACATCAGCGAACCAAGCATATAGAGCTAGATATATACTTTGTTTGTGAACAGGTTCAGCGGGGTCAAGTACGTGTTCTTCATGTTCCTTCTCGGTATCAAATAGTGGACATCTTTACAAAGGGGTTACCACGCATCCTATTCGAGGATTTCAGATCCAGTCTCAGCATACGGTCTCCTCCTGCTTCGACTGCGGGGGATAATAGCATATATATTAAGCAACGATTATATATATCAATCTGTAATTATTTGTTCCAAAAATAGTGGAACCCATTGTATTATTTATAGTTATGATTATCAATAGAGAAGGCAGGGAACCTATTCTTTAACTCTCCTTTCCTCCCTCCTCACTTGCGTCCGACAGCTCCCCAACCACCACCACTGTTTTCGTTTCAAGTTCATGCAACCCAAGGTCTTCTCGAGGTGTTACAAGGTGCTTTAGGAGGCTTGGTGCTCACGGAACTTGAAGGACCTCACCCGTTTGCTTTTATCCACTCCATATTCATCATTGTTCTTCCCTAGCTTGAAGCTAGTAGTAAGATCCTTAATACCTCTCGTTACTTCATATTTTTAGTGGATAAATGATATATTATGTTGATTTATACAAGAACACTAAAGAACATACACATGAATCTTGAAACATAAAGCTAACATAAGATGAAATATGTTGATATCTTGATAAAATGATGTTGTTTAGTGTATGGATGATGTTTGCTTGTTGGTTACTAGAGATATTGATGTTGATCATTAAATGGAACTTGCTAGATTATGATTAAAAACATGATTTAGCAAGTTAGGAGATGATTATGTGTTTACATAAGATAATCATCTTTTAGTAAAGACATGAACTTGAATATAAAATGATTTCTTGTAAAATGACAAACAAGGTGAACTAGTAAACTTGGGAATCTAAGAGTTGTGAATGATTTTCCAAGAAAACCAAGTTTAAAAAGATGATTTTCGAAAGATCATGATTTTTATTAAACCTACACTATTTTAGTGACAAAATAAGTGTAGAAATACTTTTGAAACAAGAAGATGTGATAAATAAGCATTTTTTTAAAATATGTTTACAAGTTGTAAACAACTAAAACCTTCAAGAATAAAGTTTACCAAGAAGTAAATATATTTTGGAGGGTAATAAAGGCTACTAAATACTTTACCAAGTTACTACACATTTTTGTGAAAAATCAAGTTCATGTTATTATGTAAAATATATAGTTTTTGCACATGGTAAGTGTAAGATGATTAGTGATTTGTTGTTGATTGTTTGGGTGATTTTTGAAAAGAAAATGATATGCTAAATAGCATGGATACCTCCATTTACAAAGGAAACTATGGCGAAATTTTCTAAAAATTCCAACACTTAGAAAATATTTTCTAAACAAGTGTGTTTTAAATTATGATTTATAACATAAATTTTGCCATAAATTTTTGTAACAAAATACAAGTATTGGAGGTTGGTTTTGTAAATAAAAATGGGTAAATATATATTTAGAATATATATGTTATAATAAAGACACTTGTGTGGATATGTGTATACTTTGTGTATAGTTATATTATTTTTGGGTTTAAAGTAATACGACTTAAAAAAATATCAATAATTTACAATCCAAAATAATACCAAAAATCACAAGGAATAAAGTATATACGTTACACACTTAAATATTGGCAAATCGAACAAGAACGTAACTTATAAAATATTCTGGAAAATACCATTACAAATATATTTTTGATAAATATTGTTTTGGATATAAGAAATGAAATACGGTTTTTGAAAATATTACAAGAGTAATATTGTATTTTCGACCAAGAGAAAATATACTATTTTTGGAAGTAAGAAATATATTTTCTTAGAATATTTATAAGATATATGTTTTTTGAGAAAAATATATATTTTCTTGGCAATACATTATTTTTGGACAAAACAAATCCATATATTTTCTAAGTGAAACTTGAAAATATATTATTTTGGAAACTACAAATACAAGAATACGAAAATACATGTATGAAATACTCCCATCCTTGGGAAGGAAATGCGAAAATAAATACTTGAGAAGTATTATAACTTCGGATAATGTTAAAGACATAAAAGAAACGTAACTCAAAACATGAATACTAAGGCAAGGCACGGCCCGCTCGTCTAATCGACTGATGTGGGCCCAAGTGTGGAGGAGCGGGCTATTTTGTATTTGGAGGCCCAAGATCGTGTAACAAAAGGGGCTTCACTAAAATGGCTCTAACTTGGGCTACGAGGGTCCGTTTTAGGCGTGCGACCAGGCGAAACGAACGTGAGAACGAGCTCCATCTTGTTGCAAACCGCCTATGGCGGTTTGGGTCGTCGTCCGGGCCAAAAAACGTTTACTTCCATTACTTATTTGCATTTTTATGTTTTTTGGACTATTTTGGGCATTTTGTTTTAGGCCGTGTGTTTGGCCCGTTATCTTTTTTAGGCCCATTTCGAATTTCTGTCCTTATTTATATGTCCCTTTAGTAATTGGAAGAATCAGAATTGAATTTTGAAACTTTCGACTTTTCACTTCAAATTCCGTGGCCTTTGGGGTTACAATTTGGGGGTTGGGGAAGAACTACACGGGTATTCGTAGAATCAACGTGTAATCTTCATTTTTTTTCGTTTCACACGCTACATCATAGACCATAGCACATTGTAGGTAGCCGTATTTGCTGACGAGATTTGAGTTACGAAGACGCAAAACAGTGAGTTCATGCTCCCACTTTTCTTTAACTGTTTTTGGTTTTATAACTCTCGGGGGTGAAATACATGTTACGAATACTTGAACGGTATGAAATGCCTATGAAATACTAGATCATGTGAGCATAGACTAGATATTGAAATGCCATTAATACTAATTTGGGACGAGGTTTAGATCAAACGGGTACGGCCGAACCCCACTCATGGTCACAACTAGTACCTAGTAGTGCTTCGGAGTCCCAGTCGAGGTTAATCGACACAGTCGAGGGTAATCGACACAGTCAAGGTAAATTGACACAGTCGAGGTTAATCGACACAGTCGAGGAAAATCGACAAGGGTATGAGCCATTACGAGTGCTCCCTATGTCCTCACATGCCTTAAAGTCCTTGTAAAACATTCATGTTCATACACGCTTTTCATACCTGTTTACAAAGGAGTCTCTCAAAGATTTACAAGAATTACAGTACACAAACAAGACGCATGAACTCACTCAACTTTTGTTGATGTTTTCCAAAATTACATGTATTTCAGGTAACAGGATGGATCTTGGGCGCGGGTGTCGTAACTAGAGGTAGACTTCAAGTTTAGATGTCATCCACTTTTGTTGGTTTGTAACCTAGTCGAATGTTGTATTTTTAAAACTTGAATAACCAGTGTTTGTAATACTCAAATTTTATGAATGGATGAACATCGTTTTGATCATGTAGTTGTTTATTACAATTGAATGCAATGATATTAAACCAGTCACACATCATACGCTTCCGCAAAAGACAGGGTGTGACAATTTGGTATCAGAGCTTCGATTGTAGTGAACTAGGATTCCTTCTCGAGTCTAGACTACAATCACTAGAGTTCTCTCATAAAAACGTTTTACAAAAAGGTTTCATTACATTCACGTAAGCGTCAAGATCCATGAGTCAAACATTTTTCAAAGAAGAGACAAGGCAAGGACATTAGTAGGGAATACCCTCAAGATAAGGTGCCAACTAAGGCATAGTCTACACGAGTTAGACTTGCCAAAGACAAAATGACCCCCCCAAAGAATAAACGAGAGTTATACGTGATATAATGCATCAAATTGCTTGTTTATGCTAAGTGTCATATTTGTTATTGATATACATACATACGAATAAGTGTACGGAATAAATATTGACGTGAATACATATAAATAAGTGTACGGAATGATTATTGACGTGAACAAGATCGTTCGACTCCGACTCCTATTAATGTACGTAACTCGCACGATGAAGCTATCAACCTCGCGTTCATTACATAGCTCATAGCTAGAGTGAGTACCAAACAAGATTCTGAGCTTGCTTCCGTAGGAAATGGCTGCTCTTCTCTCTCGATCGTGAAGGTGCCTGACTACGGTGATGATGACGAGGCAGAGGCAGCAACCTAGAACGAATTCTTAATCAACGGGACGAGATCCCTACGGCTTATGTGAAGAAAGATTGACGACATACTTGACCAGAAAAGAAAGATGAAGTATTCATCTTGAAGGTGCCCCTCCAACTATTAGGAATTCTCTTTATTCCTACTTTATCATCGTGCCTATTCGCGCGTAACGATAACGAGTGTTAGCGTGTGGACCATCGCAAAGGTCCTTTCCATGACAGAGGTATAAGGACAGTAGTGTCCCCTCCCTGATTGATCATCTGCTTGGACGAGAGAAAATTGGGGTAACTGCGCAAGGCAACTTATTATTATGGGGGCCCACGTAATAACAACTTGTAGTGCATGGAGATCCTGGTGGACTCTGTGGGTCAGGTTGATGATCACCATTCCTCCAAAAATAAGCTCTAGGTGTTGACACCTTCATATGGTAGAACAATACCTAGACCAGTGCTTTAGCACTTTATAAAGTAGGAAACCTGTCTTGCCTACTTCGTGTCTACCCGTGTACGAGACGTTTGAGAAACGATATTTAAGCAAGAGATGAAGAATAACATTCAGAAAGATTCAGTGACGTTACACTCTACCACTTTATGGAACTTGTATGACCAGGGCGATGTAGCCTCGAGTACATTATTACAAATAATAGGTCAAGTTGCCAAGCCTATGTGAAGGCTCAGTAATTGTTTCCTAGCTCATACAATGATGATTATATATACACATGTGATATTGGGTGATTACCTGTTTACTTATGGTACTATGTACCTCATAGACAATTATGGAATGTTGTCTAATCCATCCCATGCTTTTGACAGAAGAGAATGCCACCCAGACGTGACACAAACACCAGTACGTTACTAAGAACAGAAGCTGAGCTTCAAGAATGAATCTCACAGGCAATTGCGCGACATGAAGCCCTCTGCTCCGAACACAGCGGTGGCACTTCTGGAAATAACCCTCCAACTGGCTGCACTTATAAACAATTCTTGGACTGCAAGCCATTGAATTTTGATGGCATAGGAGGCGCCGTTGCATTTGTTCGTTGGACAGAAAAGACTGACTCCGTGCTAAGAATGAGTAACTATTCACCCCAGCAGAGAGTTACCTTTATCTCAGGGTTGTTTTTGGATGGCGCACTCTCTTGGTGGAACCTTCAAGTTCAGACACTTGGAGCAGATGCTGCTTATGCACTGAGCTGGGACGAGCTCAAGGAAATGGTGGAAAAGAAATACTGTTCTAGGGCCGAAATCCAGAAGCTCGAGGTGGAATTCTGGAATTTGAAAATGGACGGACCGAAAATTCCTGAATATGTCTAGCGATTTCACGACTTGTCTAGGGTCGTCCCCTACTTAGTCAAGCCGGAATTCAAGAGGATCGAACGCATTTGGGGACTTGCACCTCAGATCAGGAGCATGGTTACTACCTCAAAGCCCTCAACCATTGCAGAGGCTATCGATTTGAGTGTCACTCTTACTGAAGAAGCTCTACGCATGGGGAAATTTTTGGAATCTGAGGATAGCAAGAAAGAGACTCATGTGGAGTCATCAGGCAACAAGAAAAGGAAGTCTTCAAACCTAAAGATGGGCACCCAAGTCAGCTATGGAAGCTCTAAAGTAAAGAAAAGAAAGAAACTGAATCTGTCGCATGGAAGGAAAGCTGATGGAGCCACTAATAAGGTTGGTGGTAAAGTTTACTCGGGGACTAAGCCGAGGTGCGGGGAATGCAATTTTCACCATGAAGGTCGATGTCTGAGGCCTAAGTGCGGAAAGTGTGGGAAAGAAGGACACAGCAAGGATGCCTGTTGGGCGAAGGATCCAGACAAAAGAAATAAAGGTAGAGTACCAGGTTGCTACAAATGTGGTGAAGCAGGGCACTTTAGGAAAGATTGCCCTGGGAAGAAACAAGCAAGGAAGGGTTTTCACGATCGAAACTCGTGAAACACGCCAAGATCCAGATACGGTTACGGGTACGTTCCCTATTAACCAACCCTATGCATCTACTTTTAATTAATACTGGCATCAACTTTAACCTTGCATGTCGAGAACTTAAGAAACTGCTTGGCCTAGTTTCGAGTAAAATAGACGTCCGGTATTCTTTAGAAATGGGCATATAGAAGGCTAGTTTAAGCAGACGAAGCAATTAAGGATTGTATTTAGGGACTCAGGAGGCCGGAATCTTCTGTTACCATTGACTTGCGAAGTCATAATATGATAGTCAGCATGGATTGGATATCCAAGTATAGAGCCTGAGAACATCCCCGTTATGGAAGAAGTTCCAGAAGCCTTTTCTGAAGACTTGCCAGGAATGCCCCTCCGCAACGACAAGAGAAGTTTAAGATGAATCTCGTGCCAGGAGCGGCACCAGTGCCGAATGACGCCTTACCGACTAGCTTCGTCCGCGAAACATGAGCCTCCGATATAACTGCAAGAGCTGCTAAACAGAGAAAATTAAGGACATGAGGAGAAAGTTGACAGTTTCCATTTTGCATAAATTCCAGAGAATTGGATATCAAGGATTGGTATCCTTTTCCAAGGATTGATGACATGAACAGGCCAATCGTAAGGTTCTAGTTACCACTCAAAGATCGACTTGAGGACAGGACGTCCTCAACTATGAATACAAGAAGGAAATATCCCTAAAACGACCTCTAGGACTCGCTTCGAGCATTACGAGTTCCTTGTCGTACCATTTGGCTTAACACATGCATCGACAATATTCATGGACCACATGAATCGAGCGTGTAATCCATACCTGGATAGATCATGATCATACTTATTGACTACATTCTTATATGGCCAACGACTAAGGAAGGTCGTGAGAAACAGCTGCAATTTACCTTGCAACTCTTAGGGAAAAGAACAATTATGTGCTATGATGACGAAAAGCGGATTTCGAATTCGCGAAGTGAGAACTTTAAGATACATGGTGGATAAGAACAAAATTCATGCCAACCCTGCAACCAAGAGCTAAGGAGCTAGAGTTGCAATTATGTGACGCCTCTCGATAAAGTCTCGATTGTACGTCGATGCAACGAGACCACAACATTGCATACGCGGCACATTGATTAAGGAATCATAAGAAGAAACGTTGAGCTAGATACAATAATTGTGCGCCGCAAATTTGACGTCAGTACCCAAAAGAAAACGCTGCACGATCTTTACTGATCACAAAGACTGCAACACACCGTTGATCGTAAGAACTTAAATATTAACGTAAGTGGACTAAGCTACTGAATGATGCAAACTGTATGGACATGATACGTATTTGTGTGATAAACTTTGATGAAAAGTTGGAACACTCACTTGCCCTTAGTGGAGTCTTCCTACAACAGTATTTATCACACCGCTGTTCAAACCGCTTCGTGTGAAGCTTCAAATAGAACATAATAGGTTGATCCCCGTCGTGTTGAACGGAGACCGGAGATAAACAATCTACTGGCCCGAGTTGGTCCAGGAAAAACTAGAGGCAAGATCGTTCAGATATGTGA
The DNA here is from genome assembly GCF_002127325.2 of Helianthus annuus. Lineage (NCBI taxonomy): Eukaryota > Viridiplantae > Streptophyta > Magnoliopsida > Asterales > Asteraceae > Helianthus > Helianthus annuus. Next base: position 159,926,738 of record NC_035443.2, read on the forward strand.
TCATATCGAGACAGCCGCGGAATACAGAAAGATTGCGCCGATGAGTGGCAGAAATCATAAGAATTTGAGATAAGAAGTATGACTTAAATGGGAGCCTCGCCTACAGAAGGCGTGGTGTGATTTGGAAAACGTAAAGGTTGAATCCCCAATGTAGGGATCAGAACCATTGTTCACAAGATGAAACTTCCAGAAAAAGATCAGTAGTGATCGCGACACATTCCATGTGTCTAGAGGAGTATGACTCAAGGAACAGTCGTTGTTCCCACAAATAAGATTCACGTCAATGACAAAACGACAAAATTACTATAGAAACCTGTTAAGGTTACGGACCAAGAGTCCCCATGATACAGAAAAGACATAATTGATTTACTTGAGTACGATAGAATTCATAACATGACCCAGAGTACATGGGAACATGAAGACAAGTTCTAAACATAAGTGTTTGATTCACAACTCCCCTGCGACCATGGCATTGCTTGAATTTCGGGACGAAATTCTTTTAACGGGGGGAGACTGTGACAACTGTCACTTTTCCGTACATTCCGTACACTAATTGAACAGTAATCTGTGCTTAAATAATTGTGCATGATCTAGTTTACAAGACAAATGAATTTCTGATTACCGTTATATATACATACAATGGCATTTCATGACTTTATTCGTTGCTACATGCAACACGAGATAGTTCTAATGATACACAGAACGGAATTGGCACCATTACCAGACAAACTAAAAATGCTGACGTCGTTCAGTACATAGACAGACAATATTTTGAGGCCCTGTATGAGCCAGAGATGACGTATTACACTAGTATAGTGTGTAGGGAAGTAAGGACCACAAAACTGCATGCCTAAGTGATAGACAAAGTGCCGGAAAGTGCCTAAAACCCACATAAAGTGCAGAATTCTGCACAAATAAGCAAAAATTCAGCATTTAACAAGATTATTACATGCAAAAATATGGCAAAATGGTCTTGTATGCTTTCCTAAGTGTCGGGAATTAAAAGTGTCACAAAAAGTTACATAAAGAACACTATACGGGATAACTAAGCACTTTAACGAATCAGTATCTAACCGAACAACCGGACATTACCCGGAACACTAAAATATTGCTAGAACCATTGTCCTACTTTTTCTGAGCTAGTCATGATTCCCGAACACACTAACACACAACATAATGCAAGGTACACTTAAACACTACCTAATACCCTTAATTTCCGACTATTTAATCTAACTATGGATTAAACTTACAATTTACCCCCTCCCCCTCATAAATTTCGGTCACTAGAAGTGGCCCACCAAGATCACAATAATCTTTCAAGATTTTGCTTAAATCTCTTAAGATTTGAATAGATTGTGTTGTGTACTTCACCAACATAAGATCCACTGGACAAAGGCCATTAGCGGTTATAAGAAGAAGCATGAAGGTCATTATCTTTCACTCTAAACACCTTCATCTCTCTCCTTTCCTCCCTCCTCACTTGCGGCCGAGAGCTCCCCCACCACTACCATTGTTTTCGGTTCAAGTTCATGCAACCCAAGGTCTTCTCGAGGTGTTACAAGGTGCTTTAGGAGGCTTGGTGCTCACGGAACTTGAAGGACCTCACCCGTTTGCTTTTATCCACTCCATATTCATCATTGTTCTTCCCTAGCTTGAAGCTAGTAGTAGGATCCTTAATAACTCTTGTTACTTAATATTTTTAGTGGATAAAAGATATATTATGTTGATTTATAGAAGAACACTAAAGAACATACACATGAATCTTGAAACATAAAGCTAACATAAGATGAAATATGTTAATATCTTGATAAAATGATGTTGTTTAGTGTATGGATGATGTTTGCTTGTTGGTTACTAGAGATATTGATGTTGATCATTACATGGAACTTTCTAGATTATGATTAAAAACATGATTTAGCAAGTTAGGAGATGATTATGTGTTTACATAAGATAATCATCTTCTAGTAAAGACATGAACTTGAATATAAAATGATTTCTTGTAAAATGACAAACAAGGTGAACTAGTAAACTTGGGAATCTAAGAGTTGTGAATGATTTTCCAAGAAAACCAAGTTTAAAAAGATGATTTTCGAAAGATCATGATTTTTATTAAACCTACACTATTTTAGTGACAAAATAAGTGTAGAAATACTTTTGAAACAAGAAGATGTGATAAATAAGCATTTTTGTAAAATATGTTTACAAGTTGTAAACAACTAAACCTTCAAGAATAAAGTTTACCAAGAAGTAAATATATTTTGGAGGGTAACAAAGGCTACTAAATACTTTACCAAGTTACTACACATTTTTGTGAAAAATCAAGTTCATGTTATTATGTAAAATATATAGTTTTTGCACATGGTAAGTGTAAGATGATTAGTGATTTGTTGTTGATTGTTTGGATGATTTTTGAAAAGAAAATGATATGCTAAATAGCATGGATACCTCCATTTACAAAGGAAACTATGGCGAAATTTTCTAAAAATTCCAACACTTAGAAAATATTTTCTAAACAAGTGTGTTTTAAATTATGATTTATAACATAAATTTTTGTAACAAAATACAAGTATTGGAGGTTGGTTTTTGTAAATAAAAATGGGTAAATATATATTTAGAATATATATTTTATAATAAAGACACTTGTGTGGTATGTGTATACTTTGTGTATAGTTATATTCTTTTTGGGTTTAAAGTAATATGACTTAACAAAATATCAATAATTTACAATCCAAAATAATACCAAAAATCACAAGGAATAAAGTATATAAGTTACGCACTTAAATATTGGCAAATCGAACAAGAACGTAACTTAGAAAATATTCCGGAAAATACCATTACAAATATATTTTTGGCAAATATTGTTTTGGATACAAGAAATGAAAATACGGTTTTTGAAAATATTACAAGAGTAATATTGTATTTTCGACCAAGAGAAAATATACTATTTTTGGAAGTAAGAAATATATTTTCTTAGAATATTTAGAAGATATATGATTTTTGAGAAAAATATATATTTTCTTGGCAATACATTATTTTTGGACAAAACAAATCTATATATTTTCTAAGTGAAACTTGAAAATATATTATTTTGGAAACTACAAATACAAGAATACGAAAATACATGTATGAAATACTCCCATCATTGGGAAGGAAATGCGAAAATAAATACTTGAGAAGTATTATAACTTCGGATAATGTTAAAGACATAAAGGAAACCTAACTCAAAACATGAATACTAAGGCAAGGCACGGCCCGCTCGGCTAATAGACCCTAGCACATTGTAGGTAGCCGTATTTGCTGACGAGATTTAAGTTACGAAGACGCAAAACAGTGAGTTCATGCTCCCCCTTTTCTTTAACTGTTTTTGGTTTTATAACTCTCGGGGGTGAAATACATGTTACGAATACTTGAACGGTATGAAATGCCTATGAAATACTAGATCATGTGAGCATAGACTAGATATTGAAATGCCATTAATACTTAATTAGGGACGAGGGCTAGATCTAACGGGTACGGCCAAACCCCATTCATGGTCACAACTAGTATCTAGTAGTGGTTCGGAGTCCCAGTCGAGGTTAATCGACACAGTCGAGGGTAATCGACATAGTCAAGGTAAATTGACACAGTCGAGGTTAATCGACACAGTCGAGGAAAATCGACAAGAGTATGAGCCATTACGAGTGCTCCCTATGTCCTCACATGCCTTAAAGTCCTTGTAAAACATTCATGTTCATACACGCTTTTCATACCTGTTTACAAAGGAGTCTCTCAAAGATTTACAAGAATTACAGTACACAAACAAGACGCATGAACTCGCTCAACTTTTGTTGATGTTTTCCAAAATTACATGTATTTCAGGTAACAGGATGGATCTCGGGCGCGGGTGTCGTAACTAGAGGTAGACTTCAAGTTTATATGTCATCCACTTTTGTTGGTTTGTAACCTAGTCGAATGTTGTGTTTTAAAAAGTTTAATAACCAGTGTTTGTAATACTCAGATTTTATGAATGGATTAACATCGTTTTGATCATGTAGTTGTTTATTACGATTGAATGCAATGATATTAAACCAGTCACACATCATATGCTTCCGCAAAAGTCAGGGTGTGACATTTACAATCCCGACTCGAAAGATGTGACTTTGATGAAAACGCATGAAACGAAAAGCGTTTTAAAAAATTTGTCTCATTATGTGAAACTGACCCGATTATCGAAACTAAAACGTTTAGCAAAACTGACCCACTTATCGAAACTGAAACGTTTAGCAAAAGTCCCCAGTTTTACAAAGCTGACCCGTTAAATAGATATGACCATACTTATAAATATAAGTCAACGCAAAATGTTTTCAGTAAGATAAGAAACCTGGCTGATAATCAACTAAAGAGAACCCGAAGCCGAAAAGAAGAAACTTCCTATGAAAAAATAAACATCAACTATAAGATAACCAAAGGCAAGCTAAACTCCATAAAAATATAATGCCAAACACACCCTTTGAATCACTTCGATAACAGAGATGTGATTTCTGTAATGTAACACCTCGAAATTTTGTGTCCAATAATGTATTGACACGTGTCTTGAGTTTACACGTGGCATTAAATACTAAATAAAGGACTAAAGTTGACAAACCTTGAAAGTATGTAAATTCGAGGGTTAAAAATGTCAACGAGGGGTAAATATACTGTATAGTAACCCTAAATGATGCTCGTACCTTCAAACGAATAAATCATGGATCGTACGGAGCGAAATGCGGAAGAAAGTGAGAAATTACAAACTACAGGGGTTAATTGAGTCAACATGTTTAATTTATACCTCTGAGTGACCCTTTGACGAACCCGAGACATTGTAACAGTAAAATACGCTCACTAAAATATGCGATATAAATTCTGCGAAGTTTCGTTTTAAACCGAGAAAGTTATGATCAGATTCGTATGCGAGGGGTTAAAAGCGTCAACAATAAAAGTTAAGGCCTTCCGGATAGTAATTAAACTAACCGGGGACTTAACAATGCGGGTGATAGTCACGAGGCCCTTATTTGTAAATAATCGAGGCCCAAATCGCAAAGTTACCCCTTCGAAACCAAAAGGTCAGGTTAATGATTACAAAAGACTTGAAAATCTTGAAATTCATGCCTCAGGCGGCCCGCATTAGAGAAACAAGGAAGTTCAGGCGGGCTGCGAGCCATCTGTGGATACGGTTACTGACATTAGGATTCAGGCGGCCCGCATGAGCCTAGCCTGAATCTTAATGCGGGCCGCGTGGAAGTCCCAGATGCAGTAAACATGGGCAGATTCACTGTTTGAGCTTTTAAACGATCTTGGATGCATTAATTGAAGCATGGGCGCCCCCTACATGTCCCCTAGCACTCAGGGACACCTGCTGATCATCCATGAACAATTGTAGGATGAGTTGTAATGATCTTGTGCATCATTTTTCACTATAAAAGGCAATGTGATGCACCAATGTTCAACACACCTCAAACCTGCCTTCTAGTTCACTTCTGGAGCTTTAAAGCATTCCTCTAACATCTCTAGTCGTGCACCAAGCTTCTGTAAGTATGCCTACCCTTTTGTGGCTTAGTTTTTGCATAGTTTAGCTTAAAAGCCAATCCGTCGTAATTAACGATTGACTTTGCGATAAATCACAAATGGTCCAGTGGTTTGTCGAATCAAAGGATATGTTGGTAATCATGTGGGCTTTAAACCCCTAAAAGGGCACCCTCTGATTTCCACTCTAACTAGTCCAAATGTCGAGTCAAACGTGCTTAGAAAAAGTCAACAGAAATGCTATTTTGCGATTTAATGCATAATCAGTAATGTAGATGGCGTGTAACCTGTTTTGACACTCATAAAACATGATAATAAGTATATTAACTAGTCTAAGCTTGTTTGATACGACCATTTATTGTTTTGACCCGGTTCGGAGCCGAAAGTCGCAAAACTTTGACTTTTGCTTTGACTTCAGTTCTGACCCGTTAAAGTATGATTTAGATATGCCTTAGGACTCTCTTAGGACCAGGTTACATGATGGTATAACCCTCTGTGACCGGTTCGTTGTTTGTCCGAGTCTTTTACACATTTCCGTTAAATGCTTAAAAGTTGACCGTAACGCCCTTTTTAAATTAAAACGAGAATTTCGGACATGTGAAAGGACCATAACCTTAGTTACTGATTTCTAAGCATGTCCCTAAAATTTCACGTCAATCCGAGGTCCAGAATAGGAGTTATGCTAAATAGCGCAAATTACGGAAACTTTAGTAATTAAATAGCGCAATTAGCATAACGCCTATCTAAACTCAGATTTCGACACCAAACCTTTTACACACTGATGTAAAATAATATTTTGGGATTTTTAAAGATTTTTAATTATTTTTAACCTGCTCATATCCTGCGGTTATGGCAACGGTTCGGTAATTACCGAATATACCCTTTTCAGACATAACTTGAGTTCTACAAGGTCTTTTGACCCGATTCCAGTTGCTACTGATTTTAAATAATAAATAGAGTATTTTGAACTTTATAAACTGTTCGGAAAACTCAGATTTCCTGTAGAACTCAGAAACCTCTTTTATAATCTTTAAAAAGACCGAAATACCCCTACGGGGCATAATATGAACTTAAACTCGTTACGGGCATTATGGAAGGTATCTTACTGATACCACAACCTCTTTAAAGCATATTGACTTAGGAAACCTGTGTAGGACTCTTGCGGTTACCCGTTACGCCTTTTGCGCGCACGGTTCGGTTTATGTAACTAGTTTACATAAACTAGCCGAAACGGGTCAAACCTTATTGTTTTAACCTCAAAATCCAGAGTGTGGTTATTATACCCATATAAAACAAGTCTTCAAACTTGTTGGGTCCAAATCACGTTCCATTCCCGGTTTTCGCCTTTCGAGCGATTAAACTGTAAACTATCCTTTTAAACTGACCGGTCTAAGCTACGGCTAAATTAAAGACCCGTTAGGATTCTAATAGGTTATTTTAAACATTCGTTCTAGAATAGGAGACCAGTAAAAGCTATTTGCAATTTATTCAATTAAGGATTTATACTTGCAAAGGTAAATACTTGTAACTTATTTTCCGTTGTACGGGCTTGGGTTACGGTATTTAAAATACCGCTTGGTCGGGCAATGGACCCCAACTCATTAGTAGTTGGGTATTATCAATGTGACCCGTTTAAAAATTGTTTTGTTGGCTTTACGCCTTTGGGAGCTTAATGACCATGTCCCGAATATCCTTGGCAGCATTTTACGAAATGGCCACGACCTTGACATCCGGGTGTAGGCGTACACCCGGCATTATGTCCATAATTATAAAAGTATAGCCGTTGGCTTTCCCGCCACGGTTTTATGCTATGTGGTGTGTTTATTAAACTTTAACCCGACACGACCCGGGCGACCGAACGCATAGTAAACATGTAATTCTTACAAGATTTAATTATAAATTATCCCAAGTTATAAAGAGTTTGTGCCTTGTGCATTCAAATCAATTTTATTAAACATTTTACCAAAGTGTCAGTTGAATGTATTTACCAGTGTAAACTGACGTATTTTCCCAAAAAGATTAAATGCAGGTACTAAGCGTAATTGGCTGGATAATTCTCCTTAGCATCAATAAAGAGTCTCGCAAGCTTAAGATGCCTACGTCTGTTGAACAATACTTATATTTTTATTTGATCCCCTGTGGATTTTATTTCAACGATGGTGATACTTTGATATTACATTCAATGTTGAAATATATTTACCTTTATGCTTCCGCTGTGCATTCATATAATTGTGTGGTTTGACTATATTGTTGCCAACTACGTCACGGTAATCCCCCACCGGGCCCACCGGTGAGACACGTGGAAATCGGGGTGTGACAGGTTGGTATCAGAGCCAACGTTGAGTGAATTAAACACTATCCTTAAGTGTTTAATCTCAATGACACAATTGCACATACTTGAGTCTAGACAAGAACATAGGACAAATTCGAAATTTTATTCCAATTTGTCTTTCATTGTTTATTGTGATTTAAAAGTTTTAAAAGCAGGAAATATGGCACCAGCAATTATAAGAGGAAGAGGAGGAAGAGGCAAAGGGGCGATCACTACTCACAATGATCACGAGGCCGGACCTTCGAACATGCGAGCTCCTTCGACTACAAGGAGTGAAGAACCTCAGAGACGTAGAAGGAACCTCTTTGAACCTGCAAGACATTCTACCTCGCACAGTTCAACACCTTCATACCGTCACTCTTTCGGACCAAACTCAGAAAATGAACCCAATAACCCTCAACCTTCGTTTATACCTCTCCAGCGATCTCTTTCGCACCATTCTTATGGCGATCCTTCTCCTTTCTTCCGAGGACTGTTTAACCCGGCTGATTATGTCCAAGAGCCAACAGGGTATAATCCTTTAGGACCTGAAGACCATTTCTCTGAAGATAATGCGGTAGATATGGACGAGGACACGGATCCCATAGAACCTGCACGAGGTACTCCCAATCATCCAATCGAGATCTCTGATGGGTCATCCTTTCATGGAACACCCTATCAAGGTCCCGACAGTTATCAGGCGAGGTTGACCAATGTGATTGGTACTTCACACCTTCTCATCATTTCTCGCCTCATGACCAACAGCAGCAACAGGATCCTTCTGAGGATTCGCGGTTCGTGGCGGTTACGCCACCGCCTCCACCGCCACCAGTTCAACCAGTACTTCCAGATCCGCCAAGGCGTAGGAGATCAGGCGCACGGATGTCCACCCGAGGAGGGGAATTCCATTTCAGCACCCATCGCCACTCGAGTGCGAGTCACTTTCCGTCAGTGCCTGAAGAACCACAATTAGGGGAACCTTCTGGTCACCCTACAGAGGTGAATTCTGCACCAGTTGCACCACCTCCGCCACCTTTCGGCTATGATAACCCTATACCAGCGTAAGGCGGTTCCACCGCGTACAATCCGTTTGAGCAGCCGACTCACACGCACTACAACTATAACTATGATGCCGATCCATATGTGGTAGCGGCTAATTACAATGCCCTCCATGGAACCTCTTGGAGACCAGATTACTCAGCTCATGGGTATCCAGCACCTCCTAGACCTCCGGTTCAGCAACCGTCACAGCAGCCACGTTTTTCTCCACCGGAGCAAGAAGAAATCCTCCACCGTCTAAACCGAGTGGAACGAGACTTCGAACAAGAACGTAAGAGTAATCGTGGATTCCTCAAAGGCCTAGCAAACCTACTAAAAGGAAGGAAGAAACGAGATCATTAGTCTCTTTATGTATTACAGTATTTACCATTACAAGCAAAATCCCTGCGAGGACATTTGTTTAGAGTATTTTAGTCCCTGCGTGGACATTTACCGTGTTTAGTCCCTGCGCGGACAATTACTTTCAGTTCCTGCGTGGACTTATCTTTTAGTCCCTGTGCGGACATCTATCTATGTATTTGGTCCCTGCGTGGACTTGTTTTCTGTAAACCTCTGCGTAGGTATTTATTTATTTAAAAAGTCCCGTTTAGGGCAGCGTGTAATCATTATTATAATTAATGGAATGTTATGTTACAAATTTCATTTTTGTTATTATATATGAAATAAATCAAAAATCATTCCTTTTTAAATTAATCTGCCTAAATAAAGAATCTTAATGGTGAAACCTAGCCAGGTGTCATTATAAGACCCGGCCAAGATGGTAAGACCTAATTAAAAGATTCAGATTTCCAGTTAACCGCTGTAAACATGTTAACGTTCTTGGCAGATGTGATTCGTTAAAATCGCACGCGTCATTCTTATATGAGAATCCTTCTAAGGATTTCAAAGCCCAAATCAATGACTTGTAAATCATGGGTTAAATCATCAATGAAGATGATCACTTATTAAACATCCATTAACGATGTAGTGCCTACGGGCCAAACTTATTAAACATCCATTAGCGATGTAGTGCCTACGAGCAAACTTATTAAACATCCATTAGTGATGTAGTGCCTACGGGCCATACTTATTGTCATATAAGACAAAAGACAGTTGTAGTCTATGACTCCCTGTCAGAAAAGGTAAAAGGACTACGGTTCAAACCTTCATGCCTTGATTCTCTGTAATCCCGGCTTATATTATAAAAACGTCCTTATGACTAGGCTCTTGTGCCACTAACAATATTGTTTGTAATTAGGATAAGTTATATTCAAATCCTAAATTAAAGTGAGTAACAAATTAACCAGATATGGTCTATGTTTACCATGGTTAATGAATTGCCATAAAAGACAATTCCATAATAAACTCCTAAATAAAGCTTTGTCATTATCTTCTGTAGCAGATTCAAGTTACAATGGCTGATCCAAATGAAGTGAATAGTCATTCGAAAGAAGATGAAAATGATAACGCCCAGGTTCATTTGGCGGGCGCGGAATTGAAAGCACTAGTCGACGGCGCTGTTAAGGCAGCCCTGGATCGACAGTACGAAGAATACACTGAGTCCCGGAGCAGAACCATATCTAAACCACACTCAAAGCCGAAAACCCACTCAAAATCTCACAGCAAACCACCCTCGACTCCGTCTAAGCCTAAAAAGGACGACGATAAACACTCATCCAATGAAAACAGTGTTCGTCCTAAGGAAAAAGTGTTTACTGATGCATCTCGCGCCAGGGGTTGCACCTACAAGTATTTCGTATCTTGCAAACCCCGAGATTTCACTGGGGAGAAGGGCGCGGTAGATTGTATGACTTGGTTAGACGAGATGGACACCATGGTGGACATCAGTGATTGTGCAGAGAGAGACGTGGTAAAGTTTGTTTCGCAATCATTCAAGGGCGAAGCCCTGGCTTGGTGGAGGTCGTTGGTTTAGGCCTCGGGGAAGGCTGTTTTGTACAACATGACGTGGGAGGAATTCATTTCCCTCATCAAGGAAAATTACTGCCCTCAACATGAGGTTGAAAAGATCGAGTCCGACTTCCTATCATTAGTTATGACGAACCTTGACTGTCAAGCTTACCTCACGAGCTTCAACACAATGTCTCGGTTGGTTCCGTATCTGGTAACCCCGGAACCAAAGAGAATAGCTCGTTTTATCGGTGGTTTAGCCCCCGAGATAAAGGCAAGCTTAAAGGCCTCTCGGCCAGCTACCTTTAGATCTGTAGCTGACATATCATTGTCCCTCACTCTGGATGCGGTCAGACAAAGGTCGCTGAGGAACAAAGAAGCTGAGAAGAGAAAACGTGAAGATGACAATTCACGAAGATCGAGCAAGAAGCACCGTGGAAACGGTGACAACAAGAGAGGGTCTGAGTCAAGGAAAGATGGGCAACAATCTGGTGAGAAGCCCAAGTGCAAGATTTGCAAGAAACACACTTTGGAAAGTGCAGACTCGAATCGAACTCGCAGACTCAGTCAAAGTCATTTGCTTACAGGATATGCAAGTCCAAGGACCACAAGACCTTGGATTGCAAGAAGCTGAAGGATGCAACTTGCTACAGTTGCAACGAGAAGGGGCACATTAAAACCAACTGCCCTAAATACGCCAAGAAGCCTGAAAAGACCAAGAAGACCAATGCAAGAGTCTTCAGGATGGATGCGAAAGAAGCCGTGCAAGATGATAACGTGATCACAGGTACTTTCCTTGTAAATGATATCTTTGCAAGAGTACTTTTTGATTCAGGCGCTGATAAATCTTTCGTAGATCATAAATTTTGCAAATTGCTGAATATGCCTGTCAAAACCTTGAGTATAAACTATGAGGTAGAGTTAGCAGATGGCACCATAGAAACCGTCTCCACTGTGTTAGATGGATGTGTGATATCCATTAAGAATCACTCTTTTCCTCTCTCTCTCTCTCTCTCTACTTCCCTTTAAATTGGCCGGTTTTGACATAGTTCTGGGTATGGACTGGTTATCTCACAACCAGGCCCAAATCGTCTGCAACAGAAAGCAAGTGGTGATAAAGACTCCAACTGGTGAATCACTTACCACTCGGGGAGATACCCAGTATGGATTGCCTGAGCAAGTGATTATGCTCAAAGCTTCAAAATGCTTAAAGAAAGGTTGTGTCATCTACATGGCACAAGTGATTATTGATGAGCCTAAACCGAAGATAGAAGACATCCCCGTCATTTCTGAATATCCAGAAGTTTTTCCGGAAGAACTACCTGGTTTGCCACCAGATAGGCAAGTGGAATTCAGAATTGATATCATCCCTGGAGCAGCACCTGTTGCTAGAGCACCTTACAGGTTAGCACCAACATAAATGAAAGAGTTAAGGACACAACTGGATGAACTGCTAGCTAAAGGTTTCATCAAACCTAGTTCGTCTCCTTGGGGAGCACCTGTCTTGTTTGTCAAAAAGAAGGATGGATCGATGCGTCTGTGCATCGATTATCACGAGCTTAATAAAGTCACGATAAAGAATAGGTATCCTTTGCCGAGGATCGATGATTTGTTCGATCAGTTACAAGGGGCAAGTTATTTATCGAAGATTGACCTGAGGTGAGGCTACCATCAACTGAAAGTCAGAGATGAAGACGTACATAAAACCGCATTTAGGACTCGTTATGGTCATTATGAGTTCCTACTGATGCCTTTTGGGCTCACTATTGCACCGGCCGCGTTCATGGATCTCATGAATCGCGTTTGCAATCCGTACTTAGACAAATTCGTCATCGTTTTCATTGACGACATTCTTATCTACTCTAAGAACCAAGCTGACCATGAGAAACACCTTCGCTGTATTCTCAAACTCCTGCATCATGAGAAACTCTATGCCAAATTCTCTAAGTGTGAATTCTGGCTTCGAGAAGTCCAATTCCTTGGACATGTTGTCAGCGAGCGTAGTATCCAAGTGGATCCCGCTAAAGTGGAAGCTGTCATGAATTGGCAAGAGCCGAAGACGCCTACAGAGATTCGTAGTTTCATGGGGTTAGCAGGATATTACAGGCGTTTCATTGAAAATTTTTCAAGGATTGCTGCGCCCTTAACTTCCTTGACCAAGAAGAAAGTAAAGTTCGTTTGGGGCCCTAAGCAACAAGAGTCCTTTGATATTCTGAAACAGAAGTTGAGCAACGCTCCGGTACTGACATTGCCAAAAGGTATCGAAGAGTTCGTAGTTTACTGCGATGCATCACACACTGGCATGGGATGTGTGCTTATGCAAAAAGGCAAGGTTATTGCCTATGCTTCAAGACAGTTAAAGGTGCATGAAAAGAATTACACCACCCATGACTTGGAGTTGGGTGTCGTTGTGTTCGCACTAAAACTGTGGAGGCATTATCTGTATGGTATCAAGTTTGTGATCTATTCTGATCATAAGAGCCTTCAACATCTGTTTGATCAGAAGGATTTAAACATGAGGCAGCGCCGTTGGATGGAGATGTTAAATGATTATGATTGTGAAATCAGATACCATCCCGGCAAGGCGAATGTAGTCGCTGATGCCTTGAGTCGAAAGGAAAGGGTGAAACCCATCCGAATCAATGCCAAGAGCATTGAAGTGAAGAATAACTTGATTGAAAGGTTGTTAGCTGTACAGCGGGAAGCTGTGTTGGAAGCTAACTATCCTAAAGAAAAGCTAGGAGTAACTGAGGAACAGTTAACTCTTAGCAAGGACGGAATTTTACGATTAAATGGACGAATATGGGTTCCAATTTACGGAGGACTTCGAGATGTCATCCTCCAAGAAGCCCATAGTTCCAAATATTCTGTTCACCCTGGAGCTGATAAGATGTATCAGGATCTAAAGGCAAATTATTGGTGGATAGGCTTGAAAAAGTCTGTAGCCGCTTATGTAGCCAAATGCTTGACTTGTGCGCAAGTCAAAGCTGAGCATCAAAAGCCGTCAGGCTTGCTACAACAGCCTGAACTTCCCGAATGGAAGTGGGAAATGGTAACTATGGATTTTATTACCAAGTTACCCAAGACGAGGAAAGGAAATGATACAATATGGGTTATAGTTAATAGACTGACTAAGTCAGCACATTTCTTACCCATCAAGGAGACTTATAGCTCCGACATGTTGGCCCAGTTATACGTTGATAAGATTGTAGCCTTACATAGCATACCTGTGTCTATTATCTCTGACAGAGATACTAGATACACGTCGCATTTTTGAAAAAGTTTCCAGCAATCTTTGGGCACACGTTTGAATTTCAGTATGGCTTACCATCCTCAGACAGACGGTCAGAGTGAGCGTACTATTCAGACGTTAGAAGACTTGCTACGTGCATGTGCGATCGGTTTGGGTGGTAGTTGGGATAAGAACCTACCATTAATCGAATTCTCCTACGCCAATAGCCATACCAGCATTAAGGCTGCGCCCTTCGAGGCATTATACGGTAGAAAGTGTAGATCGCCCGTCTGTTGGGCGGAAGTTGGAGATGTCCAATTATCAGGACCAGAGATAGTCTTCGAAACGACGGACAAGATTGTCCAGATTCGAGACCGTCTCAAGGCTGCCCGAGATAGGCAGAAAAGTTACGCAGATCCAAAGCGTAAAGATTTTCACTTCGAAGTAGGTGATAAAGTGTTGTTTAAAGTATCACCCTGGAAGGGAGTGATGCGTTTTGGTAAGAAAGGCAAGCTAAGCCCGAGATACATAGGACCTTTTGAGGTTATCGAACGTGTCGGGTCAGTTGCCTATAAGTTAAACTTACCTGAAGAGCTCAGTGGAATTCACAATGTGTTCCACATTTGCAATCTGAAGAAGTGCTTCGCTGATGAATCACTGGTGATACCACACACAGATGTGCACATAGATGAGAGCTTAAAATTTGTGGAAAAACCGTTGTCGATTGAAGATCGACACGTAAAGAAGCTTCGAAGGAAGCATGTACCTATTGTTAAGGTCAAATGGGATGCCCGTAGAGGTCCCGAATTCACGTGGGAGGTTGAGTATGATGAAAGAAAAATACCCTTATTTGTTTCAGTAAATCTCGGGTCGAGATTTATTTTAAGGGGGTGAGGATGTAACACCTCGAAATTTTGTGTCCAATAATGTATTGACACGTGTCTTGAGTTTACACGTGGCATTAAATACTAAATAAAGGACTAAAGTTGACAAACCTTGAAAGTATGTAAATTCGAGGGTTAAAAATGTCAACGAGGGGTAAATATACTGTATAGTAACCCTAAATGATGCTCGTACCTTCAAACGAATAAATCATGGATCGTACGGAGCGAAATGCGGAAGAAAGTGAGAGATTACAAACTACAGGGGTTAATTGTGTCAACATGTTTAATTTATACCTCTGAGTGACCCTTTGACGAACCCGAGACGTTGTAACAGTAAAATACGCTCACTAGAATATGCGATTCCGCGAAGTTCCGTTTTAAAACGAGAAAGTTATGATCAGATTCGTATGCGAGGGGTTAAAAGCGTCAACTATAAAAGTTAAGGCCTTCTGGATAGTAATTAAACTAACTGGGGACTTAACAATGCAGGTGATAGTCACGAGGCCCTTATTTGTAAATAATCGAGGCCCAAATCGCAAAGTTACCCCTTCGAAACCGAAAGGTCAGGTTAATGATTACAAAAGATTTGAAAATCTTGAAATTCAGGCCTCAGGCGGCCCGCATTAGAGAAACAAGGAAGTTCAGGCGGGCCGCGAGCCATCTGTAGATACGGTTACTGACATTAGGATTCAGGCGGCCCGCGTGAGCCTAGCCTGAATCTTAATGCGGGCCGCGTGGAAGTCCCAGATGCAGTAAACATGGGCAGATTCACTGTTTGAGCTTTTAAACGATCTTGGATGCATTAATTGAAGCATGGGCGCCCCCTACATGTCCCCTAGCACTCAGGGACACCTGCTGATCATCCATGAACAATTGTAGGATGAGTTGTAATGATCTTGTGCATCATTTTTCACTATAAAAGGCAATGTGATGCACCAATGTTCAACACACCTCAAACCTGCCTTCTAGTTCACTTCTGGAGCTTTAAAGCATTCCTCTAACATCTCTAGTCGTGCACCAAGCTTCTGTAAGTATGCCTACCCTTTTGTGGCTTAGTTTAGCTTAAAAGTCAATCCGTCGTAATTAACGATTGACTTTGCGATAAATCACAAATGGTCCAGTGGTTTGTCAAATCAAAGGTAGTTATATGTTGGTAATCATGTGGGCTTTAAACCCCTAAAAGGGCACCCTCTGATTTCCACTCTAACTAGTCCAAATGTCGAGTCAAACGTGCTTAGAAAAAGTCAACAGAAATGCTATTTTGCGATTTAGTGCATAATCAGTAATGTAGATGGCGTGTAACCTGTTTTGACACTCATAAAACATGATAATAAGTATATTAACTAGTCTAAGCTTGTTTGATACGACCATTTATTGTTTTGACCCGGTTCGGAGCCGAAAGTCGCAAAACTTTGACTTTTGCTTTGACTTCAGTTCTGACCCGTTAAAGTATGATTTAGATATGCCTTAGGACTCTCTTAGGACCAGGTTACATGATGGTATAACCCTCTGTGACCGGTTCGTTGTTTGTCCGAGTCTTTTACACATTTCCGTTAAATGCTTAAAAGTTGACCGTAACGCCCTTTTTAAATTAAAACGAGAATTTCGGACATGTGAAAGGACCATAACCTTAGTTACTGATTTCTAAGCATGTCCCTAAAATTTCACGTCAATCCGAGGTTCAGAATAGGAGTTATGCTAAATAGCGCAAATTACGGAAACTTTAGTAATTAAATAGCGCAATTAGCATAACGCCTATCTAAACTCAGATTTCGACACCAAACCTTTTACACACTGATGTAAAATAATATTTTGGGATTTTTAAAGATTTTTAATTATTTTTAACCTGCTCATATCCTGCGGTTATGGCAACGGTTCGGTAATTACCGAATATACCCTTTTCAGACATAACTTGAGTTCTACAAGGTCTTTTGACCCGATTCCAGTTGCTACTGATTTTAAATAATAAATAGAGTATTTTGAACTTTATAAACTGTTCGGAAAACTCAGATTTCCTGTAGAACTCAGAAACCTCTTTTATAATCTTTAAAAAGACCGAAATACCCCTACGGGGCATAATATGAACTTAAACTCGTTACGGGCATTATGGAAGGTATCTTACTGATACCACAACCTCTTTAAAGCATATTGACTTAGGAAACCTGTGTAGGACTCTTGCGGTTACCCGTTACGCCTTTTGCGCGCACGGTTCGGTTTATGTAACTAGTTTACATAAACTAGCCGAAACGGGTCAAACCTTATTGTTTTAACCTCAAAATCCAGAGTGTGGTTATTATACCCATATAAAACAAGTCTTCAAACTTGTTGGGTCCAAATCACGTTCCATTCCCGGTTTTCGCCTTTCGAGCGATTAAACCGTAAACTATCCTTTTAAACCGACCGGTCTAAGCTACGGCTAAATTAAAGACTCGTTAGGATTCTAATAGGTTATTTTTAACCTTCGTTCCAGAATAGGAGACCAGTAAAAGCTATTTGCAATTTATTCAATTAAGGATTTATACTTGCAAAGGTAAATACTTTTAACTTATTTTCCGTTATACGGGCTTGGGTTACGGTATTTAAAATACCGCTTGGTCGGGCAATTGACCCCAACTCATTAGTAGTTGGGTATTATCAATGTGACCCGTTTAAAAATTGTTTTGTTGGCTTTACGCCTTTGGGAGCTTAATGACCATGTCCCGGATATCCTTGGCAGCATTTTACGAAATGGCCACGACCTTGACATCCGGGTGTAGGCGTACACCCGGCATTATGTCCATAATTATAAAAGTATAGCCGTTGGCTTTCCCGCCACGGTTTTATGCTATGTGGTGTGTTTGTTAAACTTTAACCCGGCACGACCCGGGCGACCGAACGCATAGTAAACATGTAATTCTTTACAAGATTTAATTATAAATTATCCCAAGTTATAAAGAGTTTGTGCCTTGTGCATTCAAATCAATTTTATTAAACATTTTACTAAAATGTCAGTTGAGTGTATTTACCAGTGTAAACTGACGTATTTTCCCAAAAAGATTAAATGCAGGTACTAAGCGTAATTGGCTGGATAATTCTCCTTAGCATCAATAAAGAGTCTCGCAAGCTTAAGATGCCTACGTCTGTTGAACAATACTTATATTTTTATTTGATCCCCTGTGGATTTTATTTCAACGATGGTGATACTTTGATATTACATTCAATGTTGAAATATATTTACCTTTATGCTTCCTCTGTGCATTCATATAATTGTGTGGTTTGACTATATTGTTGCCAACTACGTCACGGTAATCCCCCACCGGGCCCACCGGTGAGACACGTGGAAATCGGGGTGTGACATGTAAGATGCCATCGGTTGGTAAATATAACGTTTAGCGGAGCCATAACTCATAAAGAGTTCAATTATGTAGTTTATTTACCTTTCGTCTTCAGTTGCCACTATCCTTAGCCTTCTGCCTAACCTGGTGAGAACGGGAATTATTGTTTCCACAAAGCCGCTATAATCTGTGGATATTTGGACAAATTGTTAGCGTTTACACTAAAAGTTACTATGCATAAAGGTAATGTGTTTGGTCTCAAGGTAATAGAAAGATAATCCAGATAAAACCCTTGGGTACTAATAGTCTGTCAAGTTAAGATATTGCTCAAGTATTATGTTGACCTTGAAGCTTTGCTTAACCATTCCCATATGTAAATGCATCAAACAGTTTAAAGAAAACTGAGCTATCAAACCCCAAAATTCAATTTACAAGAATAAAAAGCAAGAACTCTCCCCAGCATCTGAAAAATCCTCAATCAGGACTTTCATCGAAAACCTTACTTGCACAACCCAACCCCATAAAAGAGAACCAACCCGTTTCGCATAATATAATCAGGAAATGACTATTACCTGGTCGTTGTGAATAGAAATTGGAGCCCTAGTCAGACGCCTACCTTCGATTGGAGCCCTAATCAGGACTCCGATTGGAGTAGCAAATGTTGGGTTGTGGTAACCTGCGAAGAACATGAATTATCATTATTTGGTTGCGACATTTTGGTTGAAAAAGGAGAAAACCAAAACATTACCTGAAATTGCGAGGCTATCTCACATGCGGAACCGGCGGCAAAACCCACCGCAGCTCATCTCCCTCGTTTCCGGCTTCCCGGATCTGTGTTTGTACCTATCATCGGTTCGTCTCAGACCTTGACTATTACCCTGAATCCACCATCATCGTCGTCACCAGCTGCCACCTGATGTTGTTCCTTCGTTCGCTCTCTCTCTCTCTCTCTCTGTCTTTCATGCGGTGGGTTTTTATCAGTATCTCTCCCACGCGGTGGTTTTTTATTAGGTTATTGAATGCGTGGCAATTGGTGTTGATAGAAGCCGTACGCGTGGCTTCTAAAAAGCGGCCCAATTGAAGAGTGGCACCACCAGGCACCACTGTTCATTGAGTTTCTCTATTATCATAGTTGAATTGAATTGAATTGAATTGAATTAGTTCAAAAGAAAACCATGTAGTGTTTATTTGGTTTACTTTAAAGCATGCTATGGATTAGCAATACAAAAAATGTCTTGTGATAAAAAAGAAGTGATCAAAGGCATCGTTATTATTGTTATGTGGAGCATTTGCAAGGCGAGGAACAATGCTAAATTCAACAACAAGTCGGTCAGATTAGAGAACATTATCAGCGAAGTCAAGTCTTTTGGTTTCATGTGGTATTCTAATAGGTCGAAATATAGAGATACGACATGGGATATGTGGCGTAGGTTTGTTTTTGTGTAATTATGTAGTCAGTTTCTGTTTGTGTTTGTCGGCCCGGTTTGGGTCGGCGTTTGTGTCTTAATGAAGTTTACGGTTCAAAAAAAAATTACTGAATATAGTTTCACCTAACAACAAATCATTGGGTTTTTCTCATTAAGCGTGTTATCGAAATTTTAATTTACGATCTAATATTACACAATTTCCCTAATACCATCAAACATATAATAAACTAGTTAGGTTTAAAATGCTATATATCATGGTTGCGACAAGACAGTGTACTCGTGATACAATAACATAAATACATCGGACCGGACATTGGGTATCTCAATTATTATTGTGTTAAAAAATATCTATTGCAAATTTCCCTTTGTATAAGGTTGTGTCGGGAAAGATATTAAAACAATGCAACAATAACATATATTTTCTTTGATTTTACATATGGACCCATTATCATTAATATTGTAGGCACGTGATCAATAGTTAGAAACGTGTTTGTAGAAAGTGATATGTAATATTAATCAAACACAAATCAATAGCTAAGATAAAAACTAATATTTCGTAATATAATAAAAGTTATTTATGTTGAGAGGAGAAAAAAAGAAAAAGGAATAACCAACATTATATATTATATATTATAAATTTGCAACATAAATAGGCTTTATGTAGTTGTACCATGTGCATTTAATGAGTTTTGTGCAAGTCTTAACATTACCTTTTGGTTTGGGGGTTATACATAGTTTATAGCTTGACATGTATATAGTTACTGGCTACCTAACACTCTATTTCCATACACAAGGAGTGATGTAATTTTAGTTTTGATTTGGTGTGTTAGGCACGTCTGATTATTACAAAGTGTACCAAAACTTGTCTTTGGCTTACAGTGAGGTTTTAGCAAAACATGCCGGATAACTAAGGACAACCGAAGAAGACGACTTCTCAAAACAATTAATCGGAATCAAAATCCTTAAGTTGTTACGCCGCCGCAACGCACGGTGGGTAAAAATTCTAGTTGTTAATAATTTGACATAAATAACTTTTACATACTTTATTGTTAAAAATAAATAAATTATAAACTCAAAAACCCCTATTATTTATTACTTGAGCTAGCGTGGATAATGGGACACCCAATATTCACAAATTCATACCTAGTGTGCAACGAACACTTCCTCTAGAACGGTCCATTACTCTATAGAAAAATAAATCCCTTGTTGGTTGGTCAATTACTATCGATTTCAAGGGTATAGTTACGCTATGAGGTGTGGATGGAGCTTCATGGGGCTTTATCAAGTCCACATAGGATCTACGTCAGCTATGGAGCCCCCCTTTAATTTGGAGAGTGTGGATGGAGCCCCTATTAAACAAAATAAAAAAAAAACATTTGATTGGTCCAAATTGAAGGTTTAGGCGCTATAGAGTGTTACCATGATAGAGCCCCCACATGGAGGGTGTGGTGATGGATGGTGACGTGGCGGGGATGGAGCCCCATGGAGCGCCCACACCTCATAGCCTTAGGGTGAGCGGGGCACCAGCGGGGAGTGGCCGCGGTGACCCAATTCCCCCAGCGGAAACACCGCCGCCATCCCTGCGGTGACCCAATTCGGGGAGGGTGGTCGGGGGGAGTTCACCGAAGAAGGGGAGGGTTGTTGGTGAAGCCAGTCTCATTTTCAACCAATCAGTGATTTTCTTTTTTCTTTTTTTTTTAATAAAAAAATAAGTCACCTAAGAGGGGAGTGCCGCCATCAAATTGGGGTGTGAGGGAAGTTTAAGAGAGAAGTTGACGTGACATAACCTGATTGGGTGTGCGTAAGAGAGGGGACTCCCTTCTTAGGGGAGTGCCCCGCTTATCCTTATAGTAATTGATGCTCCTCCTTAACATGGTTATTACACCCTTTCTAGTAACCCATGTACGAAGCATGTCTTTTAAAGATCCAAAAATTAATCTCTCTCACCAACATAATTCAACAAGCATGGGACTCCACCTCTAACGCTTCCAGTCCATTGTGCATGTGTCTTGATACTGCGTCATGTCCCCCAATGTGACACTCAACTTTGGATATCTTAGTTGCGAAAAAAAAATGTAAACATGATACAATAACATAAATACATAGGACCACCAATATAAATTCACCATTGGAATTCTACATTATTATGCTAAAAATATCTATTCCAAATTTCCCTTTTGTAAAAAAAATAATCTATATTTAACTTTTTATATAAAGTTTGGCTGAGGAAAATATCAAAACAATTTTAGACTAATTGGTTAACATCACCACATCCGGAGGCCAATGGACCCATTTATTTTATAGGCACGCAATCAAATTAAAAGTGTTTTTTTGATCTCAACTTTTAATCAAGACAAATCAATTCTTAAGATGGGACAATAAAACTCTCTTATTGTGTGTGTGATTATATGCACCATTCAAAGCCTTGTTAACACGAGACATGTGGAACCGACATTAATTTTTAGTTAAGTTTGGTAAGTCTAATATTACGATCGCATCTTGACGAGTGTCATGCCGAATTCTTGTTCTACAAGGGGCAACCTATTGTCAGTCGTAAAATCAAAGTTAATTGGTTTCGTTCCACCTTCTTATCAA
The DNA here is from genome assembly GCF_002127325.2 of Helianthus annuus. Classification (NCBI taxonomy): domain Eukaryota; kingdom Viridiplantae; phylum Streptophyta; class Magnoliopsida; order Asterales; family Asteraceae; genus Helianthus; species Helianthus annuus. The sequence goes on from NC_035443.2 coordinate 159,948,988, forward strand.
GAGAGTGACCTTAACTTAGAACCAATATGCTATTGAAATGAGTATACACTCTTTGACATGTACTGCGTTTGGCGCTCTAAAAGAAGCATGACTAATTTGAAACACACGTGTTACGCAACTTCCCAAGTGGACTTGAACCGTGAACATGTGATTCCCCACATACTCTCACCATCAAATCATGCACAGTTCATACATTGTTGCCTTTCACCCGACTACACCTTGATTGATTTGGCTTTACAATTGATAAAGAGACCCAAAATTCACAAATTCAGACCTAGCGTGCAACAAACACTTCCTTTGGATCGGTCCATTACTCTCCTAAAGAAAATTAATGTAGCCACTACATTCGACCCTGACCGTGGGTTGGTTAGTTACTCTCCTTGTCAACCTAGATTCAAGTGTATAACGACCGACACTCCTTCTTGGCATGGTCCGTTACACTCTCTATAGTAACTCTTGAAGGAAGCATTTGTTTTGGCGCTACATATCACCCCATGATAATTATCTTGCTCACCAACATAACTCAGTAGCCATGGGCTTCCACCTCTAATGGCTTGCCTACCACTGTGCACGTTTCTTGATACCGCGTCATCTCATCCCTTGTAAAACTTTGTAACAATGATCTCTCCCACTAGCATAACTCAACAATCACGAGTTGCCCCATTGAACACACTCTCATACCACTTGTCACGAACCCATCTTGACGGATGCCTTGTAGCATGGGTAGTAGGTTTAAGTTATAGGAAAAGTTTGTAACTTTTTTATTAGATTTAAATATCATTTTAGTCCCTGTGGTTTGGACTATTTTGGCAGTTTAGGCCAAAGATTTCATTTTTCATCTGTGGGTCCAAAAAGGTTTCACCGTTGCCATTTTATTCCATTGGCTTAACTTTATCCATTTTTTCTGTTAACGAGAAGTCCAATTCTGTCATTTTTTATGTAATTTTGTTAACTAGAAGGGCAATTTGGCCATATAAAATGACCGAATTTCCCTTCTCGTTAACAGAAAAATAAATGAAGTTAACTCAGTGGACTAAAATAGAAATGGTGAAACCTTTTTGGACCCAAAGATGAAAAATGAAATATTTAGACTAAACTGTCAAAATAACTCAAACCACAGAGACTAAAATAGTATTTAAGTCTTTTATTGCTAAAGTTTTTATTAAATCTTTAATTGACGGATGCCTTGTAGCATGAATAGTAGGTTTAAAACCCAAACAACAGGAACTAAAATAGTATTTAATTCTTTTTATTGGTGAAGTTTTTATTAAATCTTTAATTGACGGATGCCTTGTAGCATGAATAGTAGGTTTAAGTTATAGAAAAAAATTTGTAACTTTTTTATTGCAAAAGTTTTTCTTAAATCTTTAACAACTATTATAGAAAAAATTTTGTAACTTTTTAATTGTAGAAGTTTTTCTTAAATCTTTAATAATTATGTTTAATACATTAATACACTAAATGACACATCTCACGTAATGCGACATGAATCGTATTTTAATATCAAAGTAGTAATGATATCATTTATTAAAGTTTGGTATCCATCTTTCAGATTGTTTGAAATATACATATTCAAAATAATTTTCGCTTTGGGGAAAAACCATCAGGGCAATTCATTCACATTCGCATTCGTAATCTTATGTTTCGATTAGAGAAGTGTGTGTTAAGAGTAAATAGTGAGAGAGCAGAATCTTTAAACCTGAAAGAGGAGTCCTCTATTTATAGCCGAATGATAAAGGAGACCTGCCAGCTAACCAGTGGGTGCCAGCTATCCGACCAAGGGGAATATCCTCTTTGCCCCCTCTGTTGTTGTCAGGGTAGTGGATTACGTGGCGCGCCCCTATTTGTCCAGCTGGGCGTACTCTGGCAGTGACTGTCGGTCTACCCTCCAGATATCTTGCAGGTCCAGTTGGCGTCCATCTATAGGTGACACGTATCGTCCTTTATGTCTGGGAGAGCATCTTCTTTGTCACCTGTAATATCTTCCAGAAGCTTCTAGAAGCTTCTGGATACATTCTGCTGATGTAGGCGCCATGCTGGAGAAAAGTGGTGTGGTCCCTGCCATGTGTGCATGGATTTAGGACCATACCTCTTCAATTATGCATTTCTTGTACTTGGAATAACATTGTTCGGATCCGGAAAGACTTGGAAAATAGAAATGTTCATGTGGAAAGACTAATAAAAGGCGAGGCAGGAAACGAAAAAGAGGTTCGGTTTTGGTTGGACTGGTGGGTAGGGGAAGGCACGCTGAAGGTAAGGTTTCCGGAACTTTTTGAACTAGAAAAACACAAGCATGCAACAGTGGAAGAACGTATGGCTAAACTAGAATGGAGAACGGTTCCGAGTATAAATGAACAAACTTCACAACTGCAACAATTATTAATCCTGAGGCAAAGAACCAATTTGGAGAATCGGCCAAATAAATGGTCGTGGGTTCCAGCAGATGATGGGTCATTTTTGGTAACGTCAACCAGGGCAATTCTAAACAGATTTGCGGTTCCTTATTATCCTTATGAATGGATTAAGCGGGTGCCAAAAAAGATCAATATATTTGGGTGGTGAGGAATCCAAGACCGACTATCAACATTGACTGGGTTAAAGAAAAGGGGTATGCTTTACAGTTCACCAATATGTAAACTATGCGGAGACCGAGAAGAAGATGCAGATAACCTATTTACGAGGTGTTTTATAGCAGCGATTTTGTGGAATAAGGTGAGTTTGTGGTGCAGAATCCAACCGATCTTTGCTTTTTCTATGAAAGATTTGTTGGAATTTCATAAAACACAGTCTATCAAAGAACCAAAATGAAAATAGGTTCAAACCATAGTATTCGTGACTTGTTGGAGCATATGAAAAGCAAGGAATGAAGGAATTTTCAATGGGAAGCGAGCGAGTATATATGGGATCTTTGGGGAAATGCAGGCGAATACTTTCCTGTGGATTAAACACAGAGCAAAGCAAACAAATTTGGATTGAAGGAAATGGGTAAATTTTGAGTTTTTAAGTTGAGTCTGTTACTTTTTTTATATTTTTATGGTGTTAAAGATCCTGAATTTTTTATTCCATAGGGTGATATTGTAATAGGTGGTTGGCTTAGTAGTTTAGTAATCAGTTTTGTAATTGCGAATTTTAGGTAATAAATAAAGTTGTTGTTTGACGTTAAGAAAAACATATTCAAAATAATTATTAGTTTATTAAAATAATAAGCTAATTAATTCAATGTTATGAATGGATTACTGATGAATTATTAAAATTCATTTAATAATTGGTTGTAGCAACTTATTGCATGTTTATTAGAATCCAACTACATTATTAAAAGGGGACTTACTATCATAATCATAATTATAATTAATGTTCTAAAACATGATCAACATTATTATATATATAAACATGTACATACACATGTGTATCAATTAAAGGTAGGGCTGTTCAAAAAGCTCGTGGCTCGGGGCTCGTTCGAACTTCATTCGAAAAAAACTCGGCTCGAAGTCAGCTCGGTTTTAAACGAGCTAGCTTGGCTCAGTTCGTAAATGAGCGAACCCAAGCCAAGGTAGGTTCGATTCGTGGCTCGCTCGATAGTTGGCTCGTTAGCTCGCTCATTTAAATTAAACCCCAAATTATATATGTTTGTGTATACTGATATATTTAAGAAATGTGATGGTTATTTTTTTATCGACAGAAATAGATTGTTAAGCTATAGTCTTAATTAGTAATATTGATTTAAGATATATATATATAGTGGATGGTTCAAATGAGAAGAATTTTTTTGTAATAAGAAAAAAGAAGAAATTTCAACCAATAATAATGTTTCATTTTACTTCATTTAATATTTGCATTTAATTTTAATATAAGGGTATATTGGTAAACTTATATAAATCACTAATTTGTATTCTTCCCCTTTAATAACTAACTAAATTAAATTTGTAACTCCTTTTCAAAATATATACTTTTTCCAAATTAAAAAAACAACTTAATTTAAAGTGTAGAATAAATTACTAGTTGTGTAGGATAAATTACGAGTTGTGTGGGATATATTTCGTGGTGTGTAGTATAAATTTCGACTGTGTATGATAAAATTCTATAATGTGTAGGGCATATGTAGGAAAATTTTGATATGTGTAGATTTTGTAGATTATATGTAGGATAATTAATGATTAGTTGACTAATTAATTAAAAAGAGAAAAATTAATCATATGAATTATAAATGAAATAGTATTTTACTAATATGCCTTTTCTTCTTTTTTTCTCACATTAAATTTCTTCTCAAAAATATATATATATATATATAGAGTACTCTATATATATATATATATATATATTAGGGTAAGTAACATAGAATCTTTTCTTGTTCGTTTTATTTATAGTTTGCACAAAATTACTATTCTATTAGCCTAAATAATGTTTTATTTATTGTTTTTTGGTTTTATGTATATCATTATGTGTAAAAAAATACAAAAATGTAATTTTTTTAAACAAATGAGCCGGCTCGACGAGCCACGAGCTGGCTCAAGCTTTTGACGAGCCGAGCCCGAACCCAACTTTTCAGCTTGTTACGAAAAATGAGCTGGCTCGGCTCAATTCGATTTTTAAACGAGCCAAGCCTGAGCCTACCTTGGTTCGGTTCACCTCAACTCGTTTACAGCCCTAATTAAAGGTGCCAATGAATATTATTGCAATACAAGCCTTGAGTATATTGGTATAACAATGTGTACTTGAAAAGATATTAGAATCGACGACTAAAAACTTGAGTGTATGCTATGATTCGAGTTACTAAAACAATAATTTTCGACCCTAATTAACGAACACACTAAACTTGTACAAAATTACTGCATACATAATCTTACATCAAACATGTGTAGAATCACCGCACACTAAGCTCATTACCATGATTGCATTATCAATCACAGGATCGTAAGACCTATTTTGTTTGTTATGAAATAGTGAGCTTAAAAAAAGGCAAATTGATTTACAAAAGATGCCTTTTACTTTAATAATTCAACCTCTAATTTTTAAACTCATAATGACTTAATTTATGAATAAATGGATAGAAATGAACTAATGTTGTTTCACTTTTGTTTTGTCCATATAAGTAATTGATTTACCCGTTATATTTTAATATTGTTATTATGTTTCCATGTTGAAAGTATATTCATATAACTATTACTATTACTCTATATATTGGTATGTTATGATGAAAATATTGATGAATTTAGACTAGTCACTTGGTTGCAACTTCTAAAACTTGAACGTTCTCTAGGAAAATCAAAAAATTTGTTTGGTTCATTATCATCGTCAAGGGCGGAGGATATAGAGGGCTAGGTGTGCCCGGCCTCCGCCGGTTTTTTTTCAGTAATGTAAATTATTGTATTTTTACGCATATTTCGTCCAAAAATTAGTGTAAGCATTGAGTCCGACACCCACAGAATTAAAGATTTATAAGTCTCATAACTTTCAGCCCCCGCCATTAAAATTTTCAAGCTCCGCCCTTGATCGTCATCATGTCCAACCACCCTTCAATGTCGACACCTTCATTTTCACACCACAAAGCTCCTTTCTTCATATAGTTACCATTACACTATTCATTGTCGTCACATCGTAAGGTTTTTTGTGGTTTTTTCCATGTCTTCTTAAAGATCATATTCTTTCTTGTTTTTTTGTGTTTTTTCCATGTCTTCTTAAAGATCATATTCTTTCTTGTTTGGTTTGATAATGGTTCACGATGGTGGTAGTGAGTGAGGTTTATAGGTTTGTTTTGATAGTGACATAACTTTGATTTTACGGTGTTTATGATGGTAGGTTGTGGTCTATGGTGGTAGCTAGTGGGCCATTATGACCATTCATGCTTGTGGCAAGGGATGGTTAAGATCAAAATAAATATCTTCATAAACATCATTATTGATAATAATACAAACAATTTGGTAGATAAAAATAAATGATTAATAAGTTCTATAAAAGCCCCTAACAGGACATTTAGATGGTAAAGTGGTGTGTTTTCTAACCAAGTGGTTATGGGTTCACATCATGTGGAGTAGAGATGTGGTAATTTTAGAAGTAAAGCGGGTGTATAGTAGAGAATGTGTGTGTGTTTAAAAATATATAAAACAAGTATATAACTAGCAAAATTTATATAAAGTTTAAGAATTTAAAAATATATAAATCAAGTATATAACTAGCAAAATTTATATAAATTTTAATAATTTAAAAATATATAAAACAAGTATAAAACTAGCAAAATTCAAAGGTAATAAATGTTAAAAAGTTTATAAAAGTATTTACATGTACATGTTTATAAAATAAAGGATTTATAAGAAAGGTTATATATTAAAAAAATATACAAAATTTAAAGAACAATTCCCTAATTTTAACATGATAAGGATTTGGGTTCATAAGTGATATTGGTCGTATTGGTGGGCAAAAAAGTGATAAGGGTCATCTTGGTCCACGTGAGTTGTATTCTTTGACAGAAGAAAGTAATACGAGTCGTATTGATTATATTATTGTCACATTACTCATTTGTATATTTGGTGAAAAAAGTGTCATATTGTTGGATGAAAAACTAATATGGACCGTATCACCTTTAGGGATTATGATCAAATATAAAGTGCAAAAGAAATAAGGTGAGTAAGAAGGATATTAGTCAATTGATCTTAGATTTAGATGGTTGAGATTAGTTTAAAAAAATAGTGGAAGGGCATAAAGAGAATTCTACATTTACTGGCTTTCTCTCTCCGTATGCAAGACACATGTCAATTCCCCACATCAATTTAAAACGTCCATACTTTTTCATACGATATTTAAAAAAATCACCATAATAACAAACTTTTTTTTATCTTTTTTTTTTGTAATTACGTTTTTACTAGGGTTTCTATATATTGTGTTATTATCAAAACCTATAACACAATGTTAATTGGGGTTCTGTCGATTGCATTTTTATCAGAACCTGTTACACAATATATTATATGACACAATGAAGATGATATTATATTTCAGTTTTCTATATATTGTTTTATTTGTTCTGATGATTATGTTTTTCAACCGGGTGTGTTTTCTATACATTGTTTATAAATTTTGGTCATTGTGTTTAATATACTATCAATTGTGATTTTATATGTTGTCCATTACATTTTTGTTTTGTTATCCGTTATGTTTTAATCTATTGTTCATTGTGTTTTAGTTTGTTGTTCATTGCGTTTTTAGTCTGTTGTCAATTGTGTTTTGGTTTTTTATTCATTGTGTTTTTCGTCTGTTGTCTATTATGTTTTAGTTTGTTGTTCATTATGTATTTTATTTGTTGTCATCAGTTGTGTTTTTAATCTACTTTTTATTGTGTTTTTAGTTTGATACTCATTGTGTTTTAGTCTGTTGTCCACTGTGTCTTTTATCTGTTGTTATAGATTGTGTTTTTAGTCTACTTTTCATTGTATTTTTAGTTTGATACTCATTGTGTTTTAGTTTATGTCAATTGTGTAATACGCAACTGAGTTTTCAATTTTTTTATTAAGTATAACAATAGGATACTCGTATTAAAGATCATAAGGCGTTCGATTTTATGGTATAATTTTTAAAAACAAATAACGTATAAAATAGTGACATACGTTAAAATAATTGAGACGGGGAAGGGAGAAAATAGCATTTGACTTCCATGTTTTTATTTCCTAGTATGTTATGTATATTGAGTTTTTTTCTAAAAACATTTTAAAACCAAAACTCAGGATGGACACTTCCGTAATTTCCCCCACAATACAAACACCATTACCAACACGTTCATCTTTAAAAGCCACCCTCTTCCAAACAACCTGCAACTACTTCACTTCACACACAATCCACCACCATGCAAACCTCTCATTTCAACTCAAAATCAAAACTTTCCAAACACCCATTTCAAGATTCACAATACCCACATCATAAACCATCACCGGATCACCCAACCGGATCCGGGTCATTGACCCCCCATATCAAGAAAGTGTTTCTTGAAGGGTATGTTCATGAAGAAGAGCTTGTGAGAGCCAAGAGTTTGACTGATGATGACCTTGAAGAACTTAAAGGCTGTTTAGATTTGGGATTTGGGTTCAATTATGATGAGATTCCGGAGTTGTGTAACACTTTGCCGGCGTTGGAGTTGTGTTATTCGATGAGCCGGAAGTTTCTTGATCAGCAGCAGAAGTCGCCGGAAAGTTCGTCGGCGGTGAGTGAGGGGGTGTCGCCGGTGGGTGGGAAAGCTAGTTGGAAGATTTCTAGTCCTGGTGAGAAAGTTTATTATTTATTTATTTTTTGTTTAAACTGACAGGATTTCGGTCAGTATCGGTTCAGTTTATTACCGGATCAACAAAGATATGTCCAAAAAGATATCGTATGTTGCTTTACATTGATTGAAAATTATAAAAACGAATACTAGACTTGCTTTGATAATACCGATACCTGTACCAATTCGGTTGAAATCGGTTTGATTCGACGCAGTACCGGTACGTGTTACCGACACTCGTATAACCTACAATAGCAAAAAAAGATATTATATTTCGTACACAACTTTATTTTCAACAAACTTTATACCAGATAGTCCAGAAAAAAAAAATTAAACACATGTACGTATTCAGTTTTTTTCTTAAACTAACAAACACAAGTTACAAAAGAAAAATCAAATTAGTTAAAAATATATCTTTTGTTAAAATGTTTAAATGGGTCTTTAAATTGAAGCTTTTTAATTTCTTCTGATTCTTATAAGAGAAAAATTAAGTGAACCAGACAACGTTTTTCAAGTGTTGGTTTGTTTGGGAGTGGTGGATCTAGGAATATTTTTCTGTGGGGACTACAAAGAAGGTGTGCCAAAATAGGTCGATAGAAACAACTATGATGGATGCTTACGGTCCGGTTTAGTCTTTTTCGATAAAAATTTTGGGCAGAACCGCTAACTATAGTTTAAAAAAAGAGACAAGCCGAACTGGCAGTTTTTAATAGCTTTGCGGTTTGACGGTTTCACAGCTTTGGACAATTATTTTTTTCAAGAAGCATAATTTTGTAATTTTATATTTTTTTTATCCACAAGAGAGAATCTCTTTGGTTTACATGATCTGTTTCAAGTTTCAAAGCGTAAACTGTCAAATTGTCAAAACTGAACCGTGAACCAGACCATATATTCAACCGGCCAAACCGTCTGACTTTCTTCGGTTTTAGTGGTTTATGAACACCCTTACGAAACATTTACATTAATCAGATTTATCAAATCACTTTTTCTTTTAAATGGTATTGGTCTGAATCTCACTAGACTTCTTTTGCAGGCGATGATCCTGAAGATGTGAAAGCCAGACTGAAATTTTGGGCACAAGCAGTTGCTTGCACAGTCAAATTATGCAGCTGAAAATAACTTAGTACCCGAGCCGAGCCCGGATTGACCCACCGACCGACGTATTAACACCAACATTCGACTAAGAACGAAGTATCGGAACTGATTAAAGCATATATGGAGATTAAGATGGAAGTTTTGATGGAATTGTTATCTGAGGGGTTGTAAATTGTAGTCAGGACAAGAAAACAAAGACATGTTGGTTGTGTATATAATTTTGTCATGTAAATTAAGTGAACAATAAGTTAACATATCTTATTATCGGCTTTGCTTGTTGGTGGATTATGTAGGGGTGTTCACGGTCCAGTTTTACCAAAGTTTTAATAATGTAAATCAAATCAATTGAATTAGTTAGGTCGGTCGGTTGGACGACTTAATAAGGTGGACTGGTTAATACAGTTTGGTTTTGATGGTCAGGTTAACACGGTTTGGTTTGGGTTGGAATAAAGTAAAGATTTTAGTAGGGTTTTGTAAAATCACTGAACCACCCTTTCTAATTAAACTTAACCAAATTTTTTTATACATCTATCTTCTATCTACTATAATAAAAGAAACCAAGTTTTGAACATGTGTCATTCATTGAAGCCATCTATTTTTATAAATAACTAAAATCAATTAAAAGATAATTATACAATTAAATTTAATATAAATTTAAACAATTCATATAGGAGATAATATATAATATTTTAAAATAGAGTAAATTACAAAAATCGTCCTTTACGTATGTCACTTATTGCAAACTGTGTCCTTTGTCTTCAATAATTACAGAAAACGTACTCGATGTTTGCAAACCCTTGCAAGTTATATCCTTTAGCCCTAACTCAGTTAATTTAAATGATTTATTTATTTTATTAAACTAAAATAGTTAAGGGTAGAACCTATTTCAAAAATGTTTAAAAGGTGTTTATTGGTTCTATACTTATGTTTTCGTGTTCAATTCTCAACTCAAATACGGTAATCACTATGTTTACGTGACATTTATAAGAACAATCACCGCAATCACCCCATCCATCATATATCGATCCGTTAGTTTTTTTTAAGATATAAATTTTTATTAAATTCATTGAACCCGTGTAATAAACGAGATTTTTTAAAGATATAACATTTTTAATTTTTACTATACAAAATTACATTTATGCAACTCCTTTAATACTCGGAGTTATCTAATATATAAAATTACATTTATGCAACCAATGTAATAAACGAGATTTTTAAATATATATTGTTTTATTATTTGGTATATAAAATTGCATTTATTCAACCCGTGTAATAAACGAGATTTTTAAAGATATATTTTTTTATTATTTGGAATATAAAATTGCATTTATTCAACCCCGTGTAATACACGGGGTTCTAACCTAGTTAGATTTATATTTATTATTTAGTAGCCTTTGACATATAATATATATTAATTTTGAAATTACTTGAATTTTAGAAATTAAAAGTCTTTAAAAGATATAGCATATATATAAACAGAAACTAAGTTAATTGTTTTCTAGATGTCATTGACGAGGAAAATCAAATCTTAAATCGTGACACGTAGTTGGCTTTGTTTTAAAATTGAGTGCTACACATGTTAATTATTTACTCATAATCAGGTTGTTGAATATAAAATAATGGTACAAGTCAAGTAATTATTTGCAATTTGTAAATATAATAATAATCTGTATTTTATCAATCTTTTAATATGTTGTGAAACAATATGGCTGGTGACAAAATAATTGAATTAGGAGTTTTTTTAGCTTAATTGGAAAAAAATATTTATTAAATTGGTGTTGCTAAAAAAAATATTTATTAAAATATTGTTTTCTTTACAACTTGCTTTTCACTCTCCAAATCTTATTGAATAACCTATATATCTTCTTTAAAATAAACATATTTTTGGAAAACACAATATAAAATATATAACATTAATATTTTAATAATTTGAAAAATAGACTTTCTTTAAGTTAAATAGGTTTTATTTGGTTTACATAAAAATGAATTTAATCGTATCTTGTGAATTTCATTTTTATTTTCAATCTTTTGACCGTTATTTATATTTGAGTAAACTTACGTTTTTCTTCCTTTGATTTGGTTACTTTAACGGTTTTGCCCCAAACCTTTCAAAACAGTCATTTTACTCCCTGATCTATGAAGGCCTTCATGATTTTGCTCCCCGCCCCTAAACGTCATCCATTTTAACAGTTAGGGTTTTAAGCTAGAATTGTAAAGGGAGGGTTGGGACAAGACATAATTGCCCCCTGGTGTTTTGCACGTGACAGATTTTAACTGTTAAAGTGGATGACGTTTAGGGCCGGTGTCACACCCCGATTTCCACACGTTTCACCGGTGGGCCCGGTGGGGATTATCGTGACGTAGTTGGTAACATTACAGTCAAACAACACAATATTTAAATGCACAGCAGAAGCAAAAGGATAGATATATTTCAACCGAATATTATTGTAATATCATGTATCACAAACAGTTGAAAATAATCCACAGGGGATCCAAAATAAATAGGAAACATTGTTCAACAGTTTGACATCCAAGCTTGCGAGACTTATTGTGGACGCTAGGAGAAAGCCAGCCTAGTTCGCTTAGTACCTGCACTTAACCTTTTTGGGAAAATACGTCAGTTTACACTGGTAAATACATTCAACCGACTCATTCGAAAAGTTTAATAAAAATTGATTTGAATGCACGAGGCACAACTTTTATAACTTGGGATCATTATTTGAATATAATACTTGTAAACGAATTACATGTTTCTTATGCGTTCAGTAGCCCGATCCGTAGACCGGTTAAAAATGAATAGACACACCACATTATTTGTTCATTTATGCATTGATGCGTGTGTAGTGCGATATATTTTAGATGTATATTTAAGCCCTTTTTACACTTTTAGTCAAGTTTTAAATTTATAAAAACACGATATTTACTAACAATAAACACACATATGGGCAAGTGCACCCATCGTGGACGTAGTATAGTGTTGGTAAGATACCGAGGTCGTCCAAGGACACAAGAGCTTTTAGTACCGGTTTATCCTCAACGTCTAATCAAATCAAAAAGTGAGAAAAATTGTTTTAATCTAAGAAAATAAAAACTAACTAAATGCTGAAAAATAAAATAAAATAAAAACAGATAGACAAGATGAATCACTTGGATCCGACACGTGTATTAGTATAACCTTTGATTATTTTCTCACTTTTGCACTTGTTTAAGAGATTATCTTAGTTATTGTAGTAGGCCCCTCTTTTGAAGGCGACGTTACCCTCAACCCAGTAGTTTGAGTCAGCAAGGATACAATCCTAAAGGGTCGGATTATTGAAAGATAATGAATTAAGTTATTAATGCAAATTGTGGTAGGCCCCGCTTTCGGCGGTGACGTTACCCTCGGCTAAGTAGTCTGAGTCAGCAGGGATACAGTCCTAAATAGCCGGGTTATAGTATTAATAGTAGTTAACTTATGAGGGGGTCAAAGAGTTTGGATCCCCGCCATCCAATACCTATGGGCATTGAAGGAGATCCTACTAAATTTGACCCAGGTCCCAAGCAGGACCTCTAAACGCTGAACAAGGGCAAGACCCTTACCAAACCGTTCCCTTAACCCCCGACCAGGTAGCCAACATACCTCCATATAGACCGTGGAGATATGAATGGTGAAAATCTTTTATTTTATATAGACAGTAAAATAACGCCAAGGCACCACGGACAAACGATAAGGAAAGATCACCTTCAACATAAGTAACTAGTTATTAAAGTCATTAATACAAAACCAAATAAAAAGTGCAAAAGATTAAAAATAAAAAGTATTATACTAAACACTTGTCTTCACCAAGTGATGTAAGAGACTTAGGCAAACATGGCCTTGATTGTCAAGAACTCTTACGATCAATCTTGGATCCCAAGATGACTCACACACTCTACGATGGACAATGGATGATGGTGGTGGATGATGGTGTTATGGTGGTGGTGGGTGGTGGATGAAGTGTGAGAGAGGTGGTGTGCCAAGGGATGAGATGGAATGAAACCAAGCACTCCTATTTATAGGCTGAACAGAAGGCTGGGCACGGCCCCGTGTCCGCTGGACACGCCCCCGTGCCCGTCTGACACTCTCTCTCCTCATTAATTGTAATTCGCAATTACAATTAATGCGCCTGCTGTACTTTCACCACGCCCCCGTGCCCGCTGGACACGGCCCCGTGGTGGGCAATAGAAGCTTCTATAGGTTTGTCTTTTATGCTGCTTCTTGGGCACGGCCCCGTGTCCGCTGGACACGGGGCGTGTTCAGACTTCTGCTTTCTCTTCTTTGCCTTGGAGGATGCCGTTGAGGGTCCGGGCAGTCTACTTTTATTCCTTTTCTTGTATTTATGCTAGAATTAGTTGTCTTTTTGCTTCTTTTGTGAATTTGAGCTCATTTCATCCTGAAAATACAAAAGAAAGACAAAAACACTCTTTTTCCAACATTAGTACTTAAAAAGGGTTAGTTTTATGCCTTAATTGATGTGATTTATATGTTGCATTTTACACACATCAAATACCCCCACACTTGAACTTTTGCTTGTCCTCAAGCAAAACTCTTTAAATGTGGCTTACACTCCCAAATGGAATAGGTAGAAGAGAAGGTTTTTTTTTTGGCTTGTCCTAGAGTGTCGGGAATCCAAGATCTTTGTAAGTTTTATTTTTATTTATTTACAATCCTATTCGTTATGATTTATTTAGAACGTTTCATAAGATAAATTATTTATTCGGGCATAGCATGCCTTATTAAAATTCCATTTATATACAAGTTCACATACCTCACGGGAGATCACTCAACACTCGGCCGAAGGTGTAATTTTTAGTGAATCACTCGAGAGCGGCATGGAACTTACGCCTTCCATAGGCTTGCCAAGCAATCAATCCTCCTCCTTTTTAACTTTTTACCTTTTTAAATATCAAGAGGACTTTTTGGGTGAAGGGTTAGGCTTGGGTTAAAGGTGGGTGGTTGGGTTAGTGGTTAGTAAAAGGGCGAAAATCGTAAAAAGCGTCGGTTTTCGTGACATACCTTGTTTTTAGTGACTTTTTATTTTGAAGTATTTCTCCAAACAAGCTTTTATATAGCTTTTGTTTGTTTTTGACTTCATCATCTTTTTTTTTTATTGTAAGTCACATAAAATGGCGAGCTTACGAAAAACCGAGCTTGTTACTAAAATAAAGGGTGAAAAATAAAAAGGTTTTTGGTGGGTGAAAAGGTTTTAGGGTAATGAAATGAAAGGTTTAGGCTCAAAGGGGCTAACTAGGGGGATTTTGGGTAGGTGGTAAAAAAATGAAAAATAATGGTGTAGAAAGAAAAATATGGTTAGTCCTAATGCCTCCATCACTTACTTACTTGGGTTTAAGTTAGTAAGGACCGGGAATGTATCGTCGTGGCAAGTTCTAGAGTTGTAAGAACCAAGCGGCTATTCACACAAGAAACGAAAAATGAGCATTTAGTCTAAAGATGTATATTTGTATGCTCAATAAAGGCTCAAAACTCACTTTTGTGGGAATGGGTTTTTAATGTGATCAAGTATATATAATCGAATTTTTAACTAGACTTGTTATGCCGTTTCGTAATTTTCTTATGTTGGTTCTTTGTTATCACGACGCTATCGGTTGTAAATTTGTAAAAATATAACCTTTTTAGAACTTGTTATTTCCAAATCAAACCAAGACAAGCAAATAGTAAAAAAAAACGAAAAGTTTTTGAAAAAAATTTGGGGTGTTTAGCGGTTCCAATAGAGTTTTGTGTAAGGCTTGTAATTAGGATTTGCAAAATTCAAGGTTTTAGCATCCCCCCCCCCTCACACTTAAATTACACATTGTCCTCAATGTGTCCCAAAAATAATATTTTCGGTTGATTAGAATGTGTAAAAGTGGGTTAAAAAGCAAATATTTATGTTACTGGCTTCCTGGACACGGCCCCGTGGTGACCGGGCACGGCCCCGTGGTCAGGTGCCAGTAACAGAAATTAAAGAGTTAAGACAGAAGCCTGGACACGGGGGCGTGTCCGCTGAACACGGCCCGTGTCCAGTTACCTGAACTGGGTGTTTTTCTGCAGGTGGCTCAACACGGGGCCGTGTTGGTTGGGCACGGCCCGTGTTGAGCCTTCTGTGATGGAGATTTGTGTCGGGTTGCTCTGTTCTTCGTGCATGGGTCCATTTTTCTCGTTCCCTTTTTCATCCATTACCACCATGAGTGTGTTTTATTCATTAATAACCATCAATCTTAGAAACCATCATATCATTGCAAACATAGAGAAACATTACATAAAGACTAAAAATAAAAATTACATAAATATTAAGCCGTGGAGTTCTAGCCCTATGTTTTATTTTAATTAGCAAAATTTCCAAGAAGCTATTGATCTTGGTTAGATAAGGCTTCTAGAAACTCCTTCTTCCGGGCGTGGTCCTCCTCATATGTCGGCGAGCCACTCCTCCACCTCCCTTGGAAGGAGAAAAGAGGGCTCATTTGCATTAGTTTGAGGAGTCTCGACTTCCGCTGGAATTTCTTGTGGGTGTTCCATGGGAGGTTCCGCGGGAAAGTCTTCCCACCCGGTAGGGTTGTGATCGACGTCGAAGTACCGATCAAAGATAAAAAGATTATATGCTCCTAAGTACCCTAAATTAGTAGTGGCAAATAGGGTGTCGAACCACGAAGAGCTAGTGGTTGGTGTAAGATCTCAATCGATTGCAAAACATGGTAAAAACTTGAAATTGGATTTGTATTGTGATTTGAGAAACTAGAATTAACTACAATTGTAAATTCAATAAAGTAACAATGAGCACAACCAAATATCAAGTTTGATAGCACAATTAGTAATTTAAGTTTGTGAATCTAGTTTGGTAGATTATATAGACATAATCTTGTGACATCATATGTGAATTGAGTATTGAAAGACCTATACTTGTGTATCTAAGCTTACAACGATTGAACACCGATGTAATTAGGCTATCACAAAATGATCACCATCAAATATAAACATGTTAACATAACCTTCAATCATATATCTTGACATTCAATGATTAAACACCAATTAACTCAAAATACATGAAGTGATTCAAGAAAACAACGTTTAAGAACAATCAACACATGAAATAACACATAAAAACTTAGCAAATGTCATAGATCTCTAACAAACACCATGAATTCATGTCCAACATAGATAAACAACTCAAATTGAACTAAATGGCATACAAACCCTAGCCCTTGGTTGTGATCACAAGGGTTTTAGCCACACATGATCATGCTTGATGAAGAAATGTTGCGATTTCGGTAGCAACTGGAGCAATCTTGATGTTAGAACACTTTGTGAATGAGTATTCCTTGTCCCTTGATGTCTCCTAGCCTCCAATGGTGAAGAATGAATGAAAAATCCCGAAAAAACCACTTTATTTTTGTCCAAAACCGAATAAAACCGTTTTGTATCTGCACCCGGAGTATGGAACGCCGGGTTTGGGAGTATGGAACGCCGGGCAGAAACCCAAACGCCCATGCTTCACTGTCAAACGCTGGTTCCATGTTAAAGTGAACGTCGGGGTGTTCCAAACAAGCCTAGATCACTTTCCTTGAGTTCCTTTGATGTGTGTAAAGCTCCATGTGATAGGTTTATGATTCGGGATCATCACGCAATCTTCCACCGCTACCCTACATGTAAAAATGCATCAAAGTAACATGTCTCGATATAAATTCGATGCTAAAACATATAAATATTAACCATTTAGGCATACCAAAAGCATACGCATCAAACTTCCCCAACTTAATTCTTTTTCGTCCCGAAAAAGAGAATTGCAATGGGATCAGACTGCTTTGCAATCCAAAGACACTTTGTCTCCCCGAGGAGTTCAAAATAGGTTTGATACGGATTGTACAATTTTATGAGATGCAACCTTCAAATAACTTTCAATGTAACACTTGGGTAATGATTAGCTACAAACATATACATATTTTTCACCAATGCAGCTAAGGTCATAAGGCATACCCAACCCACAAGACTTGGTTTAAAAAGGAGTAAGCAAATAGATACAAATTGCCTAATTAAACCTAATATGCCTCAACTTGTCAATACTTAAAGTTTCACACTCCTCACAATGTGTCACTCCCCTCGGGTTCATTTGTGAACTAGTAAAAATAGTACTAGTAATTTTTTCTGAAGCACTCAACCCGCAATTGCAACATTATTATCATATGCTAGTACAAAAATCAAACCGCCACCTATTAACAAAAGACTAAATGCAAATCAAGAGGACTTTATGGGTTGGCTTGGGTGAAGGGTTTGGAATTAACGTTGGAAAATGGCTAAAAGGTGAAGAAATCCGGATCCTACAAACACTCGGGTTATTTTGACCCGTATACACAATGCTCACTTTATGCTATCTTTGTAACCACATACTTTGGTCAATTGGCCTCATACATAGCAACGCTTTTTCTTTCTTTTCTTTTTTTTTTTTTTTTTTTTCAGGAGACAATAAACTAAACAAACTATCAACTTTGATCCGGATTTCATCAAAAAGGTTAAAAGAAAAGGTAGAGATGGCTTCATGGTGAATGGGTGAATATTTGTGGGTTTTAACAAATGAAAGGAATAGGCTCAAATTGGTGATCTAATGGATAATTTAAGGTAGGTTAATCAAATGAAATGGTGTTAATCAAAAAGGGGTATCCTAACGCCTCTATCACTTTTGCACAAATCTCAGTTCAAGATCTTGAAATGTATAATTGCACTAGTTCTAATGAAATGCACAATTTTGGGTAACCCTCTACAAAGAAATGAGCATGATATATGAAAGTGCTCGAATAGGCTCAAATTCTCACGGTAATGGAAGGATATGGGTAAAAGTGTGAAACATGTGTTGACAAGCATATGGCATATTACCCTCAAATAGGCATTTTTATCTATATAACTTACTAAACATATTCTCTCAAGCACTTGAAGGGCTAACCATGCCAAAGGACCCTATGCTTAATCACTAGTTATGCCATGTAATGAATTGTGTTAGCTGATCATACTTACATGCACAAATTCAGTTACTTGAAGGCTTATTATTCTTTTTTTTTTTTTTACAATCTTCCCAAATCCTATCTTCCCTCCATTTCGGATCAATTTCATGCCTAAGTACCACACACCAGAGTTTCATCATTTCCCATTTTGCATGCAATCTCTTTTTTTTTCTTTTCAAAGATTTAATATTGCAACATCATCTCACCAAACAAGCACAACACATGTGATTCTTAGCCGATTAGAATTGATATCTTTATTAAAAACTTAAAACATATGCAACTACATGGAAGTGCAAACTAGAGAGCCAAATTACTATTTTCCTACATGCAACACATAAAACAAAAGAAAGCACGACATCACACACTTCACTTCATGCAAAACAAAAATAAAAAGGTAAGGAAAGAAGACATGCACCTAATCACTGTGAGCCCGGGGGCGGTTCTAGGATAACCTCAGCGTCTAATGTGGGCAAGTGGTGTTGGGTCTGGGTAGAACTTCTTTCAGCAGCAAGTCTTGCCTGTTCAATCCTCCACTGAGATTGCTCCTCTCTTTCTTTAGCTTGCTTTTCTCTTTCCTCAGCTGCCAATTTTCTTTCTTCAGCTGCAAGTCTTTCTTGTTCTTCCCTCCACAGACGATTTGTCTCACACTCTTTCGAAATTCTTTGCCACAAAGCCTTTTCACCGGCTGACCACCTTCCATAACCAAGAGGATTAGGTGTACTCGGTAACAAGACATGTTGCCTTTGGAGTGGTCTTTCCACCATAGCATTCTCCCCTTGTTCTTGCTCTTCCTCGTCTTCATTATCATCCTCGTCAGATCCTTCAGTTATGTCGTCTCTTTCAAAAATTTCCCGACGCCCACTCTTCATGTCAATGAGGACACATCTTGATCTTCCCTTTCGGAAATCCCAATCACCTACATCCGTTTTGTCAATACAAAATGGAGTTTGCCTCATTTTGTAGGGTTTCGCCCCTGCAGGTATGGCTTTTGCATCCATAAGCACTCGAGTCAATAATCTGATGTGAGGAATTCTCTTCCTGTCATAATCCTCACGCGACTCCCACACATTAAGTAGCACAAGATGCTTGAAAGATATGGTGGGTCTCCCGGTTATTAGAGCATACAAAACTCGTATCTCATAATTCCGAATCTTCTCTTTATCTCCCGCTCTTGGAATGACATTCCAGTTAAGGATGCAGGTCAGTAATTTAGGGAGCGGTTTCAGATCCTTCTTGTACAATTTCATATCTTCCCTAATGTCATCAACTTGAAACAATTCCCTCAACATTGTAAGCCAATCATCTCCTTTACCAAATATCTTCTCTGCCGACAAATACTCATACTCTCTTTGAGGGTTGACCGCACCCGTATCGAATTTGACTATCTTGTCCATGGCTTCAAAAGACAACGCTACCTTCTTATTTCCCACATAACCAATCAGTTTAGTAGTAAATGGGGGGTTTTTTCCATCCTTTTTCTCCAGAGTAGACATCCATTCAACAATTTCATCGGTATAGACCTCACTTTTGTTATTATTGTTGTAAGTGAGTGCCGCTTCCCATCCCAATCGTTGGAAGCATTTGACCAGCCCATAGTACTGAAAGTCTGATATCATTGTAAATCTTTCAGCTACTCCCAATTTGTTTCGAGGTACCTTTGAAATCTTTTCAAGATATAACTCTTTTTGGAAATTTTTAAACTTTGATAACCGTTCACCCCTTGACCATTCAGGCAACTCGACCTCCATAGCCTCACTGTCATGAGCAGCACTTGTTCCTCCCTTTTGTTTCTTAGAAGCCGGGGCTTTGCGTTTTCCGTTGTTTTCCGCCATATCCTATAATTCAAGAATGCAAGGTGGTGTCACGAACTCATATCGATAACCATATCAATTTCTTAGCAACACAACCAGACCCTTTTACCAGCCAATGTTCAACATTTGATCCCTTCCAATAGTTAAGTTATCCCGAAACCTCACATTGCATTTAAATTTTTAGAAAGGATCTAAACTGTTATTATTCAAATACCCAATCCATCGTTCAAAACAAATTACAAAAACTACACTCCATCAAGCTTAAATAAACATCATTTATCTCACAACAGTTGTCAACCCTCATAATCCACATTTCAATATTCAACAGTTTACATCAGGTGTTTTTTTTTTTTTTTTTTTTTTTTTTAACTTCCAGCTAACATAAGCAATATTTAACATGACAATCTAATTTTTTTTTCATGCTTTTTACCCCTAATCACCCACTGTTGAACAAGAAACATCTTTTTCTACCCAGAACCATGAATGTAATGAACTATTAAGTTCACATTACTTTCAAAATTAACAAAGAGTAAGAAAACCATACCTTGGTGTCAAATGAAGATGAAAAGTGCAACTGTGAGTGAAGAACACACAAAACACCAAAAAAAAATCGAAACTTTAAAGCTCTGATTTCTCACCAATCACGAAGAATTACCAAAAATTACTTCATAAATTACGTTCTCCTTGAAATTCTAAGCGAGATTGATACCAAATTTGTGGGTTTTGGTTCAGATTTGATGTTGGAGTGAGTTAGGGTTTATGTAAAAAAAATGAAGAAGAGAAGAGACGTGTTGTTGAAAAAGGGTTAAACACTGGGAATAGGTGCAACTTCTTTCCAAATTTTTCGGATTGCGTCAAATAACGGCAGCGTATGAGACGGTGGGGTTCGGCGTACCATACGGTGCTATCAGAGCTGATGGTGGCGTATGGTTTTCGAAGGGTACCGACGTTCCACAGTGAACAATCGGCGTTTCAAATGAAGTGATAAATTGCCGGCGTTTGATACGGTGATTTCCGACGTTTGAAACGCTGATTTCAGAGCTGGGCACTTTTGAAATGTTGAGAAAAAGCTCTAGAAAGTTGATTGGAATGTACCTCTGTGTTCATCTTTACCACTAACAAGATGGGGATTGACTTTTCAAACCACTAATTTTAATTAGTATAGTTTTTTTTTTTTTTTTTTTTTTTTTTTTTTTGAACGTAAAACCAAATGAAAACTTTTTAATTATTAGTATTATTGGTTTTAAAAGCTATGAATAGTTTATTTTATTTTTTTTTTCATAATGATTCTTGTTTAATTTTTGTTTGTTTGATTTTTTTTTTAATTATTATCATTATTTTTTAACCTTTGGTTTGAAAAGTCATATACAAAACGTACCCCTTCCCCAACTTAAAATCGTGCATTGTCCCTAATGCACAAGCAAACTAAAAACGAGTATACGTCACCGGTGAAATGAAACACGAAAACCGTACCATCCTTCCCCAACTTAGTTATTTTGCAAAAGTGATGAGTGAAAATGATGTGATGACAGTGATTCAAAATGACGGGACACACAATGCAAATGCAAACAAACAAACAAAACATGCAAACACACAACGGGTTGCCTCCCGGACAGCGCTAATTTTAATGTCATCAGCCCGACAATACCTGGCCCTTAAGTGGCTTCATAGGATGGTGAATTTGTGAGAAAATTCACCACATCCAATTGCTTTCCTTTGTTGTCAATCATGGTTATGAATGGTTTTAACCGGTGACCATTCACCACTTGCTTCTTACCATCTTTGTCTTCAATCTCAAACTCACCATGATTCCCAATTCTCACGATGGTGAAAGGACCCAACCATTTACTTTTTAGCTTACCGGGAAAGAACTTAATCTTTGAATTGTATAACCAAACTTGTTGTCCCATTTCAAAAGTCTTTGCCCTTAATTTGGCATCATGAACCGCTTTCATTCTAGCCTTGTATGCTGAAGAGCATTCATAAGCTTCATCCCGCAATTCTTCAAGTTCACAAAGTTGCAATTTCCTCTCTTTCCCTGCAGCATCAAAATCAACATTCACAGTTTTCACCGCCCATAAGGCGCGGTGAGCAATCTCAACGGGAAGATGACAACCCTTACCATACACCAACCGGTATGGGGTGGTTCCAATAGGTGTTTTAAAGGCTGTTCGGTACGCCCACAAAGCATCATTTAAGCGTAAGGACCAATCCTTACGATCCGGGCGAACCGTTTTTTGAAGAATCTCTTTTATTTGTCTATTGGAAACCTCCACTTGTCCACTAGTTTGTGGATGGTAAGGTGTAGCAATTCGGTGGCAAACACCATACTGTTTGAGTAATTTTCCAAACTTGAAGTTTTTGAAATGAGTCCCTCCATCACTTATGATGACACGAGGAACACCATATCTAGTGAAAATATTTGCTTGGACAAATTTACACACAACAGCATGATCGTTTGTTTTAGTGGCGATTGCTTCAATCCATTTTGATACATAATCGACCGCCACTAAAACAAAGTAATTTCCAAAAGAGTTGGGAAACGGCCCCATAAAATCAATCCCCCACACATCAAAAATTTCAACCACAAGTATGGGATTCATGGGCATTTCATCTCTTTTGGAAATTCCACCTACTTGTTGACATTTAGAACATTGCTTGGTGAACAAAAAGGCATCACGAAAAATAGTAGGCCAATATAAACCACAAGAAAGAACCCGATGTCCAGTTTTCTTAGCACTAAAGTGGCCACCACATGCATATGTATGAGCATGGGCCAAGACTTCTTGAATTTCCTCATCCGGTATGCACCTTCTTATGATTTGATCCGCTCCAACCTTGTAAAGATCCGGTTCATCCCAAATAAATTGTTTGGCTTGGGATTTGAGATGTTTCACTTGCCTTGTGGACCATGAATCCGGTGTCCTACCTGTGGCCAAAAAGTTAGCAACATTAGCAAACCATGGTAATTTAGAAACAACAAATAAATGCTCATCCGGGAATTCTTCATTGATCTCTCTTGTATCATCTTCCTTAATTTCGGGTATCCTTGATAAATGATCCGCGACAACGTTGTCACAACCCTTCTTGTCTTTAATTTCAAAGTCAAACTCTTGCAACAGAAGCACCCACCTAATCAATCTTGGTTTGGCATCTTTCTTTTCCATCAAATAACGAACAGCACTATGGTCAGAAAATATAATTACCTTGCTACCCCAAATGTACGATCTGAATTTGTCCAAAGCATAAACAACGGCTAGTAATTCCTTTTCAGTGGTTGTATAATTAAGTTGGGCATCGGAAAGGGTTTTACTAGCATAGTAGATTGCAACGGGCTTTTTATTCACTCGTTGCCCTAGGACAGCTCCAATTGCATGATCACTCGCATCACACATTATCTCAAAGGGCAAGGACCAATCGGGTGATTGCAAAATGGGAGCTTCAACTAGGTGTTGTTTTAATGCATTGAAGGACTTAAGACATGCTTCATCAAAAACAAACGGTGCATCTTTTTGCAATAAATTACACAACGGTTTTGAAATTGCACTAAAGTCTTTTATAAATCGTCTATAAAAACCTGCATGTCCTAAGAATGATCGTACACCCTTCACATTTGTTGGTGGGGGAAGAGTAGAGATGACTTGTACTTTGGCCCGGTCCACCTCAATTCCTCTTTGAGATATCACATGGCCTAGCACAATTCCTTCTTGAACCATGAAATGGCTCTTTTCCCAACTCAACACAAGGTTTGTCTCGGTGCATCTTTTTAAAACTTTTTCTAATTCAACGAGACAACCCTCAAAAGTATGACCAAATATCGAAAAGTCATCCATAAAGATCTCTAAAGACTCGCCCACCATGTCAGAGAATATACTCATCATACATCGTTGAAATGTGGCGGGGGCATTGCACAACCCAAACGGCATTCGCCTAAATGCGAATGTGCCGTACGGGCATGTGAATGTAGTCTTTTGTTGATCTTCCGGGTGAATCGCTATTTGGTTATACCCGGAGTAACCATCTAAAAAGCAATAGAATTTCTGACCGGATAGCTTCTCAACAATTTGATCAATGAATGGAAGTGGGAAGTGATCTTTAGATGTTGCTGCATTTAATTTTCTATAATCAATGCAAACTCGCCACCCGGTTACGGGTCGAGTAGCGATTTGCTCACCATCCTCACTCTTAACAACTTGAATACCTGATTTCTTGGGAACAGTTTGAGTTGGACTGACCCATGTGCTATCCGAGATTGGGTAGATTATACCCGCATCTAGCCATTTAAGAACTTCCTTTTTAACAACTTCACGCATATTTGGGTTGAGTCGCCTTTGGGCATCTCGGCTTGGTTTGACATCTGGATCAGTGATGATTTTGTGCATGACAATAGAAGGTGAAATCCCTTTCAAATCAGCTATGGTCCATCCAATAGCCGATTTATACCTTGACAAAACTTCCACTAAGGTTTGCTCTTGCTCAGGTTGCAAATTTGAAGCAATAATCACCGGTAATGTTTGCCATTCCCCCAAAAATGCATACTTCAAATGTTTAGGTAACTCTTTTAACTCTACCTTAGGTGATTCTTCAAGAGATGGCTTAAGCTTTGTATCAATATGATCGGGCAGGCTTTCAACTTGTACGGTCCAAGGTGGTCTTTTTTCTTCAATTGCCATGACCACTTCGGGACATTCATCATCCATCATGCTTCTAATTTCTTCCAAAGCATCCCTGTCATAAACAAAATTCTTCTCCTTGGTGTTGTTATCCTCCTCTACACATGAAGTGTAGGATTGGACACAGTCATCAATCACATCCACTACAAAACATTCACTTTCAGAAAAAGGATTAGTAGCATTAGTAAAAACATTCAATCTTAATTTCCTATTTCCAAAAGTGAGATCCACAGTCCCATCCCTACAACCAACTTGAGCATTGGCTGTAGCCAAGAAAGGTCTTCCCAAAATCACATTAGCTTGTTTATCTACTTGTTTTGATGTGGAATCAAGCACTAAGAAATCAACGGGATAATAAAAGTCTTGAATTTTCACAATTACATCATGTAGCATTCCCCTAGGGAGTTTAGGTGACATATCCGCCATTACAACAGTAATGTCAGTTTGCTTAAGTGGACCAAAGTCATGTTGGTCATATAAACTCCCCGGGAGGATACTAACACTTGCTCCCAAATCTAATAGTGCTTGTTTAATGCTAACATCACCCACTTGGATGGAAATGAGGGGTGCCCCGGGATCTTTAAGTTTTTGTGGGAGAGAACTTGACAAAATTGCACTTACATTAGCTGTCAAATCGAGTTTCTTAGGTAACTTATGTTGTCGTTTTTGAGTACATAAATCTTTCAAAAATTTTGCATAAGAAGGGATTTGACGAATCGCATCAATCAACGGTAAGTTAATTTTGACTTGCTTAAATACATCCCACATTTCCTCAGATTGGGGTCCCCTTTTCCCATAAATCGATGCTTTCACCGGATTTACTAAAGCGGAAGGATATGGGGCGGTATTAGTCTCCACACCCTTATCCGTCACTTTAGTAGACTCGTTACCCACACCCTCTTGATTTGTTGAATTTTTAAAAGTTTGATGAGGTTGAGTTTTAGTAACATGAGTTTCTATTTCTTGGTCATTATCGGATTCGTCACTAACATCCTCCACCACACCTTCAACAAATTGTGATGGAGTTTCAACATTGTTCTCATAAGACTTACCATTTCTAAGAACACATACCTCATTGACGTGTGCATTTTTGTTGCTCTTTGATGATGATCCTTGATGTTGTGGATTGATTGTTGTGTCACTTGGAAGCTTTCCCGGTCGTCTTATAGCTACTTCTTCCGCTAGTTGACCAACTTGTTGGGTTAGAGATCCTACGGTCTTACCCTGAACTTCTTGTTCTTGCACCACCCCTTTTAGGATTCCTAAAATCTCATCTAACTTGGTTGAACCTTCACTGTTTGCATTTCCTTGTGATGAACTTGCTTGGCCTTGATTTTGACTTTGACCTTGTTGGAAATTCCTTGAGTACCCTTGTTGTTGAGGTATTCCTTGTTGGTACCCACCTTGATTAAATCCTTGATTGAATTGCCCCCGTTGATAGTTACCTTGAAAGTTTTGTTGACGAGGCTGGAATTGTTGTTGTCCACCTTGTTGGCTTGATCCTTGAAAGTTAGGATTCATTTGATTCGCGGGATTGCCGTATCGGAAATTTGGATGATTCCGCAATCCGGGATGATACGTGTTAGAATTCATATTCCTTTCCCCGTGTATTTGATTAACTTCTTCGTTACTTCCAAATTCATAGGGCAGTCAAAAGCAACATGC
The DNA here is from genome assembly GCF_002127325.2 of Helianthus annuus. Taxonomy (NCBI): domain Eukaryota; kingdom Viridiplantae; phylum Streptophyta; class Magnoliopsida; order Asterales; family Asteraceae; genus Helianthus; species Helianthus annuus. The sequence goes on from NC_035443.2 coordinate 159,975,483, forward strand.
CCCATATCTCCACATATTTCACATAACTCTTGTACCTGCGAAACAAGAGAAACATCCTTTCCCAACTTTTGGCAAATCATATCAATTTTCTTTTCTAATGCATCAAACCTTTCATTACTAGGTTGGTCATTTACAACTTTAATTTGATGTGGTTTAACACTTCGATCAGCGGAAGCTTGAATTTTTAAACCTTTACTTAAAGTTTCTAAAAAGTTCCATTCATAATTCTCATCATGAGTTAAAAAGGTTCCACCGCTACATGCAAAAACAACTTTTTGATCCTCGGTAACTAAACCATCATAAAAAATTTTGACCAAATCCCATTTAGGGATGTCATGATGAGGACACATTCTAAGCATTTCATTAAAACGTTTGAAGGCTTCATGAAATGTTTCCCCAACATGTTGACTAAAAGATTTGATAGCATTTCGAGCTTCACTAGTTTTACTCATCGGATAGTATTCCTCAAGAAAAGTTCTTTGCATTTCATCCCATGTTCGAATACTATCGGATGGTAAAGTTGAAAACCATTGTTTAGCTCTATCTTTGAGTGAAAATTGAAAAAGACGTAATTTTACCTCTTCGGGTGTAAAGCCTTGTTTCCCAATGGTGCTACATATTGCTGCATAGTCAATCAAATGTGAGTAAGGCTCGTCTGATGCAACTCCCCTAAAGGTTGGTAAAATAGCCAAGTACTGAGGCCGGATTTCAAATACTCTCCCATTTAAAACCGGTGTAACAATTGGAGATGGGTTTCTAAAGATCGTCGGCCTGAAATGAGTGTCTACTCCGGGTAGTGGTGGATCACCTTCACCACCTGCCATATTTGTGCTTTCGGTATCGCTTTCTTCAGAATCAGAAATGTATGAAGAGATTGGACTTGAAGTCAAGCTTGCTCTATGGACAATTCGGTTATGTCTTTCTAATCTTCCTATCTCCGGAACAAATGCTAATGGTGATGATCTTCCAGAATGTCTAGTGTGCATGCAATGAAACTACTACCTGCACAATCACCACACCAAACGTAACAAAGAGTAAAAAGATACAAGACTTATGATATTTTTGGGTTTTTAGCAATATTTAACAAAAACAGAAAAGCAATCAACTAAAAGCAAACACCAAGCGCACGTGCTCCCCGGCAACGGCGCCAAAATTTGATCGACGTCGAAGTACCGATCAAAGATAAAAAGATTATATGCTCCTAAGTACCCTAAATTAGTAGTGGCAAATAGGGTGTCGAACCACGAAGAGCTAGTGGTTGGTGTAAGATCTCAATCGATTGCAAAACATGGTAAAAACTTGAAATTGGATTTGTATTGTGATTTGAGAAACTAGAATTAACTACAATTGTAAATTCAATAAAGTAACAATGAGCACAACCAAGTATCAAGTTTGATAGCACAATTAGTAATTTAAGTTTGTGAATCTAGTTTGGTAGATTATATAGACATAATCTTGTGACATCATATGTGAATTGAGTATTGAAAGACCTATACTTGTGTATCTAAGCTTACAACGATTGAACACCGATGTAATTAGGCTATCACAAAATGATCACCATCAAATATAAACATGTTAACATAACCTTCAATCATATATCTTGACATTCAATGATTAAACACCAATTAACTCAAAATACATGAAGTGATTCAAGAAAACAACGTTTAAGAACAATTAACACATGAAATAACACATAAAAACTTAGCAAATGTCATAGATCTCTAACAAACACCATGAATTCATGTCCAACATAGATAAACAACTCAAATTGAACTAAATGGCATACAAACCCTAGCCCTTGGTTGTGATCACAAGGGTTTTAGCCACACATGATCATGCTTGATGAAGAAATGTTGCGATTTCGGTAGCAACTGGAGCAATCTTGATGTTAGAACACTTTGTGAATGAGTATTCCTTGTCCCTTGATGTCTCCTAGCCTCCAATGGTGAAGAATGAATGAAAAATCCCGAAAAAACCACTTTATTTTTGTCCAAAACCGAATAAAACCGTTTTGTATCTGCACCCGGAGTATGGAACGCCGGGTTTGGGAGTATGGAACGCCGGGCAGAAACCCAAACGCCCATGCTTCACTGTCAAACGCTGGTTCCATGTTAAAGTGAACGTCGGGGTGTTCCAAACAAGCCTAGATCACTTTCCTTGAGTTCCTTTGATGTGTGTAAAGCTCCATGTGATAGGTTTATGATTCGGGATCATCACGCAATCTTCCACCGCTACCCTACATGTAAAAATGCATCAAAGTAACATGTCTCGATATAAATTCGATGCTAAAACATATAAATATTAACCATTTAGGCATACCAAAAGCATACGCATCAGGTTGTTAACCCCGAGTGCCAAGTTCCAGTCCTGTTGTGGAAGGACTGGTTCCATTGGAGGTGCTACAAGAATGTTTAACCTTTGGTGCAAAAGGTTAATTTCTTGAAAGCTACTTTCGAGTCCCATCGTAAGATCGTTAATACGGTCAATCAGGACCTCCTCTACTGACGTCATTTCGTCGAGAGCTTCCCTCAATGCTATTACATAGTGCACAAGCGTAGCTTCAACGGAGGGCCTTCTTCCCCTTCGGCTGTTTGAGGAATGAACGGATGATGTTTCGCTGTTTTCACTCGCCATTCTACGAAAAATAAACCAAAAAGCAGTTAATGTGATGTTTCGCTGTTTACACAACATGTTTTTACCAAGATTCCATGAACAAAACTCATTGTTTTCTACCATAAAAGTTGAAGGATTCAAACTTTTGATGGTAGTTCTTGGAGAAAGATGAAAAAAGAAGGAAATGTCTAGAAGAGGAAAGGACAAGATGGGTTGTTGGAACCTTCTTTTAGACTTACCTAGGATTGTTTGAGAGAAGATTCCTTCAAATCTCTGTCCCAAGTTGGTCCAAATGTGCAGAATTCTTGGCTGCATTTATAGAAAACGACAGCTTTCTGGACACGGCCCCGTGTTCGCTGGACACGGCCCCGTGTGCAGATGGAATTCTGACACAGTTTGTCCGTATTCTGACGTTCTGATCAGAAGTGAATCTTTTGATGAACACGGGGGTGTGTTGGCCGGACACGGCCCCGTGTCGGGAAGCTGTTTTATGAAGTTTGTTGCTCCTAAGGAGCTTATTTATATCGGGTGGTTCTTGATTTGTTGGAACAACCCCAAAGTGCCTAAGATACCTTAATTGTCCTATACTAAGGCGAGAACGCAAGAGGTTATCGGTTAGGGTAATTCCTATTTTCATTCTAGGTGGACAAGTCCAACCCTTTTCCGGGCTCTCGTTAAAGAAGGTGTATGCCGAATCGCTCAGGTCTATGTATGCATCGAACGAAGTCGATGGGGAGTCCTTCACGGCACAATCGGCACAGGGACGACTATCGTCTAAGTCTTTTCTAGGTATGAAGGTATTTTCGGGAGCAACGAGGTTGTCGGAATGCGGTTCCAACATTTCCTCATGGTCATCATCTTGGGGCGGATCAATAAAATCCTTCCTAAGTTCTTTTGACCAATTGAGAATTAGTTCTTCTAGTTGAAATAACTCGTCAAGGAGCATTTCCCCTAGAATATCTGGCTGGGCGCATTCGAGGGAGAGATAGTGCTTATTTTTACTTTCGCCCCTCTTAAGGTTATAAGGAATCGGTGGGTCTATATAGTGGGGCCTATAATTTAGAAAGTAACATTTTAATTCCTCATGTTCGCCTCCACATAATCGACACCACACACCATAAGAGTGCCGAAAGTAAAAAGAATTACTATCACTCATGTTTGTGTCAGAAATTACCAACCGCCGGGGTCTAACGGTTCTGTTTTCAGTAAGAGAATCTTGGGCACGGGGGCGTGTTGAGTGGACACGGCCCCGTGTTCAGCTTACTGTCTGACTTAAAACAGGATTGCCAGTTCCAATGATTGAGCACGGGGGCGTGTTCAGCAGGCACGGCCCCGTGCTGAGCTCTGCAGAAGCTGAAAAACTAAGAAAAATCCTAAAAATTAAAAAGAAAAATAAAAATATGATTAGGCCGTTGATTCCTAACTTTCTTAAAATCCTTGTGTCCCCGGCAACGGCGCCAAAAACTTGATGGGTGTGTAGTGCGATATATTTTAGATGTATATTTAAGCCCTTTTTACACTTTTAGCCAAGTTTTAAATTTATAAAAACACGATATTTACTAACACTAAACACCCATATGGGCAAGTGCACCCATCGTGGACGTAGTATAGTGTTGGTAAGATACCGAGGTCGTCCAAGGACACAAGAGCTTTTAGTACCGGTTTATCCTCAACGTCTAATCAAATCAAAAAGTGAGAAAAATTGTTTTAATCTAAGAAAATAAAAACTAACTAAATGCTGAAAAATAAAATAAAATAAAAACAGATAGACAAGATGAATCACTTGGATCCGACACGTGTATTAGTATAACCTTTGATTATTTTCGCACTTTTGCACGTGTTTAAGAGATTATCTTAGTTATTGTAGTAGGCCCCTCTTTTGAAGGCGACGTTACCCTCAACCCAGTAGTTTGAGTCAGCAAGGATACAATCCTAAAGGGTCGGATTATTGAAAGATAATGAATTAAGTTATTAATGCAAATTGTGGTAGGCCCCGCTTTCGGCGGTGACGTTACCCTCGGCTAAGTAGTCTGAGTCAGCAGGGATACAGTCCTAAATAGCCGGGTTATAGTATTAATAGTAGTTAACTTATGAGGGGGTCAAAGAGTTTGGATCCCCGCCATCCAATACCTATGGGCATTGAAGGAGATCCTACTAAATTTGACCCAGGTCCCAAGCAGGACCTCTAAACGCTGAACAAGGGCAAGACCCTTACCAAACCGTTCCCTTAACCCCCGACCAGGTAGCCAACATACCTCCATATAGACCGTGGAGATATGAATGGTGAAAATCTTTTATTTTATATAGACAGTAAAATAACGCCAAGACACCACGGACAAACGATAAGGAAAGATCACCTTCAACATAAGTAACTAGTTATTAAAGTCATTAATACAAAACCAAATAAAAAGTGCAAAAGATTAAAAATAAAAAGTATTATACTAAACACTTGTCTTCACCAAGTGATGTAAGAGACTTAGGCAAACATGGCCTTGATTGTCAAGAACTCTTACGATCAATCTTGGATCCCAAGATGACTCACACACTCTACGATGGACAATGGATGATGGTGGTGGATGATGGTGTTATGGTGGTGGTGGGTGGTGGATGAAGTGTGAGAGAGGTGGTGTGCCAAGGGATGAGATGGAATGAAACCAAGCACTCCTATTTATAGGCTGAACAGAAGGCTGGGCACGGCCCCGTGTCCGCTGGACACGCCCCCGTGCCCGTCTGACACTCTCTCTCCTCATTAATTGTAATTCGCAATTACAATTAATGCGCCTGCTGTACTTTCACCACGCCCCCGTGCCCGCTGGACACGGCCCCGTGGTGGGCAATAGAAGCTTCTATAGGTTTGTCTTTTATGCTGCTTCTTGGGCACGGCCCCGTGTCCGCTGGACACGGGGCGTGTTCAGACTTCTGCTTTCTCTTCTTTGCCTTGGAGGATGCCGTTGAGGGTCCGGGCAGTCTACTTTTATTCCTTTTCTTGTATTTATGCTAGAATTAGTTGTCTTTTTGCTTCTTTTGTGAATTTGAGCTCATTTCATCCTGAAAATACAAAAGAAAGACAAAAACACTCTTTTTCCAACATTAGTACTTAAAAAGGGTTAGTTTTATGCCTTAATTGATGTGATTTATATGTTGCGTTTTACACACATCATGCATCAACGGGTGTACGCCTACACCCCGTGCTCAGGTCGTGGCCATCTCGTAGGATGATGCCAAGGATATCCGGGACATGGTCATTAACCCCCCAAAGGCTTTAGGCAAAAAAAACATTTCAAAACAAAGCATATCAATGATTTAATCTCTATTCGATTAAAGATTCAATGCCGGACCAAGCGGTATTCTATATACCGTACCCCAAGCCCGTATAAGGGAAATTAAGTTAAAAGTATTTACCTTTGCAAAGTATAATTCACAACAGCAATTGCAAGTAGCTTTTACCGGGTCTCCTATTCTGGAATGAAGGTTTATAATAACTTATTAGAATCCTAACGGGTCTTTAATTAAGCCTAAGCTTAGACCGGTTAGTTCTAACGAAAGATACGGTTCGAACGCACGATTAAGCGAAGACCGGAATAGAATGTGTTTTCGTCCCGACAAGTTTAAAGACTTGTGTAATATAGGGAAACTAAACACCTTCTAGATTTTGAAGTAAAAACGATAAGGTTTGACCCGTTTCGGCTAATTTATGTAAACTAGTTACAAAAACCGAACCGAACGCGTAAATGGCGTAACGGGTAATCGCGAGAGTCATTTACAGATTTCCTAAGCTAATATGCCCTAAATAGGTTGTGATATCAGTAGGATACCTTCCATTATGCCCATAACGAGTTTAATCCCATAATACGCCCCGTAGGGGTATTTTGGTCATTTTAAAGATTATAAGAAAGATTATTTATACTTCTGATGTTCGGGTCTGAAGTAATTAGTAAAACCACTTCTTTTAACCAATTACATCAGTAAATAATAAGTCTTTATATGACAAAATGGTTTTAAAGCTATACTAGGCGTTTAATACGCGTAAAAAGCTATTTTAAGCGATTTCAAAAGGGCATTATGGTCAACCTTTAAGCATATAACGGAAATGTGCAAATGACTCGGACATTCAACGAACCAGCCACAGAGGGTTATACTATCATGTAACCTGGTCCTAAGGAAGTCCTAAGGCATTTCTAAACTCTACTAAAACGGGTCAGAACTGAAGTCAAAGCAAAAGTCAAAGTTTTGCGACTTTCGGTTCCGAACCGGGTCAAAACAGAAAATGGTCGGATCAAACAAGCTTAGACCAGTTATTATACTTACTATCAAGTTATATGAGTGACAAAATAGGTTACATGCCTTCTACATTGTTAATTATATGTTAATTCAAAAATTAAGCTTCTGTTGACCTTTTCTAAACATCTTTTACCCGACATTTGATCTAGTTAGAGTGGGAATCAGAGGGTGCCCTTTTGAGGGTTTAATGCCCACATAATTACCAACTTATAACTACCTTTGATTCGATTAATCACTGGACCATTAATGATTAATCGTTAAGTCAACCGTTAATTACGACGGTTTGACTTTTAAGCTAAAACTAAGCAAAAACTTAACTATGAAAGGTCAAGCATACTTACCCAAGTCTAATGCATGATTAGGAAGGCTTAGGAAAGACACTTGTGCTACAGAAAGCTCCACAAATGCAGAAGGAAGGAATGAACACAATGTTGCAACAATGTGGCTTTAAATAGCGTTCTTAATCCATTGAGATCATGACAACTAGGTCTATCATTGATCCCAGATCATTTACAAGTGTTTCCTAGTGCCTAGGAACTGTTAGGGGTCGCCCATGTTGCTGAAAATATCTTACTAAGTCGGTTAAAACGTTTATAACAGCCAACAGCCAAGCTGTTGTCGCTGGGCACCCCTTACGGACCGTAAGGCAGGTCCTTTACGGTCCGTAAGCCTTTGCCAGAAAGCAAAAAAATTAACCTTTCATGCATTGAACAGGCAACTTGCATAGCATTATTTTGAGCCTGGAAAATGTCAGTATGAGGCCTTTTTACCCATGCTTGATCAGTTGTGTCTACCTATCTTGCAACATTATTAGGTTGAATAATGATAGTATTCACAAACGAATGTTTTATTGAGCATTATTTTCATAGGATCCATTCTTGCAAAATTTGGAATCCATCAATTAGTAATCACTGGATTTAAAGGATTACTAGATGTTTGTTAATCACGTTATGGTCTTGGGATTTATAATGAAGTCGTTCAGAGGTATAAATTAACATGTCGACGTGTTCAAAAATCTTGCCATACATCTTTAACTAAATTCGGGTTTATAATACTTTTGTCATACGTGACACGTGTTGTTTATTTATTGAACACAAATTTTCGAGGTGTTACATCCTCACCCCCTTAAAAGAAATCTCGACCTCGAGATTTACTGAAACAACTGAGGGTATTTCTCTTTCATTGTGGACTCTACCTCCCACGTATACTCGGGACCTCTACGGGCATCCCATTTAACCTTTACAATCGGTACATGCTTCCTTCGAAGCTTCTTAACCTGTCGATCCTCGATCGACACAGGTTTTTCAACAAACTTCAAGCTCTCTTCTATGTGTACATCTGTGTGTGGTATGACTAGTGAATCATCAACGACTACACTTCTTCAGATTGCAGATGTGGAATACATTGTGAATACCATTGAGCTCTTCGTGTAAGTTTAACTTATAGGCAACTGATCTGACACGTTCGATGACCTCGAAGGGTCCTATGTATCTCGGGCTTAACTTGCCTTTCTTACCAAATCGCATCACTCCCTTCCAGGGTGATACTTTAAGCAGTACCTTGTCACCTACCTCGAAGTTAAAAGGTTTACGCTTCAAATATGCGTAGCTTTTCTGCCTATCTCGGGCAGCTTTCAGACGGTCACAAATCTGGACAATCTTGTCCGTCGTTTCAAAGATTATTTCAGGTCCTGTCAACTGGACATCTCCCACTTCCGCCCAACAAACGGGCGTTCTGCACTTTCTACCATACAAGGCTTCGAAAGGAGCAGCTTTAATGCTCGTATGGTAGCTGTTGTTATATAAGAACTCGATTAATGGCAGGTGATTATCCCAGCTACCACCTAAGTCAATCACACATGCACGAAGCATGTCTTCCAAGGTTTGGATTGTACGCTCACTCTGTCCGTCCGTCTGAGGATGGTAAGCCGTACTGAAGTTTAAGCGTGTGCCCAAAGATTGTTGGAAACTTTTCCAAAAATGTGATGTGTATCTAGTATCTCTGTCTGAGATAATAGACACAGGCACGCCATGTAGAGATACAATCTTATCTACGTACAATTGGGCTAACATGTTGGAGCTATAAGTCTCCTTAATGGGTAGAAAATGTGCTGACTTAGTCAACCTATCAACTATTACCCATATCGTATCATTTCCTTTCCTAGTCTTCGGCAACTTGGTGATGAAATCCATTATCACCATTTCCCACTTCCATGTGGGAAGTTCAGGCTGTTGCAGAAAACCTGACGACTTCTGATGTTCAGCTTTGACTTGCGTACATGTCAAACATTTAGCTACATAGGTAGCTATAGACTTCTTCAAGCCTATCCACCAAAAGTTTGCCTTCAAATCCTGGTACATCTTGTCAGCTCCAGGATGAACGGAGTATTTGGAACTGTGGGCTTCCTGGAGGATAACATCTCGAAGTCCTCCATAAATTGGAACCCATATTCGTCCATTTAACCTTAAAATTCCGTCCTTGCCACAGGATAACTGTTCCTCAGTTACTCCTAGTTTTTCATTAGGGTAGTTAGCTTCCAGCACGGCTTCCTTCTGTGCAGCTAACAACCTTTCATTCAAACTATTCTTTATCTCAATGCTTTTGGCATTGATTCTTATAGGCTTTACCCTTTCCTTTTGACTCAGGGAATCGGCAACTACATTCGCCTTGCCAGGATGGTATCTTATTTCACAATCGTAATCATTCAAAGTTTCCATCCATCGTCGCTGCCTCATGTTTAAATCCTTCTGGTTGAACAGGTGCTAGAGGCTCTTGTGATCGGAATAGATCACAAACTTGATGCCATATAAATAGTGCCTCCATAGCTTCAGTGCAAATACAACGGCACCCAACTCCAAATCATGGGTGGTGTAATTCTTTTTGTGCACCTTTAACTGACGTGAAGCATAGGCAATAACCTTGCCTTTCTGCATAAGTACACATCCCATCCCGGTGTGTGATGCATCACAAAATACCACAAACTCTTCTATTCCATCAGGCAATGTCAACACAGGTGCATTGCTTAGCTTCTGCTTAAGGATGTCAAAGGCTTCTTGCTGCTTAGGACCCCAGTTAAACTTAACATTCTTTCTAGTCAAAGAAGTTAGGGGTGCAGCAATCCTTGAAAAAATTTCAATAAAGCGTCTGTAATAACCTGCCAATCCCAAGAAGCTGCGAATTTCTGTGGGTGTCTTCGGCTCTTACCAATTCATGACAGCTTCTACCTTAGCGGGATTCACTTGGATACCACGCTCACTAACCATATGTCCAAGGAATTGGACTTCTCGAAGCCGGAATTCACATTTCGAAAATTTGGCGTAAAGCTTCTCCTATTGAAGTAGTGAAAGAATGCATCGGAGATGCTTCTCATGATCAGCTTGGTTCTTCGAATAGATGAGGATGTCGTCAATGAAGACGATAACGAATTTATCCAAGTATGGTTTGCAGACACGGTTCATGAATTCCATGAATGCCGCTGGTGCATTAGTGAACCCAAAAGGCATCACTAGGAACTCGTAATGACCATAACGAGTCCTAAATGCAGTTTTGTGTACGTCTTCATCTCTAACCTTCAGTTGGTGATAGCCTGACCTCAGATCAATCTTAGAGAAGTAGCTTGCCCCTTGAAGTTGATCGAACAAATCGTCGATCATGGGCAATGGATACCTATTATTGATAGTGACCTTGTTAAGCTCACGGTAATCGATGCACAGACGCATCGATCCATCCTTCTTCTTGACAAATAAGATTGGTGCTCCCCAAGGAGACGAACTAGGTCTAATGAAACCTTTGGCTAGCAATTCATCCAGTTGTGTCCTCAATTCCTTCATCTCTGTTGGTGCCAATCTGTAGGGTGCTCTAGCAACAGGTGCTGCCCCAGGGAGAATGTCGATTCTGAATTCTACTTGCCTATCTGGTGGTAAACCAGGTAGTTCTTCAGGAAAAACTTCAGGATATTCAGAAATGACGGGGATATCTTCGATCTTGGGTTTCAGCTCATCAATAGTCACTTGTGCCATGTAAATGACACAACCCTTTTTCAAACACCTAGAGGCCTTGAGCATAGTCACTTGCTCAGGCAATCCATACTGAGTATCTTCCTGAATGGTAAGTGACTCACCAGACGGAGTCTTGATCACCACTTGCTTCTTATTGCAGACAATTTGGGCCTGGTTATGAAATAACCAGTCCATACCCAAAACTATGTCGAAACCGGCTAACTTCAAAGGAAGTAGGGACAAAGGAAAAGAGTGGTTCTTAATGGATATGAAACATCCATCTAATATGGTTGAGGCGGTTTCTAAAGTGCCATCTGCTAATTCCACCTCATACTTCACACTTAAGGTTTTGACATGTATATTCAGCAATTTGCAAAACTTATTGTCTACAAAAGATTTATCAGCTCCTGAATCAAATAGTACTCTTGCATACACATCATTTATCAGGAAGGTACCTGTGATCACATTGTCATCTTGCACTGCTTCCTTTGCATCCATCCTGAAGACCCTAGCATTAGTCTTCTTTCCTTCATCCGCTTTCTTTGCATACTTTGGGCAGTTTTCTTAATGTGCCCCTTTTCGTTGCAACTGTAGCATGTCGCGTCTTTCAGTTTCTTGCACTTGAGGGTTTTATGTTCTGTGGATTTGCAAATCCCACAAGGCCTTGTCTGAGATTGGGATTTTGTGTCAAGCCTGCACTTCCCAAAATGATATTTGTGACAATTCTTACACTTGGGCTTATCCCCAGACTGATGCCCATCTTTCCTTGAACCAGATCCTTTCCTGTGGTCATTGTTTCCTCGGTGCTTTTTATTTGATCGACGCGAGTTGTCATCATCGTCATGCTTCCTCTTCTCGGCATCCTTGTTCCTCAGCGATCTCTGCCAGACCGCGTCCAGCGTGAGGGATAAGGATATATCAGCTGCTGACCTGAATGTAGCTGGCCGAGAGGCTTTCACACTTTCCTTAATCTCCGGAGCTAAGCCCCCTATGAAACAAGCTATTCTTTTGGGTTCCGGGGTCACCAGATAAGGAACAACCTTGACATTGTGTTAAAGCTCGTAAGGTAAGCTTGGCAATCCAGATTCTTCATAGCTAATGACAGAAAATCTGACTCAATCTTCTCTACCTCATGCTGAGGGCAGTAGTTCTCTCGGATGAGGGCAACAAATTGTTCCCATGACATACTGTACAGTGGAACCTTCCCAGTAGCCTGAATCAATGATCTCCACCAGGCCAAGGCCTCACCCTTGAACGATTGTGACACAAACTTTACCACATCCTTTTCAGCGCACCCGCTGATATCAACCACTGTGTCCATCTCATCCAACCAAGTCATGCAATCTATAGCCCCCTTTTCCCCAGTGAAATCCTTGGGTTTGCATGACACGAAGTATTTGTAGGAGCAACCCTTATCACGGGGTCCTTGTTTCAGCACGTTACCTTGAGATGGGACACTACGATGGTTTGAAGAGTGACGATCGTTATCATCTTTCTTTGGTTCTTCCTTCTTGGAGGGAGGCTTGGGCTTAGAATGCGGTGCTGATAAGGTCCTACTCCGAGTACCGCTCGATTCGCTATACTGCCTATCCAAGGCTTTTGCAACAGCGTTATCAATTAAAACTTGCAGTTCCGCACTCGTTATATTAACCCGAGCATCATTCTGGTTCTCCAGTGGGTGACTATTTATTTCATCCGAATCAGCCATTTTATCTTGAACTGCTACATAAGATAATGACAAAAGTTTATTTGGGAGTTTATTATGGAATTGTCTTTTATGGCAATTCATTAACCATGGTAACGTAAACCATATTGGGTTAATTTGTTACTCACATTTATTTAGGATTTTAATATAACTTATCCTAATTATAAACAATATTGTTAGTGGCACAAAAGCCTAGTCACAGGGACGTTTTAAATTATAAGCCATGATTTCAGAGAATCAAGGCATGAAGGTTTGAACATAGTTCTTTTACCTTTTCTTGACAGGGAGTCATAGACTACTACTGTCTTTAGTCTTATATGACAATGAATATGGCCCGTAGGCACTACATCACTAATGGATGCTTGATATGTGATCATCTTAATTGATGATTTAACCCATGATTTATAGATCATTAAGTTAGGTTTAGGAATCCCTTGAAGGATCCTTGTATAAGAATGACACGTGTGATTTTAACGAATCACGTCTGCCCGGAGTGTTAACATGTTTACAGAGGTTAACAGGAATTTGAATCCTTTAATCACGTCTTACCATCTTGGCCAGGTCTTATAGTGACACGAAGGCTAGGTTACACCGTTAAGATTCTTATTTAATATATGGTAGGCAGATTAATTTAAAAGGAATGATTTTGATTTATCTATTTCATATATGATGTACATAATGACAAAAATGAATTTCGTAAACTTAACATTCCATTAAAACATAAAAAGGATTACACACTGCCCTAAACGGGACTTTTAAATAGACAAATACCTACGCAGAGGTTAAACAGAAAACAAGTCCACGCAGGGACCAATTACTATGCTAGGTGTCCTCGCATGGACTGAAAAGGCAAGTCCACGCAGGGACTGAAAGATAAGTCCACGCAGGGACTGAATACACAATAAATGTCCACGCAGGGACTTGATTGAAATAGGAAATACAATAGTACATATAGAGACTAATGATCTCGCTTCTTCTTTCCTTTTAATAGGTTTGCCAGACCCTTGAGGAATCCACGGTTGTTCTTACGTTCTTCCTCAAAATCTTGTTCTACTCTGTTTAAACGGTGGAGGATTTCTTCCTGCTCCGGTGGGGAAAAACGTGGCGGCTACGATAGGTGCTGAGCCGGAGGTCTAGCAGGTACTGGATACCCATGAGTTGAGTAT